>NW_027551776.1:1045288-1393718 GCF_045843805.1 Urocitellus parryii
TTTGATTGTTTTCTTAACTCCATTGCTTATTTTTCAATCAGCTCATACATTTATTTTACATTTCTAATTATACCCATTATCTGGGACATTTACATTTCCAATTCTCCCCTTTGTGGTTTCTCTACCCTCCCACTTTCTTGTGTGTTTTGTAATACTGGAGTGTGAGCTTATACTTCAAGGCATTTTATCTGTGAGAACCCTGTGATTCGTGAACTAAGGAGGAGGGCAGACCTATAGTAAGAATATCTTGTAATTCTATGACAAGCTATTGGTGCTACCAACCTGTGGCCATGGTAATTTAATTCTGAAACCATCTTATATATTGCAATTAAAATTATGTATTGAATTAAAAATCTGTATGAGGGTGTCTAGACATGAGTTTTCTATCTCATGTGCTAACTGGAAGATTTGTCCTTATTCACCTTTTCATTGGGTTTGAAGCCTTTTGAGACCTCTAACTGTAGGGAAAATTTAGAGTTCCATATGTTCTTTTCATGGAACCAGGGCCTTTTCTGATTTCCCTCATGTGGCCATTTAAGGATTAGGGGGTCAAAAAACAACTCAAGATCAGCCATGGAAAATCAATTTAACTTTAAGAAGGCTGATATTGTACTTCCACTTAATGTAAAACAATCTGGTATTTCCATTTTGTTTTATTAGAAAAATAAAACAGACATAATTATTCACAGATAAATGGAAAAAAATCATTTTCATATTTTAGGCCTTAGATGAATGACGTCATACACATCAAAACTTATTCTTTAACTTCTTAGGAAATTCTTTATTCTCCCTATTGTACTATCTTGTCTAATATCTGCCTAAGGTACACAGTTTAAGCAATTAAAAAAATTACAGTTTGCACAGGGAAAGCATGTGGAAATCACCATTCATCCTGGTCAGCATCACAGTTGCAGTGATATTGAGAATCAATGCAGTTCCCCTCTAATCCACAAGTACACTTTTGAGCATCAGGCAGAGAACCTCCCCAGTAAGTGTGTGTTTCATTGGTTCTTCCAACCCACCAGCTCACTGGGGTTCCATCTGAAAGACAAGTATGAGAAAGGTGACACCTACTTTGCCCCCCACTACCTGCCTCCCCATATAATTCCTTTATTCCCCTCAGTGTTAAAAGTAGACTATTTTAGAAGTGATTACATTTTTAACTCTATAAGAGGATAATTTTTTAAAGGACTCCTGAATGTTTTAAAAAAATTAATATTGAGAATTATTACTAACCATACATTATTAATTTATACATTGAATCTAAAATCTGTTTGAGATACTAAATTGCCATGAAAGAATTTGTTATGCAAAATATGTTTTGTTTTTTTTTTACTATTTTAATTAAAGTAACACTGATACTTCCTATTGTGTGTTAAAAATTCCTTAGGGACACATTTGTGCTTTTTCTTCTACTAAATGGCTTGGCTCTTAATTTGGAAACTGTGGAGATTCACCTTCATGCTTGAGGTGAATTTTGGGTTCAGAACAACTCTGAGCCAATTATATCTCAGTCCTCCAGCACCACTTGCTCAGAGCCACCATAACTCAGCCACAGAGTTGGAGGCACCTCAACTCTAAGGGACTCATCTTGATGCCAAGTCCAGGTGAGGGTGAGGTGACTAGAAAGTGGGTGGTATGCAAGTAGGAAGGGGCACTTCCCCCTCCATAGAGAAGCAGGACCAGAGGGAAAATGGAAGTAACAGTAAATCAGTTGCAAAGATGCTTGTCATTTTCAGCATGCTCTTTCAAACCCATCAGCTGTCATCACTGGTTCACTACTGAGAATCTGAAATGGGACCTCTGTTCTCCCTAACTCACAAGCAGCATGATGACTCCGTGTTAGAGGAGCCCTCTGCTTCTGCTGACAACATCTTAGCTTGCAAACATACTAACTGCATTCATCATCACTCAGTCCTGAACCAGTGGTTGAGGCATGTGCAAAGAATCAGTATCAACCACCTTCTTCCTTTTTAAAAAGTGTTGCAAACTTATCTCTAGGGAGCAGAACTTTTAACAGATATTTGATAGATGTGTTCAAAATTCCACTTTAAAAAACAATTATTCAACATTCATTCTTTCACAGATTAACAGCAAAAAAATCAACAGCATATATATATATATATATATATATATATATATATATATATATATAAACGAACAATTTTGTGTTTGTATTGGAGTTTATAATTTTATTCATAAATTAGGAACAAAAGAATGTTTTTAAAAGTACAGATACAGAATGTCTTTGGCTCCATTCAAGATTTGAGTGACCAAGAGAATTTATATAGGTAATGATTTAAAAAGACATCAAAAGGAATCAGAGGCTGAAATGAAGAGGAATAAGTAAGGAATCAATGGACAAAGTATACTGTTCTACTTCCTCAAGTATTTTGGCCACAGGTACAATTGTCAGTCACCTTAGTATTCATTCACAATGTGGTAACTGAATATTTTCCCACAGCATCAACACTGTCACACTTCCTTTTCAGCCACCCATGCCCCCTCCCTTTGAAACTTTCTAATACAAAGACCTGGAAGATGCTAGAAGACAAAAAGTGTCTTTATAACACTGACATTCCCTATTTTGGCGGGAAGGAGGAGGGATAGCGGGATTAAACTCAGGGGCACTCAACCACTGAGCCACATCCCCAGCCCTATTTGGTATTGTATCTAGAAGACAGGGTCTCGCTGAGTTGCTTAGTGCCTTGCTTTTGCTGAGGCTGGCTTTGAATTTCTGATCCTCCTTCCTTAGCCTCCTGAGCCATTTCCCAGTGGCATGTGCTACTGCACCAGGCTGACATCCCTATTGTGTGTTAAAAATTGCTTAGAGACACATGTTTATTCTTTTTTTTTCTTCTTTTTCCCCTATGACATGGCTAGGTTCTTTATTTGGAACTGAGAAGACTCACCTTCTTGGTGCCTAACCTTTCCTTCCAGGTAAGTTGCAACATACATGGGTCTGTAACTGAATTTGTCTGAATTAAGTGTCTACTGAAAATTGTCCAGAGACAGCATGTAAGAAATTCACAAATTTTGAGTATCTATAATGTATTCCTTTTATTTTCTTTAGAAAGGGTTTAATAAGTTTAAAATTCTTTTCTCTGTCCTTCTTTTGTCCTAAGCCCAATAAAACACTTATTTGTGTCACTCTGTTGTTTGAAATATTTATATGGAAAGGCAACAATCAAATAAACATGTGCAGATCACTAGAAAAACACCACCTCTTCAAGTAGAAATTCTTTACTATCTAGGCAATTCTCCACTTCTGGAATAGACCATATGATGGGAATACATGAGTTTTACTCCCAGACTCACTGGGTGATTTTTTTTTTTCTGATTGTTATTGGTTAACTAACAGTCAAAAAAACAAAAAACAAAAAAACAAAAAACAAACAACAAAAAAACCACTACTTCATTTGCCTCATTTTCTCTGGTTAAATGGCCCAACTTTGATTGTTTTATGTCACTGATTTAATCTCTAGGAGCCGACTTTCTCATCCTTTTGGTAATATACAATCTTAGTTCAGTGATCTATATGGTAGCAATGGACTAACAATAAGTACTAGGCCTCCTAGCTCTAACTATAAATTCAATACACTACAGAGCTGTGAATAAATAGTATTTATTTCACACGCTTTATAGATGCTGCACTACTAAGTCTTAGAGAGATGAGTGTCTTAGCTCTATAGATTCAGAACTATTAAAGAATAGTTCAAACCCACAGATGCTGAGTGACAGCTTGAAACATGACCTCAGAGAATTCTGCCTACCACTCCCCAGCATGCCTGATCAGAGAAGGCAGAACAGCCTCCAGAAAACCAAAGAAGTTTCATGAAGGCAGCAGGGTTGGACATATTCACAAATTGAATGGCTTCAAAGGGAGAAGATATAAAACCCATAACAGAATTTTCCAATGTGGATTAAAAATAAATAATCAGCTATCAGCAGAATTAATTACCTTGAGTCCTAAAAGAACTGTAGGACACCAACTCTTTTCTCTAATTAGCAATTATCCAAGATACTAGTTGCATTCAGTCTGAGAGAGAATCTCTTGAAATAATCACCTTCAAATAACTAAGCCATGCTGTTAGCAATCTTTTCTGAGATAAAACACAGTGAGGCAATGCTGCCCCTCATAATGTATGAACAAGGGCCTCATCAGAACATCTTTATTGCTCAGTTGCCCAAGTGAGCCTGGGAAGAGACTTCAGACCACTCAAGCTTTCAGCAAAGAAGAGCAACTACTGCCTTGGCTCTTTGTCCCCAGGGAAAAGCATTTCTGTACTTTCCAGGCTGTGACCGTGGTGCTGTGGATACAGGAGTCTCATGAATCTACACCTGCTTGCTGCAAGCTCCTGGGAACTAAAGTCTGAAATGGCTGATGACTTACCAAGGTGAGCTGAAAGCCTTGACTTCCTGCAGTGGAAAGCTAGCTCCTGTTGGCAGTGGTCCGCCTGGTCAATTAGGGCCTGGAGTTGGTCCATGCTGGCCATGTACTTGAAAATCACAGGCTGTGGGCTTTCTCCATGAGAGCTTTTGACTCTGGCCAGGTGGGAGCCATTGTGCTGCACTGAAGTCCATGCAGAGTCTTGTGGGCAGAAAGGGGTTGGGAGGGAGAAAGCAGAACTTGACTAGGCTGAAATACCTGAAATGAGTATGAACATCAGAGGCATCTCTTATCTGAATTAAGGTTTTTTAATCATCAAATCTCTGAGATTAATAACAGCATAATTGGAATTCTTAAGATATCAGTATTAAAATTTGAAGTTTTATTGAAATTTACACTACTGTGTATTTGCAGGAATTATCTTTGGTGGAATCTGTTTGACAATTTAGGTCCACTTGTGAATTTCTGTGATATAACACCACAAGTTATAAATATTTATCTTTTAATTCTAATTTGTTACATATTATATAACAGAAGAATGCATTATAATTCATATTATACATATAGAGCACAGTTTTTTATATCTCTGGTTGTACACAAAATAGTCACATCATTCATGTCTTCATACATGTACTTAGGGTAATGACGTTCATCTCATTCCACTACCATTCCTACTCCCATGCCCCCTCCCTTCCGGACCTCCCTCCCTTTGCTCTATTTAGAGTTTGTCTAATCCTCCCATGCTCCCCCACAACCTCATTATGAATCAGCATCCTTATATCAAATAAAACATTTGGCATTTGGTTTTTTGGGACTAACTTCACTTAGCATTATATTCTCCAACTCCATCCATTTACCTGCAAATGCCAAGATATTATCATTTTAAGAAGCATAATCTTTTCCAGATCAAGTACCCAGGTACCTTTTCCTTAGAAAATCAAATGTTTGTATAACAGACACATTTGTGGAAGAAAAAGGTCTATATAATAATGAAAAATAATATAAAATCAATCTTTTGAGGTGTTGGGGATTAAACTCAGGGTTTTGTGTATGCTAGAAAAGTGCTTTACCACTGAGCTACAGTCTCAACCCTAAAATAAATATTTTTGATTAAAATTAACTAATATGGCATCAGCAACTAATTCTGTGGTCAATACTAAAATACACAAGACATTTGAACATCTAATATACCTATTCCTGGTAATAACCACAGTGACACCAATGTAAGCTGACAAATTCTGACATATTTCTGTTTCATTACCTATTTTTTAATGCAGGAAATTAGAAAAAATGAAAATACATTCCAAAATGTTTATGGAAGAAAAAACTTTTGAAGTCTCTCACTTTCTCCCCCAATTCACCTTACATCATAAAGGTAATAAAAGTTTGCTTCAATGGTATAAAGCCGACTTGAAGATGCCTTAACTCTTCTCGATAACATCAAGTCACATGACCACCTCTGTATAATGTGAACTTGATAAAATGATGAGTTTCTCTTTCTATAGAAAAATTCCAAGTTACTGAAGGCACAAAACAGTTGTGTACAGAGTTTATTTTTATTCTCTTTAATGGCTGCTACACGAACAAGATTTAAAAATCAAAACAAAAGGAACCCCCTGAGAAGTCCCCATAGGACCCTGCCCCTGCTGTGGAGACCTAGTACCTGGCTTATCTTCCATACCATGTAGCAAGGGACAAATCTGACAGCCACATTGCTGTTTATAGGTCTGAAATGCAGCAGATAAAAACAGAAATCCAAGAACTCCAGGGTCAGGGAAAAGAACTTTGGCTCAAAGCCTGTGAAAAGCAAGGTCACAAAATATCTGAAAACTAGCAAGAACCAGAACAAACTGTGAACTGGCAGGACTAAAGTCCATTTTATATTCAATGGCATTAGAATAAAAGACTTAAAAGGTCATCACCCTCTCTGTTGGCTAAAGGAGGCTATGAGCATTCTTATAGCCACTTGAATTCCATAGTATGTTTTTCCCCATTAATTGTATTTTCACTGGGCAATTTGTATTTCAACATATTCATGAAAAATTACATAAATGAGGTGGCATTTACTTTCTGTAATTATCTAGTCTACCACAAGAAGGATTTAACAGTGTAAAAGAAAATAGGTAGAAAACTGTGTAAGGCTTGGGAGCTCATCAATTACAATGCCATACTATCATTTATTTTCATGATTTATGAAATAAAGGTAAAGGATGTGCCTTAACAGTTCATATAGCCTAGTGGTCAGTGTGATAGATTTATGGTCTTGCATCATTAAAACATAACAAAAGAAATCTCTTCCTTCAAGTACAAAAGAGAAGACGATTGAAAATAATCTCTCAAACTATTCTTCCAAAAAAAAAGAACCATAATTTAAATGATTGCTCTTTATAGTGAGATTATTTAAAAGGTCCCAAGTAAAAACACCAGGTTTCTCTAACATTTCACACAAATAACTTTCATGAATCTCAAAAACTATTACCTATAAGAGAACTTTGAGATCACGTAATATGATTTAGTTTTCAAGGATGAGGAAACAGACAAAAGAATTTAAGAGAACACCACTTTGAAACAATAAATAGCTGCTCTGTAGTCTGAATAGCCAGATAAAACTGAGGAAATAATTTTAACTGTGGGCAAATTTTAAAAGAAGTTTTGAACTATCACAAGAAAACATGTCCCTCCAACTTATTGGAACCCCTTTCATCTGCATTCATACAGGATGACCACTGGCAGCACCTAGTCCACCCTCTAAAGTTCAGGCAAATAAACATGCAGCTAAATTAACTTGATGGTTTGATTTGATTAAGCCTCATACAAACAACAACACTGACATTATATTATACAATATCCCTTGGCTTCTGTTTATTTTGCTAAATTATGTCTGCTTTCCAATTTTTGAAACTGTCCACAGAGTAATACACCTTTGAGCTACATAAGGAACATTTACAGGAAAAAAAATTGTCTTGATGACTAAGAAACATGTTTATTTTACACATTCAAGTATGCAAATATCCTAAGCACATCTGTTATGCTCATGTCTACCTCTCCAAAAAGAAGAAAGAGCTCACTAAGAAAAAATCAGATGCATTTAAAATTAATAGATCTGTCACTCATGAAAATTGATTCTGACACTTTGGAAACTGAGTCAAGAGAAGATGCCTAAAAGAGAAGTCCAATACATGTCTACACACCACCTTGGAGATGAAGCCAGCTGCCTACATTTCCCCTAATGAGGAACGGGTGTATAAATTCAGAGAAGACTAGGACAGAAATGTGTCTACATAAAGTAACTTGTAACATTATATCTTCAGATAAAGAACTGTTCAAAAAAATTACACTCAGTATTATGAATAAGGACACACTTTAAAATCACTAGCAGCCACCCTGCATGTACAAGGAAAGTTGGTCACTGTATTGTGCCTCTGAGAAGTGAAGCCCCATGACGGCTTTCTCCAAAGTTCTTCCACTATCTTCCTATTCAGAGAGAAACACAGGTTAGAGATGGCCGTTATCTTTTATTAAGTCCAACTCTCTTACTTTACAGATGAGTAAATGGAGGCCTAGAAAAATTTACTTGCCCAACTTAATGAAATGATTCAACTTCACCACACATTTCTGGGCAACTTAGTGCTAGTCACCAAACTTTCTGAATTAGGAAAGATGTTCAAAGATGGTGGAGGTCTGAGGGCTTCCTAGGTACCTTCTAAACTAAACCCTATCCTGTATTTCATATGATAAAACTCCAGTAGAAAATAGAACAACAGAACTACATCATGGACATTCATGTTCACATATAAGACATTGGTCAACCCATTACTGTCTCTGCCCTAAATCTCAGAGTTACTGGGCCCCACCACATTGTCCATTTGTCAAAGCCAAGGATGATTTGGTATCTGTGCCTTACTGAGTTGAAGGGCTATCAGCTCTAAGTGATAGTTTTCAGGCTCCTAGTGATGGCCTTCAGAGCGCAGCTCAGATCCCAGAGTTCTGGGAAAGCCCAGGGTGTCATGGCTCCACAAATGTGGGTCCTTTTGATCAGTATTTATATTAGGGGACTGTCATTCTTGTTGTGGATTCTTGGGATTTTCCATGATTTACCTGAATATTTTCAACACAGGAAGATTCAGTGAGATGTACCTAGATCCCTACCACTCCACAGCATCAACAGCTCTCTCCTGAAAGTTCACTTAAAAAGATTTCTGGGGCTGGGGATGTGGCTCAATCGGTAGTGCGCTCAGCTGGCATGCACGAGTCACTGGGTTCAATCCTCAGCACCACATAAAAATAAAATAAAGATATGTCCACAGAACACTAAAAAATAAATATAAAAAAAATTTTCTTTCTAAAAAAAAAAAAAAAGATTTCTGTTCTTCACAGCCTCATTCCCATGACATTGAAAGGCATGTCATTTCAGTTTCTAAGTCACATTGAACAAAAATCATTTGTTCATAGAGAACATTATATATACACTTATAAAATTAGATATAGACAGAACACTATGCCATCATCAATAGAAAGTATCAATTATTATTTATCATCTTGGAAAAGTAAAAAAAAAATGAATTTCTCTGAGCCTCAATTTCTATGTTTAGTAAATGAAGAGACTGGGTCAAGAGGTGTCTAAGACTTAAAGTTATTATTCTAGACATGTTAGACTATTAAGGCAACTCTCAGGTAGGCTGTTGACCTAGCCAGGTTCTTAGCATTTGTATTTTTATTGTTCATCAAATCTCATTTCATGGTAAGGATGTTGCATTTTGTTTATTGGAAGAAAGAACAGCAAAATAAACTTCCCTGCAGCATTTGCATTTCTCCCCTCTGGGTACAGTTTAAGGGACCTGCTGTGGCATTTCCCTTCTGAAGATATACCGGCATGCCTGTTTAGGAACTACTGTTAGAAGCTACAGAAATCCAGCCAGAGTAAGCTGCCCCAAGTAGGAGAGGGGAGGGTTCTTTCCAGGCAAATGCCAGTATAAAAGAGATGTGGGGGTCACAGTAAGGACAATCATTATTCTTTACTATTTTTTTTTAATTCCTCACATTTCAACATTACAGAATCTGTAAAACAAGTAACATTTGCAAACAAAACACAATGAATGTTCAATGATGCTATGCATATTGCCAATCTCAATTTTTGTGATGAAAAAAGAGAGAACGCAAACAACCAGGACACTGTCCAAGCAATGAAAATATCTGTTGCAACAAAGGTGCCTTCACCAGCAGTTTAATTGTGACTGCACCCACACTCAGGGCCTCTGTTAACAAATTTCCTATAGCAAAGCTTGTATGAACATAGCAAATACAAAAATGTATAGTATTCTTGAAGTGTTTGAGTTAAATGAATTAACAGGTGTTCACCTCACTTGACTGAAGGTCTAGGAGAGCAGTTTATTTTTATTTTCTTCCTCAAACAGCACAGTATCTGGGAATTGGTGGTATAAATTAAACTTGTGGAATGATTAAATGAATGTATGAATCAAATGGAGGATTAAAAATGGAGCTGTTTGATTAAGTAGAGAAGGGAATACTAGCAAGAAGATAGAGGTGAAAGAAACAAAAAAATCTGTAAAAATAAACAAATGTAAAAAGTACAGCAGAAAGTCTAACACCACTCATCCTACAGGTTTTAAGAAAACTATAATGTAAATTGTATATGAGACAGTTGAGCTGACTCCTCTTTGCTACATAATTACCCAAATCCTAACCCTTATCTGCAGTTTCACATTTTAGGATTTCAGTTACCTGTGGTCTGAAAAGACTGAATGGAAAATTCCAGAAATAAATAATTTATGCTTTAAGTTGTGCTTCATTGTTAGTAATATGATGAAATCCCATGCCATCCTATTCCATCCTGCTTGAGACATGATTCTTCCCTTTGTCCAGAGTGTCTACACTAGTTATTTAGTAGCCATCTTGAATATCAGATCAACTGTCATGGTGTCACAATGCTTGTATTCAAATAATCCTTACTTTACTTAATAATGAAGTGAAGCTAGCCAATCCCTAAAAAACAAATGCCAAATGTCTTCTTTGATATAATGAGAGCAACTAAGAACAGAGCAGGGAGGAAGAGCAAGAGGAAAAGATTAACATTAAACAGAGACATGAGGTGGGAGGGAAAGGGTGAGAAAAGGGAAATTGCATGGAAATGGAAGGAGACCCTCATTGTTATACAAAATTACATATAAGAGGTTGTGAGGGGAAAGGGAAAAAAAACAAGGGAGAAAATTAAATTACAGCAGATGGGATAGAGAGAGAAGATGGGAGGGAGGGGAGGGGGGATAGTAGAGGATAGGAAAGGTAGCAGAATAAAACAATTACTAATATGGTATTATGTAAAAATGTGGATGTGTAACCGATGTGATTCTGCAATCTGTATACGGGGTAAAAATGGGAGTTCATAACCCACTTGAATCTAAAGTATGAAATATGATATGTCAAGAGCTTTGTAATGTTTTGAACAACCAGTAAAAAAAATGACTCTTAAGGGAATGAATAGTGAACTTTACAATTCAGATATGCCAAAGAGAAGTCATGAAGTGAAAAAGATGAGAGCACAATATTTTGAGAGAGACTACATTCTCATATATTATAATATATAGTTATAATATATTGTTTATTATAATATATTGTTCCATATTATTAGTTATTGTGATTAATTTCTTACCATGCCTAATTTATAAATTAAACTTTGCCATAGGTATATATTCATGGGGAAAAAATAGCATGTGAATAGGTTTGATACTATCCACTGTGTCAGGTATCCTACAGGGGGCTCAGAATGTATCCCTGTGGGTAAAGGGAGAATACTTACTATCATGCTGAAGGACTAGCAAACTCCATTATAGAAAACAGCTGTTTAAGAAACACTTCACCTTGGTTTTCATAAGAGTGACTGAATGGGTGCTAAAAATGAAGTGTCTGTTCAGCTCCTTAGCCCATTTATGTTTGTTCAACATCTCTAGCAATTAGAGAAATGCAAATAAAAACTACTTTAAGATTTCATCTCACTCTAGTCTGATAGCAGCTATTAAGAATACAAACAACAATAAATGTTGGTGAGGATGTGGGGGAAAACATACATTGCTGGTAGGACTGCTAACTGGTGCAAGCAATCTAGAAAACTTGGAAATGGAACCACCATTTGAGCCAGCTATCCCACTCCTCAGTCTATACCCTAAAGACTTTAAATAGCATACTATATTAATAGAGCCATTTCAATGTTTATAGCTACACAAACCACAATTGCTAAACTGTGGAAGCAATCTAGATGCCCTTCAATAGATGAATGGACAAAGAAACTGTGGTACATATATATATATAACTGAATATTGCTCAGCATAAAAAGAGAATAAAATTGTAGCATTTGCAGGTAAATTGATGGAGTTTGAGAATATCATGCAAAGTGAAATAAGCCAATCTCAAAAAAACAGGGGCTGAATGTTTTCTCTGATAAGTGATTGCTAATACATATGGGGGAAGTGCGTGGGATAAGTGGAAGAACTTTGGATGGAGCAAAGGGAAGTAGGGGACAAAGGGGTAGGAAAGACTGTAGACTGAAATGGACATTATTACCATAGATACATGCATGATTATACGAATGGTGTGATTCTACTTCATGCACAACCTGAGAAGTGAAAAATTCTGCTCCATTTGTATATAGTGAATCAAAGAACTTTCTATTGTCATGTATACCTGATTAGAACTAAAAAGAAAAGAAAAAAGAACAAGAAGTGCTAGATTACTTGCACACTGAAGGGATCAGAATCTGAAAATGGGAAGGCAGAGTTGCCCCTGGCTTCTCCACTGAGCTCTCCATCTGATTCCCCTAAACCCAGAGTTGAATCACTGCCTTAACTCTAGTCCATTTGCTTCCTGTGACACTGTTCTCATGATGCAACATCTGATAACCTGAGTGTCTGAGCACCTAACAGCTACACTGTGTTTAGGGCAGGCACTGCTGACAGTATCACTGGAAACCACATTTCTCATCAAAAAAATGAGATTCCATTTTTTTTCTTAGAAAGGGAATCAATCTGTCAACATATTTTCGTCAGCAGTCCTTTCAGACTAGTTTACTTTTTGTTTTGACTTGGTTGTTTATAATAAAGGTATGAAAATACAGTCTTTTTCAAAAGGCACCAGATTTTTAGAGATTATTACCAAGAATATAATTTTAGTCATTAGTTCAGAATTTTGGGGGTTTTTTTGCATATTTTTCTAAGTGTTAGTGCCTATTTCTAATAACTAGAGTATATTTAATTGTCCACAGGGATTTTAGCATCCTTGGGAAGGTAAGCTTTGCACAATGGAATCCTTTCCAAGCTTTGAGAACAGGTATTTAGTTCTCCCATTTTCAACAGCTAGATTGTCAAAGGGCACCTCATGTGACTCATCCACAATATTGAATATTAAGGACAATTTAGCTGTAGCTTTTTTCCTTCTTTGCATTTTCCATGGGAAAATTCTTCATTTTAAAAACTTTAAGTACTTTGTTGCATAGTTTCTGGAGATATTTATTGGTCTTTGGGTTGGCCTCTGTGCTCATTTATCAATAGCACACTGCTTTCCTTTTGGCTTTAAGTTTAATCAAAGTTTTGATATTTAGTATTGTTTGGAAATCTTTGCTGAAACATTTCTAACTCTTGTTCATGGTCCTGTTTTTTGTTTTTGTTTTTCTTTGTGTTCGATGATCCACCTGATGTTTCATCTCAAATCTAATTAATGGCTTAGAAATTTTTTTCTCATCACATGCAAAAACATACTAATTTCTGAATTTTTAAAAAAATATAAGAATTAGGTAATGAGAAATTTCCATAAAAACATTATGCATAAGGCATTATAAAACAATAATCTATACTTAATGTTTGTCCATTTGTAATATGTGAAAACACCATAGTTTTCTTTGAAAATAAAAATTTATGCAACAATATTGTTCATATTACTTGGTCTCTACATACATATACACATGCCTTGAAATTCTTAAGATTTTCAGAGATGAAATTTAGAAAATTCAGAATATCTATAATTCACAGAATTAATGTCTTATATTTTATATTAATATGTGTGAACAATGCTTGTTGCATTTGTGAATGAAACAGAGAGCCTCAGCAAGGATTAGTGGTTGATCATTAAATCTTATCAGCAACAAACTACATAAATAACAACAACAGAGCAGTTGTTTAGGTAGCAAAATGAGTAGTTGCAACAAGGTTTTGTATCTGCATAGGCTTTATTTTCTCATTTTGTGCTGCCTTTGCATTTTAATTTTGGGTGATGACAGGGTAGGCTAAGCACACTTATATCAAAGAACCTCAATTACAGCACAGTAGTTTTTAGATCTGCTTGCATGTAGAATGTCTAAGGAAGCTAATAAAAATAGAGCCTGTCCTAGGATGTTGCACAGAAGCCACTGGAAGAAAGCAAAGGTGCCTCTTGGGGTATTAACATGTGTAGAGCCAGAGAAGCAGTACTTAGCTATGATGTGATATGCCCCCCACTGAGGTCACAAGCAGTGGGAGCCAGCTGGTCATTATAAATTAACCGATAAAGTCACATCCAAATATATATATTAAAATCCCCACTGCCAAGGATGTCATGACTACTCTCTGGGTTTTAAGGGTACCTATTATACATGTTCTTATAATCAACAGATCCTCAGTTTATATATTCAAAACTGGAATTCTGGGCTTCCTATTCAAATATGTTCCCTCCCAAGTGGTCTCCATCTCCTTTGATATGTCTATACCTACCTGGGCTCAGATAAGACAATAGAGTAATTTGTTTTTTGTTCCTTCCTTTCTCTGGACTGATATCTAGTCCATAACTTCTGATGCCAACAGTTCTTACCTTCTCTCATGCTCCAAATTAACCTACAAATGCCCAGCTTGGCTCAATAACTAAAGAAACATCTTAGCTGGTCTTGCTTCCAGAAAAGGTATGACATGGTGGTTCAAAGCATGAACCACGCTACTGTTGTGCATCCTCAACATGCCCCTTTATAGCCAAATGACGTGAGGGAAGGGCCACTGAAGGAATAACATGGCTGCTGCCATCTTGAATCACTACCACCATGACTGTGTCAGGTTAACCCAGTTGGGTTTTCCTGTATAGTTAACCCAGGATGCTACAAATAGAAACATTTTAATTGCATTTAGAACTTTATAACTAAGCCCTGGCACCAGGAGTGTGCCTGATTCCTAGCTTAAGATAAGCCAGGTACAATTTGGCTTTGATGAAGTCACGTTTATCTTAATTGGTCTTGCTGCTACCCAGGATCACGCTTCTGTAAGTTCTCCAATTTATTGCACCCTCCAATCCTGGATCTGTTGGCCTCACCTCTTTCTCTGGTCTCAGGACACCTTGTAGCCAGTTCTCATACACTAGGACTAAGTTGTCCTAGAATATGCACCTTCTGCCCACATTCCATCATAGTCTTCCAAACACTGCAGGTACCCTCCGTTTCCAGGGCCTTTGTACTTGGTAATTCCCTCTTACTAAAGACTTTTTCTCTGTTTTTCTCAGAGCTGGATTTTTTTTCAATGAACTTGAGGAACTTTCTAAATGAGTGCTTTCTTAATCCCTCTGTCCAAATTTATAATGCACCTGTCAACAGTGGAAATCCCCTTTTCTTGCTTTATTTTACTTCAGGGGACCTGCTGCCCTCTGTTGCACTACACATGTGACTCACTGACTATGCTAATGTCTGGTTCCCCACCCAAAAATGTGCACTCCACAGTGCTGGGATGTTATTCTGCTTCACTCCCAGCTGTATTTATAGCAGTACCTGGTTGTCAAATGTTATTAGACACTTTATTGCAACTCCTCAGTATTGTATCTTTTCAAAATGTTTCTTCTGGTCACCCTGGGGAAGGAAATGATATTCTCACCACATAATTTTCAAGTCCTTGACCCTAGGTATGAATTGACCAGAGTATTAGCAAGCTGATTTTGTATTTTCTCTCCCATAGGCAGAGGTCCTTTATTAAATTTATGGCAAGAAAACTAAGCTTATATTAGTTATCACTATGTCACATATAAGCCCAAGTTAACCGATATCAAAAACTGTGCATCTACTTTTTTTTTTTTCATGTCTTACCATTTAGACTATAAGTACCTCTACTTTCTGGAAGATGTTGTTAAGTTTCAATCTTAGAAGGGTAACAGCAATTACAAAGAATAAAATTAAGTTAGTGTTAGTATCATTCCATATGGTTAAGCATTAAAACAAAATGCCTTTGAACCAGTGGTACATCCAAAGGGACTTTATATACAACTATCTTGTCATGGCCTGAACCACATGTTCACCTATGATGATTAAAACACTTTCTGTTCACTACAATCATAAACTGTGGACAGTCAAAAAATCAATTTCCAAGTCTTCCCTGTGGCAGCAAATGTCTTTCTTTATAAAGGTGACCTTAGCCTTACCAAGTCTGCTGTGTTAGTCATCTTTCTGTCACCACAACAAAACACCTGAGATAATTAATGTATAAAGAGTAAGGCCCACTTGGGCTCACAGTTTAGGGGTTTCGTTTAACATCAGGAGAACCCCATGCTTTGGGTCCCTGGTGGGTGTGCCAGATGGCAATGCTCTGGAGTGCCTGGAAGAGCACATTGCTGTCATCAAGCTAGGAACCAAAAGAGGAAGAAAAAGAGACAAAGGTCCCACAAG
This sequence comes from Urocitellus parryii, assembly GCF_045843805.1. Lineage (NCBI taxonomy): Eukaryota > Metazoa > Chordata > Mammalia > Rodentia > Sciuridae > Urocitellus > Urocitellus parryii. The sequence continues at coordinate 1,061,353 of NW_027551776.1, forward strand.
CTTCTTCAAGGGTATGTCTCCAGAGATATGAAGATCTTCACTAAGGACCACTTCCATAATGTTCTTCCAACTCCCAATTGTGCCAGCCTGGAAACCAAGCCTTCCAAACATAGACCCTTGGGGACATTCAAGACCCAAACTGTAGTGTCTGTTAACAGTTTGTTAGCAAAACAGATTCAGACACCAAAACCTTGCTGATCATGGAATGTGTTTGGGATTTTCTATACTTTTCTATGGATCTTGGGTTTATTCAATAGATGGATCTTGGGATTTTTCAATAGATATGGATCCTGTGAGTAGGATTAACACAAAATTATGAAAATCTTTAGCATGCCCTAGACTTCAGTGATAATTAAACTCCTAATTAATAAGAGAAATGTATAATTGGGATGCCATTATCTTTTAAAAACTTATTTGTTCTTGCCTGATCCACAGTAATGAAAGCAAAACAATTAAGACCCTGAATAACTTGAAAGCCTGGTATCATCTCTGGCACTGACAATATCTAGGAAGATCTCCCTTGGCTGTTTTCCCACATATTTTACTGATCACTCATCTTTTGGCAAAATTAAGCCAGTGCATTTCTCTCGGCAATCACACTGCAATGTTTCTGTCAGTATTGATGATAAAATGCTTGCCCCAAATTCTAAAACAGGCCACGGGCGGCGGCCAGACTGGGCCCCGCAGGCTTGAGTCTGTGAACGGCCTCTGGCGGTCCAGCGATAGGATCCACATTCCTACCACCCCACCCCCAGCCGGCTCGGTGCAACGCAGATCAGGGACACAATCCCGCCGGCCGCCGCTGAACTGCAGCGAACATAGGAACCTACTGGGAACCGCAGGCCTGAGTCTGTGAACTGACTCTAGCGGCTTGGTGCTAGGATCCACACTCCTAACACCCCACCCCACCCCCAGCCAGTTCGGAGCAAAGCGGACCAGGGACACAATCCCGCCGGCCGCGGGCGGCGGCCAGACTGGGCCCCACAGGCTTGAGTCTGTGAACGGCCTCCAGCGGTCCAGCAATAGGATCCACATTCCTACCACCCCACCCCACCCCCAGCCGGCTCGGAGGCGGCCAGACCAGGCTCCGCAGGCCTGAGTCTGTGAACTGCCTCTAGCGGTTTGGCGCTAGGACTTTGGCAGCGCTTAGTGCTGAGTTCCAGCTTTGAGACAAAGGAGAGAAGCGGTCCAGTTGGGTTCCAGACACCGGTCGGACCACAGAGGAGGACAGCAGCCGCCATTTCGGAGAGATGATGTAATCATCCCCATGTTCTATTGATCTCAGCTCATCCAGCGACGGAACAGGTGATTTCAGGCTGGTAGTTGCCTGCGTCTAGCAGACAGATTTCTTGCTCAGGCTCGGGACTGGGGATCTTGTGGAGAATACTCCTAGAGGCTCATGCCTGGCAAGGCGTGTACCGGGCACTGAGCAGCTGGATTCTGGTTCCCGGGGCTAACATGGCCCAGGTCTGAGGAAACTGCGGAGACTGCCGGTGGAGGCCAGCTCCAAGTGGAGCGTGCGCTGAGCTAGGGGCGACTGGGTTCTGACTCCCGGAACAGTTTTGGCCTGGGGCTAGGGAACCCGTGGGGGTCGCTCGCTGGAGCCAGCTCCCAGCGGAGAGTGTATCGAGATAGGAGAGGCGGGGTTCTGGCTACCGAAGCTGCTTTGACCCAAGGCTAGGGAACCAGCGGTGTCTGCTTCTCAGTCAGGGTCCTGTTGGGTGCTGTGGGGGCAGAGTGGAGCTTCCACCTGCACCCAGAGCAGGCCAAGTGACCCGCCGGCGTGGTAGCATGACACCCCAAACGCAGCTGGGTCTGAAGAGAGTAGCCGCCCACGCCTAGAATAGGATCAGCGACCCCGCGAAGCGGTAGCCAAGTAACCTCATTTGGAGTAGGGGCTGTGCAGAGCGGGCAGGCAGACCTGCGGCCCACTGGCAAGACAGGCCAGGTAGCTTGCCAGAGTGGTGGACACGTAACACCGAGGCAGTTGCGTCACACTGGTTGGAGTGGGGGCGGAGTAGGGTCGCCGCCCGGGTCCGGAGGGGGCCCAGCGACCCATTGGAGAGGTAGTCAGGTACTCCCATTGGGAGTGGGGGCTGTGCAGAACTGTGACCCACCGGCCTAGAGGTATGCCAGCGTGGTAGTCTCGTCACACCAATTGGAGTGGGGACCCAGCAGAGCCGCCACCCACATCCAGATCAGGACCTACGACCCCAGGGCGTGGTAGTTACGTTACCACAATTGGAGTGGGGGCAGAGCAAAGCCGCCTCCTGTGCCCGCAGGGGGGGCAGACCTGTGACCGATCAGCGTGATAGACAGACCACCATAATTAGAGGAGGAGCACAGCCACTACCCACCCTGCAAGGGAGACTTTCCAACTATACAAGAGCAACATAAACAAATAGGGGGTAAATTTCAAAAACACAACAGTTGCACCAAGCAGAAAGAAACGCGAGCAGTATGAAAAGACAAGGAAAGAAAGGACCACAAGCAATGCAGGTCAACTCAACTTTAGAAGAGGTAATAGCTGCAACAGATGGAATATCAGATAAAGAGTTCAGGATATATATGCTTCAGATGATCTGGAGTCTCAAGGAAGACATGAGACAGCAAAATCAGACAATGAAAGATCACATTGACAAACAAATCCAGGAAGTAAAAGATCAATTTCACAGGGAGATAGAGGTAATAAAAAACAAACAAATTGAAATTCTAGAAATGCAGGAAACAATAAACCAACTTAAAAACTCAATTGAGAATACTACCAGCAGAGTAGATCACTTAGAAGAGAGAACATCAGACAATGAAGACAAAGTATTTCAACTGGAAAAGAACATAGACAGCTCAGCAAGTCTGCTAAGAAACCATGAGCAGAACATCCAAGAATTATGGGACAATATCAAAAGACCAAATTTAAGAGTCATTGGGATACAGGAAGGCACAGAGCTCCATGCCAAAGGAATAAACAGTCTATTCAGTGAAATAATACGAGAAAACTTCCCAGAATTGAAGATTGAGACAGAATCCCAAATCCTAGAAGCCTACAGGATGCCGAATGTGCAAAATCATAAGAGATCCACACCTAGACACATTATAACGAAGATGTCCAACATACAGAATAAGGAGAGAATTTTAAAAGCTGCAAGAGAAAGAAAGCAGATTACATTTAGGGGTAAACCAATCAGGATAACAGCTGATCTCTCAACACAGACTCTGAAAGCTAGAAGATCCTGGAATAACATATTTCAAACACTGAAAGACAATGGGCTCCAACCAAGAATCGTGTATCCGGCGAAATTAAGCTTCAGGTTAGAAGATGAAATTAAAACCTTCCACGATAAACAAAAGTTAAAAGAATTCGCAGCTAGAAAACCATCTCTTCAAAAAATCCTTGGCAAAACATTACAGGAAGAGGAAATGGAAAATAACATTGATAACCAACAATGGGAGGTAGGACAGTAAAGGGGGGAAAGTAGTCAAAGAGGATAACAAATCAGGTTTAGTAACATCAATAAACAAATATGGATAGAAGAACAAACCACATCTCAATAATAACCCTAAATGTTAATGGCTTAAACTCATCAATTAAGAGACACAGGCTAGTAGAATGGATCACAAAACAAGACCCAACAATATGCTGTCTACAGGAGACGCATTTGATAGGAAAAGATATACATAGACTGAAGGTGAAAGGTTGGGAAAAAGCATATCACTCATATGGACCACGGAAACAAGCAGGAGTGTCCATACTCATATCTAATAAAATAGATTTCAAGCCAAAGACAATCAAAAGGGATAAAGAAGGACACTTCATACTGCTCAAGGGAACCATACACCAACAAGACATAACAATCATAAATATATATGCCCCAAATAATGGTGCAGCTGTGTTCATCAAGCAAACTCTTCTCAAGTTCAAGAGTCTAATAGACCACCATACAATAATCATGGGAGACTTCAACACACCTCTCTCACCACTGGACAGATCTTCCAAACAAAAGTTAAATAAGGAAACTATAGAACTCAATAACACAATTAACAACCTAGACTTAATTGACATATATAGACTATACCACCCAACTTCAAGTAGCTACACTTTTTTCTCAGCAGCACATGGAACCTTCTCAAAAATAGACCATATACTATGTCACAGGGCAACTCTTAGACAATACAAAGGGGTAGAGATAATACCATGCATCTTATCTGATCATAATGGAATGAAACTGAAAATCAATGATAAAAGAAGAAAGGAAAAATCAAGCATCACCTGGAGAATGAACAACAGGTTGCTGAGTGATCAATGGGTTTTAGAAGACATCAAGGAGGAAATTAAAAAATTCCTAGAGTTAAATGAAAACACAGACACAACATATCGGAATCTATGGGACACATTGAAAGCAGTTCTAAGAGGAAAATTCATTGCTTGGAGTTCATTCCTCAAAAAAAGAAAAAACGAACAAATAAATGATCTCATACTTCATCTCAAAATCCTAGAAAAAGAAGAGCAAAACAACAGCAAAAAAAGTAGAAGGCAAGAAATAATTAAAATCAGAGCTGAAATTAATGAAATTGAAACAAAAGAAACTATTGAAAAAATTGACAAAACTAAAAGCTGGTTCTTTGAAAAAATAAATAAAATTGACAGACCCTTAGCCATACTAACGAAGAGAAGAAGAGAGAGAACCCAAATTACTAGCATACGGGATGAAAAAGGCAATATCACAACAGACACTTCAGAAATACAGAAGATAATCAGAAATTACTTTGAATCCTTATACTCCAATAAAATAGAAGATAGTGAAGGCATAGATAAATTCCTTGAGTCTTATGATCTGCCCAGATTGAGCCAGGAGGATATAGACAACCTAAACAGACCAATAACAATAGAGGAAATAGAAGAAACCATCAAAAGACTACCAACTAAGAAAAGCCCAGGACCGGATGGGTATACAGCAGAGTTTTACAAAACCTTTAAAGAGGAACTAACACCAATACTTTTCAAGCTATTTCAGGAAATAGAAAAAGAGGGAGAACTTCCAAATTCATTCTACGAGGCCAACATCACCCTGATTCGTAAACCAGACAAAGATACTTCAAAGAAAGAAAACTACAGACCAATATCTCTAATGAACCTTGATGCAAAAATCCTCAATAAAATTCTGGCGAATCGGATTCAAATACATATCAAAAAAATTATACACCATGATCAAGTAGGATTCATCCCTGGTATGCAAGGTTGGTTCAATATACGGAAATCAATAAATGTTATCCACCACATCAATAGACTTAAAATTAAGAACCATATGATCATCTCGATAGATGCAGAAAAAGCATTCGACAAAGTACAGCATCCCTTTATGTTCAAAACTCTGGAAAAATTAGGGATAACTGGATCATACCTCAACATTGTAAAAGCAATCTATGATAAGCCACAGGCAAGCATCATTCTGAATGGAGAAAAATTGAAGGCATTCCCTCTAAGATCTGGTACAAGACAGGGATGCCCTCTCTCACCACTTCTGTTCAACATAGTCCTCGAGACACTGGCCAGAGCAATTAGGCAGACGAAAGAAATTAAAGGCATAAAAATAGGAAAAGAAGAACTTAAATTATCACTATTTGCAGATGATATGATCCTATACCTAGCAGACCCAAAAGGGTCTACAAAGAAGCTATTAGAGCTAATAAATGAATTCAGCAAAGTGGCAGGATATAAGATCAACACGCATAAATCAAAGGCATTCCTGTATATCAGCGACAAATCCTCTGAAACGGAAATGAGGACAACTACTCCATTCACAATATCCCCCCAAAAAATAAAATACTTGGGAATCAGCCTAACAAAAGAGGTGAAAGATTTATACAATGAAAATTACAGAACCCTAAAGAAAGACATACAAGAAGACCTTAGAAGATGGAAAAATATACCCTGCTCATGGATAGGCAGAACTAACATCATCAAAATGGCGATATTACCAAAAGTCCTATATAAGTTCAATGCAATGCCAATCAAAATCCCAACAGCATATCTTGTAGAAATCGATAAAAGAATCAGGAAATTCATATGGAATAATAAAAGACCCAGAATAGCAAAAACAATACTAAGCAGGAAGTGTGAATCAGGCGGTATAGCGATACCAGACTTCAAACTATACTACAGAGCAATAGTAACTAAAACAGCATGGTACTGGTACCAAAACAGGCGGGTGGACCAATGGTACAGAATAGAGGACACAGTAACCAATCCACAAAACTACAACTATCTTATTTTTGATAAAGGGGCTAAAAGCATGCAATGGAGGAAGGATAGCATCTTCAACAAATGGTGCTGGGAAAACTGGAAATCCATTTGCACCAAAATGAATCTGAATCCCTATCTCTCGCCATGCACAAAAGTTAACTCAAAATGGATCAAGGAGCTTGATATTAAACCAGAGACATGGCATCTGATAGAAGAAAAAGTTGGTTATGATCTGCACGCTGGGATCGGGCTCCAAATTCCTCAATAGGACACCCATAGTGCTAGAGTTAACAAACAGAATCAACAAATGGGACTTACTCAAACTAAAAAGTTTTTTCTCAGCAAAAGAAACAATAAGAGAGATAAACAGGGAGCCTACATCCTGGGAACAAATCTTTACTCCACACACTTCAGATAGAGCCCTAATTACCAGAATATACAAAGAACTCAAAAAATTAGACAATAAGATAACAAATAACCCAATCAATAAATGGGCCAAGGACCTGAACAGACACTTCTCAGAGGAGGACATACAATCAATCAACAAGTACATGAAAAAATGCTCACCATCACTAGCAGTCAGAGAAATGCAAATCAAAACTACCCTAAGATACCATCTCACTCCAGTAAGACTGGCAGCCATTAGGAAGTCAAACAACAGTAAGTGCTGGAGAGGATGCGGGGAAAAGGGCACTCTTGTTCATTGCTGGTGGGACTGCAAATTGGTGCAGCCAATTTGGAAAGCAGTATGGAGATTTCTCGGAAAGCTGGGAATGGAACCGCCATTCGACCCAGCTATTCCCCTTCTCGGTCTATTCCCTAAAGCCCTAACAAGAGCATGCTACAGGGACACTGCTACATCGATGTTCATAGCAGCTCAATTCACGATAGCAAGACTGTGGAACCAGCCTAGATGCCCTTCAATAGATGAATGGATAAAAAAAATGTGGCATTTATATACTATGGAGTATTATTCTGCATTAAAAAATGACAAAATCATAGAGTTGGGAGGGAAATGGATGGCATTAGAGCAGATTATGCTAAGTGAAGCTAGTCAATCTTTAAAAAACAAATACCAAATGACTCCTTTGATATAAGGGGAGTAAACAAGGACAGGGTAGGGACGAAGAGCTTGAGAAGAAGATTTACATTAAACAGGGATAAGAGGTGGGAGGGAAAGGGAGTGAGAAGGGAAATTGCATGGAAATGGAAGGCGATCCTCAGGGTTATACAAAATGTCATATAAGAGGAAAGGAGGGGTAAGACAAGATAATACAAATGGAAAAAAGGATGTACAGTAGAAGGGGTAGAGAGAGAAAAGGGGAGGGGAGGGGAGGGGAGGGGAGGGGAGGGGGGACAGTAGAGAATAGGACAGACAGTAGAATACATCAGACACCAGAAAGGCAATATGTCAATTAATGGAAGGGAAACTGGTGTGATACAGCAATCTGTATATGGGGTAAAAGCGGGAGTTCATAATCCACTTGAATCAAACGGTGTAATATGATGTATTAAGAACCATATAGTGTTATGAACGACCAATAAAAAAAAAATAAAATAAAATAAAAAAATAAATTAAAAAAAAAAAAAAAAAAACAAATTCTAAAACAGCTAAAGGCACATTCATAGCAATGCCTTGAGAGCTCTCACACTTGACTGGTATACACTCAAAAAGGAATATATATATATATATATATATATATATATATATATATATATATATATATTTCATCTTAATGTTAATTGCATCATATGATTAATCACTGCCAAAATGTTTAGACTTTGTTTTACCTATGAAGAGGTAGTAGGTATAAAAACTACATCAGGATTTTTTAAGCTACTTGAAACCTTCATAAATTAACCCATGGATAATTCCTTCCTTGGGGAAGTTACAACTTTATCAAGACAGTATATAGTAGTAATAACAGGGATACCAAATTATAGCTAAGTCATAATTACCTTAGTATCATCTAGAGTTGATTTTTTTCTGAACATTATTTCAGATGTGTAGGGTCAAGTTATGCAGAGATTGAAGTACCTGTTTCTACACCATTAGAGTAATACAGAAACAGTTCTCCAAAGGAGGGCTGCCCCTTTTGGTTGGTGAAATGATGTTGAGGAGGAAAGCTTATGCACAGACAGTTACAAAGGAATGGACAGTGCTGTATGTTCAGAGAGGCCATGGCTCACACCAATTAAGTTAGGGTAGTTATCATCCTAGACTTGATTTTTTGAGCTCCTATACTTGCAGGAACATATGTCACATAGAAAGAGTCAAGGATTTATGTACAATATGTATTTATTGTTATATACCACAATTATTTTAAAACTGATTTTCTAGGTAAAGAAGCTATTCCTTACACATTATTGCATATGAATACATGGTTACATGAAGTATGTATGTTTAGAAACATCAATTTTTTTTTCCAAAAAAATTCATGTGATTATGTGGATCTAAACAAGGCACTCTTTTTATATATTTATTTTTCAGTTTTTGGTGGACACAGCATCTTTATCTTACTTTATGTGGTGCTGAGGATCAAACCCAGCGCCCCATGCATGCCAATCGATTTACCGCTTGAGCCACATCCCCAGCCCCTAAACAAGGCACCTTAAAAGTACAGAGTAGAATGGTGGTTTCTGGGGATTGGCAAGAGGGAAATAGAGATATGTTCCTCAAAGAGTGCAAAGTTTCAGATATGAAGGATGAATAAGCTCTGATAATGTAATGTACAGTGTGATTATAACCACACTGTATTGTATACTCACTATTTACTAAGACAGTAGATCTCAAATGTCTCACCAAAGAAGAGAAAAAAAAGAAAGAACTATAAATGGCATAGGTGATGACTATGCTAATTGGCTTAATGAAGGCAAGCATTTCAACATATATACATATTTCAAAACATCTGGTTGTATACTTTAAATATATATAATTTTTGTCAATTATATCTCAATAAATCCAGGATAAAAATGTATATTTTAGAAAGATTCAAAGAGAGCAAAGAGCACTTTTTCATAAATTTAGAAAGTGAATAGAGGACTGGGAATGAAGCTCAGCTGTAAAGCATTTGCCTAGCAGGTGTGAGGCCACAGGCTCCATCTACATCATCATAAAAAAAGAGAGTGAACATTCTCCGAAGATTTTGACATGTATTGATGTAAAAAATCATTCATCCTTTTTGCTTTTGACTAATAAGCAAAAGACTTAGTGGTAATTATTTCACAAGGAAAGAATATTTCCAGAAAATAATGACACAACCCTTAACCACCACCTTTTAACTGCTTTATAACATTTTTTAACACTTTTTGGCCATCACATTACAATCACAATGCACATCTAAATAAGCATGTCAACTTAAATAAGCAAGTTAAATGCTTGACTTTCTTCATTTTGGTTTTGTACACAGCAAACACACATAGGAATTTAACTATTACAGAAGAGCTTAACATACCTGTCATGTTGCAGTACACAAGAGCTGGTCCCAGAGGGCCACTTCCATCTGAGTCTATGTAGTAGAAGCCTGAAGAGTTTCCACTGTGCTTGTAAGCTTCACATGATCGCTCATACAGAGCTGCAAAGAAGACACAGTATCACAGAGGGGCTGTGAGGGAATGGGCTCCTCTCTGCTGCTCATGGCATGTGACTTTTCTCCCATGACATTCATCCTGCCATTGCCCTTGGTCACATCTTCTCTAGGAGGGTGTTTTTCCATCTCAATCAGGCAGCAGAAAGATTCAGAAGCACAGAGTGAAAGATTTGGAGATACTACTGTGAATCAGAATCCTACACATTCTTATTTTCAAAATCAAGCAAACCAGACTTCTCGTCTAGTACAAGTTTTACCTCATAATATTTTTAAGCATCTCAAGTACATCTGCCTAAATGTTGTTATTATCTAATAATCATTGATTTTTTAAAAAAAAACTTTACTCAGTAATTACATCTTTTGTTCACTTAAAACAATTCATATTTAAAACACATTTTTCCAATGAGTTGAATTTTACATATCAGCAATTTTTAACGCCATTTTAAATTCTTTTTTTTTCTTTTTTCATATATATATATATATACATATATATATATATTTTTATTGGTTGTTCACAACATTACAAAGATCATGACATATCATATTTCATACATTAGATTGAAGTGGGTTATGAACTCCCAATTTTACCCCAAATGCAGATTGCAGAATCACGTCGGTTACACATCCACAATTTTACATAATGCCCAATTAGTAATTGTTGTATTCTGCTACTTTTCCTATCCCCTACTATCCCCCCTCCCCTCCTCTCCCATCTTCTCTCTCTACCCCATCTATTATAATTCATTTCTCTCCTTGTTAATTTTCCTATTCCCCTCACAACCTCTTATATGTAATATTGTATAGCAATGAGGGTCTCCCTTCATTTCCATGCAATTTCCCTTTTCTCTCCCTTTCCCTCCCATCTCATGTCTCTGTTTAATGTTAATCTTTTCTTCCTGCTCTTCCTCCCTGCTCTGTTCATAGTTGCTCTCATTATATCAAAGAAGACATTTGGTATTTGTTTTTTAGGGATTGACTAGCTTCACTAAGCATAATCTGCTCTAGTGCCATCCATTTCCCTGCAAATTCTATGATTTTGTCATTTTTTATCAAAATGGCGATATTACCAAAAGTTCTCTATAGGTTTAATGCAATGCCAATCAAAATCCCAACGGCATTTCTTGAAGAAATAGATAAAGCAATCATGAAATTCATATGGAAAAATAAAAGACCCAGAATAGCAAAAGCAATTCTAAGCAGGAAGTGTGAATCAGGCGGTATAGCGATACCAGATTTCAAACTATATTACAGAGCAATAGTGACCAAAACAGCATGGTACTGGTACCAAAACAGGCGGGTGGACCAATGGTATAGAATAGAGGACACAGAGACTAATCCACAAAGTTACAACTATCTTATATTTGATAAAGGGGCTAAAAGCATGCAATGGAGGAAGGATAGCATCTTCAACAAATGGTGCTGGGAAAACTGGAAATCCATATGCAACAAAATGAAACTGAATCCCTTTCTCTCGCCATGCACAAAAGTTAACTCAAAATGGATCAAGGAGCTTGATATCAAATCAGAGACTCTGCCTGATAGAAGAAAAAGTTGGCTATGATTTACATATTGTGGGGTCGGGCTCCAAATTCCTTAATAGGACACCCATAGCACAAGAGTTAATAACAAGAATCAACAAATGGGACTTACTTAAACTAAAAAGTTTTTTCTCAGCAAGAGAAACAATAAGAGAGGTAAATAGGGAGCCTACATCCTGGGAACAAATTTTTACTCCTCACACTTCAGATAGAGCCCTAATATCCAGAGTATACAAAGAACTCAAAAAATTAGACAATAAGATAGCAAATAATCCAATCAACAAATGGGCCAAGGACCTGAACAGACACTTCTCAGAGGAGGATATACAATCAATCAACAAGTACATGAAAAAATGCTCACCATCTCTAGCAGTCAGAGAAATGCAAATCAAAACCACCCTAAGATACCATCTCACTCCAGTAAGATTGGCAGCCACTATGAAGTCAAACAACAACAAGTGCTGGCGAGGATGTGGAGAAAAGGGTACTCTTGTACATTGCTGGTGGGACTGCAAATTGGCCATATTGGTGCGGCCAATTTGGAAAGCAGTTTGGAGATTCCTGGGAAAGCTGGGAATGGAACCACCATTTGACCCTGCTATTGCGCTTCTCGGACTATTCCCTGAAGACCTTAAAAGAGCATGCTACAGGGATGCTGCCACATCGATGTTCATAGCAGCACAATTCACAATAGCTAGACTGTGGAACCAACCCAGATGCCCTTCAATAGATGAATGGATAAAAAAAATGTGGCATCTATACACAATGGAGTACTATGCAGCCATTTTAAATTCATTCCAAAAAGACACTTCCTTAAATGCTTTGCAAATTGAAATTTAAAAAATCAAAATATTGACATGACTTTTTAAAATTTCGATTTATTCTAATTCATGGCTGACTTTTTAATTTGTACACAAATGCTTTGCTATGTACAAGGCAAGAGATTAAAATCTGCAGATGGTGAACCTAATTGATATTTAGCAATTTTAAATGAGTAGTTAACCTAGTTTGGGTCACACATTGCCTTGTTGGGAAACCCTTTGGAAAGCCTCAAAAGCAGGTTACAACTGCTAGGAAAGAAATGCAAAAGCATCAGACGAAGTGTCCACAAAGATAGACTTGGGCAGTGGTTCAGCAAGGGACACCAAGACAAGACATACTAATAGGATATAAACTTAGGCCTTTCCACATCGATGGCCCTTTCTCTCTCTCTCTCTCTCTCTCTCTCTCTCTCTCTCTCTCTCTCTCCACACACACACACACACACACACACACACACACACACGTGTTTATATATATTATGTGTGTATATTTTATATATGTACAGATATATAACCTATATACATTATGTAACACACACACGTGTTTATATATATTATGTGTGTATATTTTATATATGTACAGATACATAACCTAACCTATATACATTATGTAACACACACATGTGTTTATATATTATGTGTTTATATTTTATATATGTATAGATATATAACCTATATACATTATGTAACACACACACACACACACACACACACACACACACACACACATATATATATATATATATATATATATATATATATATCCCCCCCATTTCAAATAGTTAAGAATGACCCAGGAAGGAGAATAAAAATTATTTTTCTCTCATCTCACAGAATAAAAAGGACAAAGAAATGTCTGCTTAGTTCAAGGATACTACAAAAGAAAATGTTTTTTGTTAAATATGGTCAAGGGTCTAAATCAGAGGTCACCAAATCAAGAGTCCAACTATTACCATCTCCAACTGATGGAAATATAGACAATATAAATTGTTTTCTCAACATGCTTGGATTTGGGCCACTAATATTCACGTTTCCATAAATAAACAAACATGCCAATAACCACCTAGGAACACAGCTCACAGTGATACATACACATATCAAATTGCCTAGAAGAACAAAAAAAAAAAAAGAGGAAGAATGATTAGGAAAAAAATAATATAAATGGGAATGTAAATATGCAATAATTTTATACTTAGAACCCCAATCCCTGTCCTCTATCCCACATAAAAATAATGGCTTCATGATCACTTGGTTTTGATTTGGCAATATCCAACTTTCTTTTGATATATCCTTAGAGAATCACAATAAAATCAATTCATTAACAAACCAAATCATGTGCCACAGGGAGAAAACCCTTTACATTTATCAGTCAAGTTTCTCTTCTCAGTATTACTTAGAATTATGTTTAGATCACAGCTACTGATAACAAACACATTTAGTTGGTATCTGCTTTGTCTAAGACACTTTTCTAATGTGATGAGGGAACTGTAAGTAAAAGAGACCATCTCAGTGTTAACTCTGTGACTGTGACCAAATCCCTAGCCCAAGATTTCTAAGGTTAGATGTCTAACTTCTTTCAAAGGAGACATTCCTTAGCAAATTCTTACCTACCCATGTAAAACTCAGTGAAGATGCGAGTGGAACTGATCACTGGATATAGGGGGGGAGGAGTCACCTTCTTTTGCTTCTCTTTGGAAATCCCACATCTGGAGACCCACGGGTCTCATTCCAAACCACACTAGTTCCCTGAGATTCAGTTCCTGCAAAGTTAGATTTATGACAATCCATTCTCTGCATTATACATAGTTTGTACCGGAATAAAATTAATTAACAAGGAATAGTTGTTTTTTTTCTTATCCCCACTCAGTCCTGGGTATTAAATCCTTGCACATGCTAGGAAAGTGTTCTACCACTATGTTATATCCCCAGTCCTTTGTAGTCTTTATTTTGAGACAAGATCTCAGTAGGTTGCTGAGAGTCTTGTTAAGTTGCCAAGGCTGGCCTTGGACTGGCAGTGTTTTTGCATCAGCTTTACACATGTGTGCACTATTGCACCAGGGCCATGGAAGGGTTTTTTTTTTTTTTTTTTTTTTAGTGGTACAATGCTAGTATCCCCCCATCAGGAGGGACTGAAGGAAGCAGACATGAAATTTCATACTCCTCCTCTAAAGACCAAGGGAGAGGGGAAGTGCTATGGAGACAGGACCCCAAATATCAGGAGTGACACACAAATTAAAACACCAACCAACCAACCAGCAAACAAACAAATCTAAAACAAATAGAAGCAAAAGCTAATAATTAGAAAAACATGAGTATTTCATGGGCTTTGTCATATGCTTCTAGAAACTAATGTTAAGTGGTCAATAAGATTTTATTAGCTAGAAAACTAAGTAAGCTGTAAGTAAAAGGGACCATCTCAGTGTTAACTCTGTGACTGTGACCAAATAATCTGTGTTTATGTTTGTGTGACACAGAATAATTCTTGAGGAAGGAGATGAGTGGTATTTGACAGTCCTGGCTCCAGTCTCGGAGTTGTAAGTCTGCTGTCAATCTCCTCAGCCTCCTTCCTCCCCTAAGTGCTAAGTGTAGGTGATAATAACTCGCTAAGTGTAGGTGATAATAACTCATCTCCTATGGTTGTTTTGAGTATTCAAGGAGTAAAAACATGCAGAGGACTAAAACTGGGCATGCATTTGATAAATTCTACAGATATTAATTCTTTCCATCTCCTTCACTATCAAACAACAGCAAGACTGGGTGGGACCTGAAAGTTTACTATTTTCTCTTCATTTTCTAGAACTACTGCCACACTTACTCCTCGTCTGGTACTTCTGAGGTGTTCCTCATTCAATTTTATATTGACATCCTGGCCACACATTTTCTTTGGAAGACAAGAAAGAACTGAGAACTGAGAAGTATATGTGTACCCAGATCAAGGAATAGAACAAGACATCACATTGTTTGTTTTTTCTTTTTCTTTTTTTTTGTTCCAGAGATTTTACTCAGGGGCACTCAACAACTGAACCACATACCCAGCCCTATTTTGTATTTTATTTAGAGACAGGGTCTCACTGAGTTGCTTAGCACCTTGCTGTTGATGAGGATGGCTTTGAACTCACAATCCTCCTGTTTCTGCCTCCTGAGCCGCTGGGATTATAGGCATGTCCCACCACACCCAGCTCACATTGTGTGTTCTGAGTGCAGTTTATTTATTTTTAACCTCCTGCTATATTTTATTTTACTACACTTATTTTCCCTTTGCTGGTTCTTTTCTTTTCCTTTTTGCTATGTTCTTCTAATTGATACTATGAATTTTTAAAGCTACTTTAACATCAATGGGAAATAAAATTGATAAAAATAAAGCAGCTGAAAACAAGTCTGTAAAAGACTATTGCTTCCTGTTTTCTGGTACATGGGTGCATGGACACAAACACATATGCACAAAAGAATGAACGGGATATAAGAACAGAAAGGAGAGCCAGTGAGTTGTGTGGCTTACAGGAATGGCAGGTGGCTCCCACGTAGCCAGTGTGAGTGCAGTCGCAGGAGAAGGTGTCCCAGGACTGGGAACATTCACCCCCGTGTTCACAATAGCTGGGCAAACACCTAAAGAAAGACAGACAGACACACTGCTGTTTCCCACATTCAGTCATAATAAAATGTGCATATACAGGGAAAGATGAAGGACAATAGTCAACAGAAACATTTCAACAGGACCAAAGACTGTGGAGTCTGTCCTCAAGGTCACCTGACACAACCACAAGTTCATAAGTGCAGTAGATTCTCATGTATTTGTGACAGATACATTTTCAACACTTTGCTTTTTATCAGAAAAACTGTTTGCTTCTTATAAAAACATAAGATTGATTTCATACATCATCAGGATATAAATTGCTTGCAACAACCATAGACGGACACACATTTCCCCTTAGTCCTTCCACACCCTTGTGATGTGACACTGCAGATCTTTCCATCCATGGCATAGCCTGCATCTCTACCTTGAATGTAAGTTGGGCATGTGACCAAATTTAACCAAAGAGACATTTTAACAACACAATATTTAATAATTTAATGCAAAAAGAACAGGTTTCTTTTGTAAATCTCAAATATACTTCTGGTATGTATACAACGAAGGTTTTTTGCCTAAAAGCACAACAATCTGATACATGTGTTATTTTCTAACTTGCCTGCATTTCCCCAAAGGTCCATTGGCTTTAATTCTTTATATCCATCATGATTTTTATGTATAAAAATTTGCATAAATAAATACAGCCTTGTTCACAAATCTGAAGCAGTTTATAAGATCATGATTTATTCTTATTCCCTCTTCACTCCAGTTCATTGTTCAAATTGTTTCCACACAACTGCTAGCAAATAGACTGAAATTCATCACATCATGATATTTAGGAAAAACAGAAAACTAAAACTAAAACATTGAACAACCAGCTTTAGAAAGATACAAAGTCAAGAAATTTCCCCTCTTGACCATACACACAAAAACATAAAGGGTGAGAGTCCCAAAGCAGGACTAACTTAAGCAAAAAACTGATAAGATCCTAAAACTGTATTAGGAATGAGAGATTCACAGCAATAGTAAAATATTTGCTTATGAGAAGACAATATAGGGCTGGACAGGGATGTAGGTAAGTGGTAGAGAACTTGCATAGCATGCACAAGACCTAAATTCAATTCCCAATACATTAAAAATATAATAATAAGGGCTGGGGTTGTGGCTCAGTGGCAGAGAACTTGCCTACCATGTTTGAGGCACTGGGTTCGATTCTCAGCACCACATAAAAATAAATAAACTAATAAAATATTTAAAACAACTAATAAAATATTTAAATAATAATAATAATAATAACAACACAGTAAAGTGTGAGCACTTGGAAGTACACAGAAAAGCACAATGTTCTCTGTTGCTCCAGGGACCAATTTTCAAATTAAAAAAATGCAAAAAAAAAAAAAGTAAAATAAACACCATCAAGTGGAAAGTAGAAAACCCAAAAGATAAAAAGGAATAGCTGTCTATTTTACTTTCTTTCCCCCTCTAACACTGCACAAATTATACTTCCAGATGCTGAAATTCTTGTAGATGTCACCAAGCATTATCTTCTAATCTTTGGTTTTCCTTGAAAAAAAAAAAAAGGAAAATCTTCAATGTCAATAAAAATAGGAAACAGGCAAATTTATTTTAAGAAAGAAAAATGTATTTGATTTTGAGAGTCTCCTGGGATAATGCTTATTTGTAAATTCTGACAGTGTTCAAAACAGATTGTTAATCTTAAAGTGATCTATGTTGAGAATACACTGATAATCAGTTTATACCAGTGAAGGTCACATTTATATTATGAGATTCATACAAAAGCCTATTCAGCTTACTTTACAGAGTGAATGCTGAGGATGATACCCATACCTTGCAAGTCAGCAGGTCAATTACATAGCAGTGGAAGGAAACAGAACAAAATATAGCAGAGATACCAAAAGCCAGACATTTCATACCAAACATTAAAAAACCTGAACTAGTTCTAGTCTGGTTTAGCTGTTCTCTGTAGTTCTGACGTTATTCCTTGTATATGGATTATACAAGTGGTATCAATGCCAAGCCCAGGATGTTAACTAGAGAGCTACAGCTTCGGGCAGGTGCTCTGGTCTCCATATCCCTCAGCTCTAGCTTTGCAACACTTATGTGCTTCCTGAGATGGCAGACCCACAGTAGAACCAGCAAGATGCTGCTAGCCAGGATGGTGGAGTGGCCATTCTTCATAGCGTAGATGTGGTAAGTGGTGGTGAACTTCCCAGACCTGGCATGACAATTCCTTTTCAGCCTCAGTGTTGGGAGCTTGTAAGGGGGAGGCTGAGGGCATCCTGTATCTGAGGCCTGGTCTTTATGGGTCTCCCCTGAGGAACAGAGTGCCTCACCCTAATACCACCATCCTGACCTTTTATGGCTGGGTCAGAAATATCCCTGAGCAGGACTCTAAAAATGGTGGATGAGGAAGAAGGTTGAAGGAGTGAACTCTCTTGTCTATAATGTGAAGGACAAGACTGTGACTCTGAAGAATGGTGTCCAGGTCCAGGTGAGGCCCATAACTCATTTCCTCATGGAGTTTAAACTATGAGCACAGAACACAAAAGCCTCAACTGTTTGCAAAAGTTACAAAACTGCCAATTCTCCTCTTGAGCTTGATGTCTGCTTCTTCCAAGGAGTAGAAACTTTGGGATACCTCTGTCAAAGTTAATCCTGCTTTGTCATTTGAGACACTGACACTAGAATGAAACCCAATTTCTTATAAGAGGACCCACATGAACACTGACAAGAGGCCTTCCAGGTTTCAAGGGAAAGAAGCCAGATTAAGTGTTAAGGGTTGGAAGGTACACTTCACAGGAGAAAACAGTGATGTCTCTTCATCCCCAGGGCTGGGGGGCAGACCAACCTGCTTACCTCTACCACCAACCCCAGGCCCTCTGAAGCTCTTACTTCAGTGGCTGCAGTTACTGGCCTCCTCCAGGCCTGAGGGCTTCTCCCATAACCCCAGTCCCTACATTCCAGGCTAGATCGTGAGTCCACAGAGAGGACCAGATGTCAGATACAATGAGAAAAAACCAACATGTCAGTGTACCCCATCACATTGGGTGTGTGCCTATGTGAGAGCCTGAACATGCATGTGCTGGAATGTTAGTGTGCCCAAGTTATATGTGCCTGTGTGCCCAAGTTATATGTGCCTGTGTGCCCATTGTAAGAGTATAAGAGTGTGTGTAAGTGTGCTTGAGTGTGTGCCTGTGTGTGCCCTTGTGTGAATGTACCTGCACATGAGTATGCATAAATACATCTGTGAGAGTGTGTAGGTACATCTATGAATATCTTATCTAACTTGAATATAGTTCACTGCCAAAGATATGGGGTTCATAGGGAGCCGTGTGCTCAGCACCCTGGCACTGTTTACACAGCAGTGAGGAAATATAAGTCTGCTCCAAGAATAGACAGAATTCATGAGAAGGTAGCTCATGGCTCCTCCAAACACTGCATGGGCCTGAACATGTATAGATTCCAAGAAGATGTCAACCAGAGTTGATGTAGAAAAGGGAAACAAGGATTCAGATACCTCTTAATACTTTCATGTTTCAAAAACCGTTAAGAGACCAGGGTTTTTAGCCTGGTGGGGAGCTGATTCTGACAGTCAGTTAAATTGTCCAGCATATATTTATAGGGCTTGAAGTGGGAGAGGATGTATAGACTTGCTCACAGCAGCTGCTATGGTTGGAACATGTCCCCCAAAAGTTCATGGGTTGGAAACTTTATCCTCAAATTTACATGTTGGCTACAGAGTAGCTGGAGGTGAGGCTTTGGGAGGTAATTACAGTTAGACCATGTCCTTAGGGAAGGTCCACCATGATGGCATTAATGGCTTTATAAGAAGAGGAAGAGAGACCAGAGGTGAAACATTTGCTGTCTCACCATGTGTTGATGCAGCAAGAAGTCCCTCACTAGATGCACCTGTCCCATCTTGGACATCCAAGCCTCCAGAACAGTGAGCTAAATAAACCTCTATTCTTTTCTTTTATTTATTTATTTTTAAATTTTGAGACAGGGTCTTGCTAAGTTGCTTGGGCTTTGCTAAGTTGCGGAGGCTGACCTTGAACTTGTGATCCTCCTGCCTCAGCCTCCTGAGTCACTGGAATTACAGGTATGTACCACACTCAGCTAAACCCCTATTTTTTGTAAAACACCCAGGCTGTGGTATTCAGTTCTAACAACAGAAAATTCTAAGAAGAAAAGACACTCATAATTAAGAGGAGAAATTCAGTTCACCACCAATGAGCCATTTCATGAACAGGCAGAGAGAGGTCTTGTTTGCAAATGACTGAGTAGAAGCAGGATCATCTTCTCTCAAATGATAAGCTAAAAAATACATCTCTGCTTTTAGGTGAAAACTCCTGTGACACGTCTCAGTCTCTTCTCAGCTTTAAGATTGTTTGCTTCTGTAGTCCTCCCACTATATCAAGATTTAATAGCTGAACCTCTGGGTCCTGCCCCTCCAAATATCCTGCTTCTCCCACATCATCATTCTACTGAATGACACTAGCCTTTAACCAGCTCTCTACATGGGATTAGCCTTGACTGTTCCTTTGCCATTACCCCAAAGGCTTGCAGCAAATCAACTTGTGATTCTGCTCTCCAAAGAGTTTGTAAATCATTCATATTTTCTGGTTCCCTAGTTTATCTTATCCTTATTTTTCACTTGAGAGAAATTGCAGAAGCTTCTTACCAGGTTTCCTGGCCTCCAATCATACATTGTCTCTTTATTTTCTGTACTCAGGTCATGTGTCAAGACTCTATGCTCAGAGTCTTGTTTATACACACACACACACAAGTGACTTCTTAACTTCAAGTCCTTTAGCAATTTCCCGGGGCATCTCAGATGAATATTCAAGCCTTCAAGTTAGCACCCAAGCCTCTAGCCTGATGTAGCCCATGACTGGAGAGGCAGCCCCATCTCTAACACCCACTGATCTCCTCAACACAGAACTTCTACACCAGCCATCCACACAGGGGTCAGACTCCCCCTAGCACTGGGGACTTGGACACCAGGCTGTTACTTCCTCTGCCTGCCTCCAACTGAATTGACTTACCTACCTTCTGCCCCATTCAGGCATCTCTTCCTTTTCCTTGAACAGCATGTCTTGACCCAATAGAAATGAGACAGCTCTCCACATAGTGCCAGAAAACCTCCCACTCCCCACCAACTTCCATTTCATCCTATTTACTACAGAATGGATTGGCATAATTTTCTAAAAAGGGAAAAATACTAAATATTATAGGCCTGTAGGCCACATAGTCTCTGCCAAAACCATACAGCTCTGCAATTATTAGGAGAAAGTGAATATAGACATTATGCAAATGAATTGGTATGGCTGTGTCTCAATTAAACATTATTAACAAAAGCAAGCAGCAGTCCCTGGACCCTGGTATGTCAATTCCTAAGCTGTATCAAGGCACAACTTCTTCAGGGTGCTGGTAGCTCAAACATTGCACTTCAGAACTCATGGGGGTGGCCTGACTAGGGCAGAGTCAGGCCCCTTTACCATCAATTTGAAAAAACAAAACAGTTCATTGTTTTCCTTTTTGGTATTTTCAAACTCTGTACATTCCACACTTTTTAATAGTTTGAAAATTATTGTTAAAGGAATAAATAATATCATATTTTACCTTAAAGTGTTCTGGGACACAATTTTTTAAAAAGTAATAAAGAACTCTAAATTTGTAGTAATTTTCAATTTTTTGTTTAAAAATAAAATGTACAATATGTGCTATTGGAGTTGGCATGGAAAAGATGAATACTCAGCCTGAGACCATGCAGATGGGAAGCGGTGGCAATGATGGTCCCAAAAAACACTGTGACCAGAGTTAGAGGAAATTGAAATCTTAATATCCAAAACAC
Source organism: Urocitellus parryii (assembly GCF_045843805.1). Classification (NCBI taxonomy): domain Eukaryota; kingdom Metazoa; phylum Chordata; class Mammalia; order Rodentia; family Sciuridae; genus Urocitellus; species Urocitellus parryii. The sequence continues at coordinate 1,082,986 of NW_027551776.1, forward strand.
AATTGGTATAATATACAATTTCCCATTTCCACTACTGTCATTCTTGAAACCTATTATGGTTCAAATATGGAATGTCCCCAAAATTTCATGTATAGGAAGCATGGTCCCTAATACAGCAAGGTACAGAGGAAAGCTAACACAAAGTTAACACACTTGCATGCCAAAGCAACTGGCCATTTTCCCCATAAAGCATCTCTTGGAACCACCAGAAGACAGATCACTCCATGTAGATGCATCCTGATTTGGCTCAGGAAGGGTATTTATGTTCCTGTCAGATTATAAACATCTTTTCATAATCTTTTTTATCATTTGAGACAGGAATGGTCTATATATCAGTAATTATTAATTCCTTTGCCAGATGGATATGTTATGAAATCCCCTGCATTATTATAATAAATCATGACTGTATATGAGCAAATATGAATGTTTTTGGCAGACAGAGAAGTGGTCTGGGTAGATGTTTTGGTGCCTTGCAGAGGGCTGGTGAAAGCCTGGGATTGGGGATGTTTGTTTTGTCCTGTTTTGAAACTAATCTATTTTTTTTATGGAGTATTGAACATGTAGTTAATAGGTATGGCCTAAAGAATAAGAGAAAAACAAATGTTTTTCTTATTAGAATGAGGGCATATTTTTAGACATTAAACCATCAGAACCATAAAAACTTACAATTAGTGACTATATTACCATACAAAGTACTCTCAGCTATTTTCATAACAACTTAGTAGCCATTAACTCAATTTTTACTTAAAGAAGATTATCTAATATTCTAGAAATCTCTAAGGAAAGGTACATACATACTTACACACTTCTAAGGATTTTAAGTGTGATATGGAAAAATCTTCCCATTTTGGTGACATTTACACATATGCTCATGTATACTCGTGAATATAAATAAATATATTTTATATCATATCAGGTATTAAACCCAGGAATGCTTAACCATTGAGCCACATCCCCAGCCCCAACTTTTAATTTTTTTTTTTTTGAGGTATAGTCTAAGTTGCTCAGAGCCTCACTAACTTTTAAATTTTTGATCCTCCTGCCTCAGCCTCCTGAGCCACTGGGATTACAGGTGTGCATCACTGTGCCTGGCTCAGATTCTTTACATAAGACAAATATTGAGGATTCACCACACTTTATAAGGTAATTCTGGCTATACTAAAACAACTTCCTGTGATTATATTGATAACTTAGGCAACTGCCAGTGAAATATGACTTCTAACCTTTGACCTCTAACCCACTGGACAGTTGTCACCCTGGGTAGGAGCTCTGTCCTGAAGATACCAATGTCAGTGTTATTTTATGTCATCACAACAATAGCAGATGTCATTGTTTCTGTTCATTTAATTCTCTTCTTAATTATTGTCCATCATTGCCAGAATATTTATATGTTGAACAAGGAAATGTACTTCATAAAATCCATGCTCTGTAGCAATCCTTGGACTAATAAAGTAAGTGACATGGATTCTTAAAGGAAATCAGCACCCCATGATTTGATGTCTGGATCCTCTCCTGACACCGAAACTTGGGCACTAGAGCTAGCTGCAGTTACTCCTTATGAATAATGGCAGTTTCTTTGCCATCTCCCATACGCCCCCAAAAACTATATTCTGAAAATTAGGATTGTAGGTTTCTGACTAAAATTATTTGTCTCTTTGATTTCACTACAAAAGAATAAACTGTGAACATGACAACATAAACATTTGCATTTAAAAAATCTGAGACAATATTTCACATACTAGGGAAATATGGTCTTTATGAACACATTGTCAAATTGCAATTGTGACTTAAAGTTTATTGGCTATGACATGAAATTTCAATTAGTGATAAATTTAGAATAAACTTCTTGTACAAAGTATTTTACATAGCTATTTCAAGAGGTTCAGAGGCATGGATGTGGAAAGATTTAAGGAATTTGTTTATTTATTCAGTATAAACCTTTTGCATACCCTGCTTCAGAAAAGGCATTAAACTGGGTATATCTGGTACAGGAAAAAAAATTTTAGTCTATATGGCTAAGCTTATCCTTTTAGCCAAAATGATTTAAAAGTTAGATAATATGGTAAAGAAGAAAACTTGAATAAAATTACAATGCTTAACAATTTTATTATACTATAGTGATAAACTTTTGCTTTTCTTATCTTCATTGAAGTAGTGCAGTGCTTAGCTCTGGGGCAACTGGGGAATCTCTCTCTTTATTTTGCTTACAACATTGCTAAAATTCCCTGAAGCATCAACCTTTCTTGAAACAAGATTTACTTCTCATTTTCACTATAGAAAAGGGAGCTAACCACATATGACTTTGATTTACTGGCCCTCACTGATCCACTATCTTTTTAGAATAGTCTAATCTGTTCTCTGTAATGAGACAATTTTTAAGAATATCTATATTTGTCAGTATTTATTCGCATCAGTGATTACAAGCATCAGTAATACTCTGTAAAACTTTAAGTGATTTAAAGGTATATGAAAGGAAAATCCATGAGTGTGTCTTCCAAGACAACACTGTTTGAAAGGAACAACTGTTTAAAACCAAAGATGTTGTTCTCTTATTTTCAATGTGTTACAGTTTGGATCTTAAATATTCCCTAAAGGTCTAAGTGTTGAAGACTCAATCCCTAGCCAGTGGAAGGTTGTGGAATCTTTAAGAAGTAAGCCTGCTGTCATGAAAGGCATGAAAAAAGTGTGTTTTTACAGTTGTGCCTGTGTTTTTAATTAAAAGAAAGAAAGAAAGAAAATACTGAAACAGGTGTGCTGTAATGATCTAGGATGGCCCCTACCTGTCTGTGATACCACAGGAGTCTATCTGAAGGTCGCTGAAGTTTCCCAGTTCCCCCTGCTGTATTGAGATGGGATCCACCACTGTGCCGCCAATGGAGATAAGCTTCAGGCAGCCCTGAAACCCTCCCAGGGGATTTTCACATTGAGAGCCAGAGCTGTTTTCAGGATAGCCTGAAAACAGAGACAAAGACAGGAGAAAATCAACAACTGTAACAAAGCTATTTCACAGTATTTATTGTATAAAGACTGTTGCTTCCCTTGTTTACAGGCACCTGAGGATTAGACTTCCTAAACCACCTAGAAAGGTCACAGATATGAGGATGATAGTGGGGTAACAAGAAGAAAAGCTGTAAATAAAGAGAGAGCATGAAAATAATCATTAGAGTCAAGCTTATGGGAAGACAAGAGGAAGAAAAGATGTACAATCCTGCAAATAGTTATTGCACCTTTGATTTAAGCAAAGCAACACAAGAAAACAATACTTGTAGCATAATACTAGACCATATAAACTAAAAGACATGTTACAGTAGTACCAGAAGAAAATTATAGGCATATCAATACTGGCTAAGTTTAAAATGTTTGAAAAGTAATTTTAAATTGAATATTGACATAAATATGCTGAACTTACCTAAATTTTAAGTTCAATATCTACTTTAATGTGCATTTGGACATATATACATACACATATTTTAATATTTTATAATAATTGGTCATATAAATCTAACTTCTCCCATATCTTTTGAATGAGGCACTTTAATCAAACATCTTTCAACTTTATTTTTCAACATTAATGATCAAAAATTAACAAGTGTTTTTATAATGATATGGCACTGCAAATAAGAGAAAATTAGCATCTATAATAGTCCATTTAAAAAGGGCAATATTAAAAATTAAATTTTACAAGTCCTGCCATCTCCACCATTAATCAGTTTTCTTTAAGTTACGAACTGCATTTCCTATATAGTAGTTTTATCTCACATCTCGATTACTCTAGATGACTGTTATGGTTTTGATATTAGGTGTCCCTCAGAAGTTCATGTGAGACAATGCAAGAAAATTTAGAGTTGTAATGATTGGATTATAAAAGTCTTAATCTAATGTTAATCCTCTAATATGGGTTATAAAATGTTAATGTTAATCTAATGTTAATCCCCTAATATTGGGCTATAAAAGTCTTAATCTAAATTAATCCTCTAATATGGATTAACTTCACGGTGACTGTAAATTGGTAGGGTATAGCTGGAGGACATGGTTCCAGGGGGCGTGCTTATTTTTTCCAGGGGGCATGCATACTTTGTCTGTGAAGAAGGCAGTTTCTCTCTCTCTCTCTGCTTCCAGGTGGCATGTCCCCAGCTGCTTTCCTCTGCCACATCTTTCTGCCATGATGTTTCGCTTCACTCCAGCCCAGACTAACTGAGTCATCAGTGTCATCAATGGTCTGAAACCAAAATATACTTTTCCTCCTCTGAAATAGTTCTTGTCAGGTCTTTTGGTAACAACAGTAAAAAGCTGATTAAAACAATGACAATGATCTTATAACAATGAAGAGCAAGGACATCTCTTTGAAATCCAAATGAAAGCAAGAAGAGTCCACAGCATATCCCTTCAGCCCATATGAAGACAGCAAGCACTTGAGTATTTCCTCACCCTCTAGTCAGTTTCCCTTCTCAAACAGTCTCAGGTTTTTAGATTTGCATACTGTAACATAAGCAATGAAAAAGAGGGAAGTAAAAGAAAAGGAAAGAGGATGCAGCACCTGCAAAGAGCTTTCATAATAGGTAACTCTTTGAGAAAGTGAACACTGCACAATACAGCCCAGTCCTCCACCCATAGTGCCTTTTCAGGACTGAGGTGGGCCCTCCCCAGGGTCTTAAGGGATCCTACAAGCTTCCAGTGACAGCCCTCTTAGGGGCTACCTAGCATCCAATGATGCAGTGGAGAGAAACGGTGCCCGAACTCCTTGGCTCAGCTGGGACATCCCCAAGGAGCATTGCTGCTGAGTCTCCCTGAAGTCTTCTGAGTGTTCTGTTGTAACAGCATTATTGCAGCTCAGCTTTGTCCCCCATCCACCTCCAGTGGCTCTCTCACCTTTCCAAAGGTTGTTCCAAATTAATTCTCCCCACTAAGCCACCTGTGTAAGAATCTCCCACAGAGTCTACTTTCTGGGGAGCCCAATCTAGAACAAAGAAAAATAAAATTTCAAAGCATTTATTGAATCCAATACTTAATTTTCATACGCAAATGTTAAAATTATACAGCATTTAAAAAAGACTGCTGTAAACCCTAAAAATTATAGATTTTATGAGAAGTATAATTGAAAACAGTAATAAAATAGTGGAGAACATTTATTTATTCTTTGCTTTAAAAAATTATGTTTCATTTTTATTATTTCAGAACTGTTTTTAAACTTTGTAGATATGTTAATATTAATTAATTATCTTTTTTTGCTACATGTTTTCCAATGATTTAATATTAAAGAGTTCTAATGCTGATATTTATAACCTTATTTTTAAGACTAGTTTACTTTTTCAATTGAAAAATTTGTTATTTGACAGGTAACTTGTGAATTAATGTAAGGAAATGACAGGGCTGGGTGTTGTGGAGTACTTGCCTAGCACATGTGAGGCACTGGGTTAGATCCCCAGCACCACATAAAAGTAAATAAGTACAATAAAGATAATGTATCCATCTACAACTAAAAATATATTTTAAAAAGAAATGACAATAACCTGCATATACAATAGTTCAAAATATTTTCACTAAGCACCAAGTAGAACAGTTTCCAATCTTTTTACCAAAATCTCCTTTATCATTCAAAGACTGCCCCAAACTTAGATTTTTAATCAAGAAATTTAAAGCTGCCAATCAGAGCTTCCAATTAGCATAAGATGACAAGGTTAAATCCTTATAATGTGAGTAAAAATAACTTGAAAGCTTTAACCTATACTTTTTTGGGGGGTGGGGGTACCTGGAATTGAACCCAGGAGCACTTAACCACTGAGCCACATTCCCAGCCCTTTTTTTATTCAGAGATAGGGTCTCACTGAATTGCTTAAGGCCTTGCTTAAATTGCTGAGGCTGGCTTTAAAATTGTGATCCTCCTGCCTCAGCCTCTGGAGCCACTGGGAAAACAGGCATGCACCACCGCACCCCACTGTAACCTACATGCACCCCACTTAACCTATACGTTCTAACTGAGGGAATCAGCTGATTTTAGGAAGGAAATTATAGGTTATAGGTCCACATGCCAAATATTATCCACAAAGCACTGGAACAAAATGAGTAAAAAGTATCATACTTGAAGTGAGAACAAAGCATCATATAAAATATATGGTCTTATATCTTCAAGGGAATAATTCTCAATTTCTATGGGCATACAATGTAGCAAGGGGTACAGAATCAGATAGGATTCACTGACCCATAAGGGAGAAAAAAGGAAGGACAATGGGAGGAATAAAAAGTCCTGTGCCCTGGGATGAAATGGGAAGGGTATTTGGAGCCTTCATAAATCAGATGGTATCCAGGCCAGACCAGGAACATGAGTGGATGTCTGCGCATGTTGGGGAAGAATCTTCAAGGCTGGAGAGAACAAAATGAACCAAGCCACTGACCCACAGACCTACTATTCAAAAGAAAGCAGAGTGTTTGTAAAGGGATGCAGTCTAATAAGACATGAATAAAACAGAAAAAGAAACACTTCCTTCAATGAAAGGGCAAAGTACCTTCCCCAGTGGAGACACCTCATGCACTCTGTGGAGGTCACATAGCTGAGGATCACTATGCAGGTCACCCGGAATCCCAAGGCTCTAGATACCTGGCATCAAATCCATGGGCAAGAATATTCCTTCATGTAAACTGTCTCTTCTCCAAAAATTAAAATAACAACACAAGCAAACAAAACAAAACTCAAAAGTATAAGAATCAGAGTGAGCTTTGACCCCTGGTGCTTCACTCGTGTCCCAGCTGTCATGCTAGGGAGACAGGGTCTGCTTTGTTATTCACACTGGTTCATTACTACCAGGCATCCAGCATATCATGTCCTAATACAGCTCCCCTCAAAAGCAGTAAACACCACACAAAACATAAATTTACTAAAATAAAAAGAAGCATCAAATTAAGTATCTACTATAACACTACGAAACTAACTTAGCATATTTTAACCCTTTTGTGACCCATTTATAGAATATGTGCACTCTATAGTGTGCACTCTGTAATGCTTTGGAATCCTTACAAACATTACATTAGATTGCTGTTTTAGTCAGCTTTTCAACTGCTGTGACTAAATGATCCAACCAGAACAAGTGTAGAGGAGAAAAAGTTTATTTGAGGGCTCACAGTTTCAGAGGCTTTAGTCCATAGAAGGCTGGCTCCATTCCTTGGGGCTTAAGTTAAGACAACATCATGGTGGAAAAGTGTGACAGAGGGAAGTGGCTCACATGATGATTACAAAGTAAAAAAAGAGTGACTCCACTGGCCAGATACAAATATATACTCCCAAACCATGCCCCAATTCTCACCTCCTCCAGTCACATCCTAACATTTCAGTTACCATTCAATTAATCCCTATCAGGGGATTAATATACTGATTGGGTTAAGACCCTTACAACCCAATCATTTCTCCTCTGAACTTTCTTGCATTATCTTAACATGAGCTTTTAGGGGAACAACACATCTAAACCATAATAACTGCTCTTCTTGATACAAAGTCTTGAAACAGCAAATTTACATATAATTCTATCAAAAAAAGGCCTATAATCAAACTCCTTCCCTGATTCTCAGACTACTTTGATATTTTTTCCCCTCTGAACATAACAAACTAAAAGCTGGAGACAAAAAGATCAAGACATAATAATGGGAACTTTTTATAAAACAAGCAAGAAGCCTTAAGAAATTATGTCGGGCTGGGGATGTGGCTCAAGCGGTAGAGCACTCGGCACTCGCCTGGCATGCGTGGGGCCCGGGTTCGATCCTCAGCACCACATACAAAGATGTTGTGTCCACCGAAAAACTAAAAAATAAATGTTAAAAAATTCTCTCTTCTCTCTCTCTCTTTAAAAAAAAAATTATGTCATCACACTAATACTCTAAACTTTGCTACAAACCCTCATTTGGTGTTATGGAGTGAACTGATCAATATAATCAATAAGTCATAGATATAGGTTACAGGTATAAGGCAAGATAGAATAGATAATCAATAAGTAACAGACATAAAGACTACAGGAATAAGGTAAGATAACATAGATAAGCAATAGTAAGACATAAATTCATCAGGAATAAGCCTTAGTAGAAAAATCATGTAACTGTAAAACAGGATTTATGTCAGAGGATAAGTCAGTGTGTCAGTATAGTTATAAATAAATATAAGCAAGTAGGTTAATATAGATAAGGTGAGATTAACATAGCAACTTGATCTTATAGCCTTGCATAGGATAAAAGACATAGGGTTTATAGATATTGGTAAAATGACAGGTGAAAATGTGTGTGTAGGCCATAAGATAACTTTAGTTTTAAGTAGGCATCAAATAAGTTACTAGTACTGTGTAAAACAATTGCTCTCGTAGAGACTCATTAATCATTTGCAATAATTCCCGCCTTGCTGGGATTATGGGAATATGGTCACTGTAGTCATTTTAGTAAAAAAAAAAAAAAAAAAAAAAGTGACTATAGAAATTCCATCTTAGTTTCTTTGTTACTGTTCCTATGAAGAGAGAACTGCATGAACCCATTTTTAGGAAATAGAATCTAAAGCTGTTTTCTTATTTAAAAATTTGTTTTTCTGTACCTTGTACCCCACAAATTGTACCCTACTCAGGATGCAGTGGTGGTCATGGTAAGCTACATCCTTGGTTTGAATGCTCTTGTGAGTCTACATGACTTTGAGACTGTCACCCCACCAACCCCTGCCCAAATTCAGGATGTGACTGTCTAGCACCTGCTTGAACCCAGGACTGTGGTCAACTGAACTGCAAAGCTAATGCTTTTTTTAAAGATTCTTTTTACCGCTTGCTTGCTGACTGGAAAATTCCAGTACTGCCTGGAGCCCCAAGGCCCACTTATTAATATTTTAATTTCTGCATTTGGCTAGCTTACATAAACAAGCCACTGAGTTATGGTTTTGTGTTTATATTCTCCTTGGATGGATCAGGAAGCTGCTTTCCTCTCACAGAGCTTGAATCTCTACTGTGCATGACAGTCCCTGGTCAGGTAAATAAGGCTCTCTTTTGATTTGAAATTCGAACTTAGAGTGCTTTCTGGAGTGGCTCCTCATAATATTTTTTTCACCAAGTTATAGGCGTTTTATAAAGTACTCAAGCAATTAACAGTTCATTAAAATAGGGGAAATTTTTAGGTGGAAACAAAACGGACACCAACTCATTTTTTGGCAGTCTTCTAAAATGCCATGCCCACACAGAGGGACATTTGCTCACACAGAGAGACATCCGCACAGGGTGCCTTAGGTACCTGGAGCACAGAGATACTGCCAGTCACCTGCTCTAGGTAGACCAAGGAGCCAAGAGTGGGCTTTTTGTGTCACACATAGATGTCCTCCAGCACCTGCTATAGTCTGTGCCTTAGCTCTGTGAAGGGCTTCTGCACCACTGTGTCTTTCACCTGCAATTCATTCCTTAGTTTTGAGACATTCTCTGTGATTACTTGCTCTAGTTTCTAGAAAATAAAAAAACTGCAATCTTTTATGTGGGGAAAAAACATCCTGTCTGTCTCACAATATCCAGAAATTTATGGATACACTAGACAACACCAGTTCAAGTTGCTTCCTGATGGTGCCACTGACATAATCCTGACTCACAAGAGAAATAAAGCAAGCCTTGAATGATGACTCCAACTCATCCACCAAGAATTGCTAGAGTTTTTCATTTCAGAGTGCCAGGCGCTGCCTGAAGAAGCCAGGTCTGGCCTAGGAGTCCCCGTGGGAGTGACCCGGCCCCCAGTGGGTACCCTGAGAACCCATTGCCCAGCAGAGCCACCCTGTCTGCAATCACTATTTGACCTTTAAAATCAAATTGGGCAAATAATTTTATGAAGTAAAGATTTTAACCACTATATACAGGTATTTTTTTCTTTCGTTTCTATTTGTTCTTTTGTCTTCAGATCACTGATGCATTTTCAAAGAACAGGATATTAAAATTCAGCCTCTTCTTACTCCAGCACAATATGTGCTGGCTTTCTACCAAAGGATTTTCATAAAATGCACATAGTTGATTTTCACTTTTCTCACAGTGGCTGAGACTTTCAAAAATGCTGTGCATCTTGACAAATATAATTGAAAACAAGCCAAGACCTGCATCTGGTTTAAAACAATTGACAGGCAACATGTAATCTTAAATTAACCTCAAAAAAACTTTGATATTTCAAATTTAATGTTATATCAAAAATATTCATTAAACTCCAGAGCCTTTCTTTATGCTTATTTTATGTGCCAATGCATTTATTTTATTTTTTATTTTTTTCAATGCATTTATTTTAATTTATAAAAGAATTTCTGAAGGGTTGGATGCATTTGGAAGAAAATTGATATATCAGTATAGAGGTGTCTTCTACTTAGAGTAACTTATTAGGAGCATTAGGAGAAGTAATAGAAACATTTCTTTATTGCTTATTTTTAGTTATAGAGATAGAATTAATTTTGATATAAACATAAAGGATGGAATATATCTTATTCTAATTAGTTCCCCATTCTTATGGATGTACATGATGCTGGGATTGACTATGGTTATTAATGTAAAGACAAAGGAAAAATATTTTGGATTCTTTCCACTGTCTGTCCTTTTCTTATCACTATCCCCTTTCCTTCATTCTCCTTTGTATAATCAACTGAATTTCTATTTTTCCCCCTCTCCCCTTATTTGGGTTAGCTTCCACATATCAGAGAAAACATCTGACGTTTAGCTTCTTGGAACAGGCTTATTTCACGTAGCATGATAGTTTCCAGATCTATCCACTTCCTTGCTAATGTCATAGTCATTCTTCTTTATGGATGAGTAATACTCCATTGTGTGTATATACCAATGGAGTGTATATATATATGCCTAGGTTGGTTCCACAGCTTAACTACTGTGAATTGAGCTGCTATAAACATTGATGTATCTGTGTCACTGTAGTATGATGATTTAACTGGGGTCAAATGGTGGTTCCATTCCAAGTTTTTTGAGTAATCTCCATTCTACTTTCCAGAGTGGTTGCACCAATTTGCAGCGCCACCAGCAAGCAATTTATGAGTGCACAGTTTCCCCACATCCTTGCCAACTTTTATTGTTTTTTGTAATCTTGATGACTGACATTTTGACTCGAGTGAGATTATGTCAGTAATTTTAATATGTATTTATCTAATTGCTAGAGATATTGGACAGTTTTTCATATATTTGTTAGCCATTTATACCTCTTTTGAGAAGTGTCTGTTCAGTTCATTTGCCCATTTATTTATTAGGTTATTTGTGTGGTTTCTTGTTTGTTTTTGGAGCTAAGTTTTTTGAATTATTTATATATCCTGGAGATTAACTCTAAGATGCAAGTAGCAAAGATTTTCTCCCATTCTGTAGGTTCTCTCCTCACATTCTTGATTGTTTCTTTTGCTGTGAAGAAGCTTTTTAATATAATTCCATCCCATTTGTTGATTCTTGATTTTACTTGTTGCACTTTTAGGAATCTTGTTGAGGAAGTCACTTCCTAAGATGACATGATGGAGAATTTTTCTTTTTCTACTTTTTCTTCTAAAAGGCACAAGGTCTCTGGTATCATGCCTAGGTCCTTGATCCACTTTGAGTTTTGTGTATGGTGAGAGATAGGGACCTAATTTCATTTTGTTACATATGGATGTCCAGTTTTCCCAACACCATTTGTTGAAGAGGCTATCTTTTCTCCAGTTTATGTTTATGGAGTCCTTGTGTAGTATGAGATAATTGTATTTATGTGGGTTTGTCTCTGTATCTTCTATTCTGTACCATTGGTGTTTATATCTCTTTTGGTGCCAATACCATGTCATTTTTGTTACTGTAGCTTGAAGTATAATTTAAGGTCTGATATTGTGATGCCTCCTGCCTTACTTTTCTTACTGAGGATTGTTTTGGCTATTCTGGGACTCTTATTTTTTTCAGATGAATTTCATGACTGCCTTTTGAATTTCTATGAATAACATCTTTGGAATTTTGATGGGAACTTCATAGGCAATGGCAATATTAAGTCAAATATTTTTTGCATAATCACTAACATTATTCAGCATTAAAAGAGAATAAAATCTTGGCTTTTGCAGGTAAATGGATGAAGCTGGAGAATATGATGCTAAGTGAAATTAGCCAATCTCCCAAAACCAAATGCTGAATGATTCCTCTGATTTAAGGATGCTGATTCATAATATGCTGTGGTGGGGGGGAGGAGATGGATGGGAGGATTAAATGAACTTTAAATAGGGAAAAGGGGAAAAGGGAAGGGAGGGAGCATGGGGGTAAGAAAGATGGTGGAATGTGATGGTCATTGTTACCCTAAGTACATGTAAGAAGACAAGAAGAATGTGACTCTACATTGTGTACAACAAGAAATATGAAAAATTGTGCTTTATATGTGTAATATGAATTGTAATGTATTATGTTGACATATATAACAAATCAAAATAATAAAAAAGAATCACTAGTATTTCTTTTCTGCTTATTTCCCTTTTATCTAGATCATAGACCTCAAACTATTGCAAAATAAAATGTGGTATATTTTTCTTTTAGGAATAAAATTAAACCAAGTCCAATAATTACAATAAACATTTCTTAATGTAGAATTTTAAAGAAGAAGAAGGTCAAGCCACTAGGTACATGGCTCACTAGTCACAACAGAGAGAGAAGTATAAAAGGAAGGGAAATTGAGATTCAAAGCCAGCAAAAGCCAGGAATGTTCCATTTGTTCATGCAGAAGGTTTCTCCCAAGCCCATACAAAAGGTAAAATGATGGAGGTTTCTTCATTAGGGACTTCATTTGAGATTAAAGATGTAAATAGGGAAGTGGATGCTTACTGTACAAATAATAAAATGTATCTTTCACTAATGAGGAGCATCATTATGATTAAGTACCTGTGAGGAATACAAGAGTACCTGATACTTTATGCCACGGTACCAGAAAGAGGTCAGCAGAGTGAGACTTTGTTACAGAGTGGTCCCCTCATGTTTCACATATGGTGGCTTTGGTACCTTTGAACATAATTAGTATTCCCAACTCTGTGGAAGATCCTGTAGCAGGGAATTTTTAACTTTTAGTCACCCTTAATAGCAGGCACCAAAAGTATAATATGCTATGGTGAAATAGCTATTTGAAGAACACTTCACACACACACATACACACACACACACACACACACACACATCCTTAGGCTGGGAAAAAGATGATTAAATCAGAGTTCTAATGTGAGAAATAATAAATACTGCTATTTGTTATGGTTTATGATATGAGGTGGCCCCAAACACTCATGTGTGAGACAATATAAGAATGTTCATAAGTGAAATGATAGAGAGTTACAACCTAATTAATGGATTCATCCACTAATATGGACTAACTAGGTGGTAACTATAGGCAGGTAGGATGTTGGTTAGAGGAAGTAGGTCACCGGAGGCATGCCTCTGGGGTTTATATTTTGTCCCTAGTAAGTACAGCTCTCTGTTTCCTGACTACTGTGAGCTGCTTTCTTCTGTCATGGCCTTCTACTATGAGGTTCTGCCTCAACTTGGGTCCAGAGGTATGGAATCAGTTGACCATGACTGAACCTCTGAAACCATGAGCCAGAATAAAACTTTTCCTCCTTTAAGTTATTCTGGCAAGGTCTTTTAGTCACAGCAACACAAAGTTGACTAAAACACTGTTGAGTAGGTGAATCTCTCTCACAAGAAGAAAGCTGCATACTGAGACATCCAGACCAAAATATAGCAGATAACATAGCAAATAGTTCCATGCCACCAGAAGGTCTTGGTTTATGTTGCTGTCCTTTCATAATTACTCATATCATCCCTCTCATTCTCTAAAGTGACCTGGTTTGGACAATAAATTTATTGTCACCCTAACTATAATAGCAAGGCACACATATATGCTTTTAGGGTGAAGTACTATCACAAAATTTGGTTGACTATAGCTATAACATAATTGGGAATAAGGAGTTAAGCTTACATTAGGAAATAAAGGGGAAGAGAACTGGTGTACAGTGTCTCAGATCACAGGATATTGATTTCTTTGAAGAATCAATGTCATTAACTGACTTCCACTTAGTGGACCCAGGAACACTTTATTAGCCCAGTTGTTGTGACAGTGTGTGAACTGGGTGAAGTAAATTTCCTTGTTCAGTGTCACACATATTCTGGAACCAATGGACACTAATTAAAAAGAGAATTAAATGAACAGAAACACTGAAACCAACTACTCTTGTGATTGCCTAAAATAATTCTAATTCTGGGGTTGTCAGGGTGGAGTTCCTCTAAAGATGAAGTTGAGTGGCCCCAGAACAAACCTGGAACACCTATGCATTAAAGTTCTGAGTATAATATAGCTACTAAAAGCCAGAACTCAATGTCTATTCATCCTACATTTTCTCTACTGGGTTTCCTGGGAGTACAAATAATAGATACCTTTTTATCTAAAAAAAATGAGCAAACTGATATGTTTGAGTATTTATTTGCATGTGTGTTTTTACCTGATGAAAGCAGTACTTCAGTTTGTTAAATATTACATATTCTTTCTTCAGGAAAAAAAGATACATTTACATTGGCATAATATCTATAGAGGACTAAGTCTGAATTTGTGTCTAAAATTGTACTGTGGGAATTAGTTGGTTATTTACAGCCATGCATATAGAGGTCACTCTATATTTATACATTTCTTAGGAATGAAGTGCTGGGATCGCAAATTCTGAAAATATTTTTGCAACTAAGTGCCAATATGTAATTATAACAGAAAAACTGTTAAGTCATAATGAAGAAAAGTTGTCAAGCTCCCCTCCCTGTTAGGATGTTTATAATCTGTAATTTCGCTCATCTTAGGGAAATAGTTTCTCATTGGAAACTATATTAGCAAGAAACTTTTTGTGTCTAACAATAAAATTTTATGAAAATGCTCAAGAAAGGCCTGTTTTAACTCCAGATCTCTAGGGTCCCGTCGAATATATTGGTGGAACCAAAAGCTCGGTCTGTGTGCATAACTTATGTGAGTTCTAATGAATGCAACTTAACAACCAGTACATGTCACTTAAACTGCAGTATGTCACTTCTGCTTCACTGAACCAACTCTACATTTGAGCACCATAATATGGTACATAAAGAAAAATTTTTAAAATCACTGGTAAGATGATTCTTAGCAACTGTACAAGAATTATTAACAATTTTTTAAAAAATAGTAAATATGGGCACAATCAAAACATGTATCAATAGTAAAAAGAGACAGATAAGTAAACTATGATAAAATATTCATTGAAAACCATGCAGCAGTAAAAATTAATTAAGTTTGCCAATTCACATATACATGGCTGGATCTCAGAAAGTAATGAAAAAGAATAAAAGGAAGTCATGGAAGAATGCACAGTCTTACCCTATGTATTAAGTTAAAAGTGGGCCAGCACAAAATAAAATACTACTTTAAATTACTTACATAGATGATAAACCTATGAAGTGCAAGATAATAACTCCCTGGGAGATGAGTTTGAAGGAAGTAAGAGAAGCTTCAAAAATACTATAATGTTGCATTCTATAGGCTTTTAAGAAATATTAGTAATGCTGTATAAATGTGTGAATGTGGTCTATTTCCCAGTAACAATTCCTATCACATCAGTGTGTAAATATTTATGGAAAGTACTTATGCTCATGGCTCTGTGCATTGCATATTCTGAATATGTGTTATAATATGAAAGATGATTCTGTGATCTGAAAGCATTTTTCTCCAGTGTACTTTATTTTGTATCATTAAACAATACAGCAAGGATTTTGTTTCCTATCCCTTTTAGTGCTTCAGAATCTTTTACCCTTTGAATTATAGTTCTTGTATAAATTCTCATTTTGGTATTGAAGGAATTTGTTTCTCTGCAGAGCTATAAAATCTTTCATAAATAGCAAACATCTCATAAAACCCTCTCAGGATCAGAAATGTACCATATTTAGCAAACAAGAAAAGTACACAGTCCAATGTTTAAGGGTGTTGACACTATTTTACCTCTTGCAGTCATGGTTGCTCTAGGAAACTTGAAAGATTAAACAACTGGATTCATGGTTTGTGTTTCCATTGTCAATTCTTAGGGAGGGTTTTATATTTTCTTTTTGGGCTGGAAAGCTATCTCCATGATGATTTCAATCTTATTTTAGAAAGGAACAACTATAAAATGCAAAACAGGAATAATATCAAGAAAGGCATTAAGCCAAGGTTAGAAATAACTCTTACTATTGACAGGTCCAAGCATCTAGTGGCAAAAGTTTTTCACTTGACTACCCCAGGGATGGAGATTCATTACCCTCAGAGGCACTCTCTTGCTGGCTGAAGGGATCCTGGATGAACTAAATCGAAGACCCATTCAGCAAGCAAATGCTCCATTTACTGGAGCCCAGAGGATATGGCCTGGTGTTGACTTGGTAAAATGCATTGCTAAACAAGAGTAGAAAAATTAATAGACAATATCTTGCTCTATTGTACATAATAGTGCCCTTCCATATAGATGGCTTCTTAAACTCTAAAGTACTGAAGACCACCTGGGATCTTGGTCACATGCAGATCATGATGCAGAAGGTGAGGGGCAGTGAGTCAGCATCTCCAGCAAGCTTTCAGGTGTTGCTGAAGAAACATTCCAGGGAGAGGAGGAGCCAGCAGTCAGAATAAAGCAACTATGCAGTAATAATGTTGACAAATGAAATTAAAACGAAAGGTTGTAACAGCCTTTGGGGATTAGGGAAATTCCTTGTGATAAGAGTTAGAAATAGACAACAAGGATGCTCCACATTGTCTTCACATTAAAATCACCTGAAGGGCATTTAAAAAACCTCTGGCTCAGGACACAAGATTAGTTAACTCAGCACCAGCATCGTTTTTTTTGGTTGTTGATGGACCTATTATTTTATTTATTTATATGTGGTGCTGAGAATGGAACCCAGAGCCTCACACATGCTAGGCAAGTGCTCTACCACTGTGGCATGACCCCAGCCCTGCACCAGCATTTTTGAAGCTTTCCAGTAAATTGCCACGTGCAGCTGTAGTTGAGAACAACTCCCAAGAGGAAGCTCTATTTAAAATCAATCACATTAGTGCACATTTAAATAAGATCAATGAGTAGACTTGCATTTTAGGCCACAATTTATTGTCTTTGTCCATCAAAATTCCCAACTATCACTGAAAGAGAAAAATCATTCTAAAATATCAGTTTTCATTTAGCAATACCAGTCACCTTGGAATGTGGAAGACACAAAGACGGTTTGATTAATATGGCCTGTGCCTTTTACTTACCCCCAAAATAATAGGTATTAGCAGAATGAATCTGCCCACGCAGGGAATGGGCAGCAGAGGATGCATCATTGTCCACCTTCAAGCTCAAATGATTCCCATTAGCAGATAAGGACACAGAATGTCACTGACCATCATTTAATCCATCACCTGGAGGTAAACAAAGTGGGTTATAAGGGACCCCAGTACAGGATCAGTGCCTGAAAACAGTAGATGCAGACAATGGCAAGTTTGCTTGTCAACGACCACCACATCCCACCTCAAGTGCCCTGGGTTGTTTTTCTGTGTGGGATCTCAAAGGGAGACAGGGAAAGGCTGAGGAATGATTTGAGCTTCAGTAGGAGATCCTGAGAAGGTGATTAGGTGAGCCTGTAGCCTGCTCAAGAGGAAGGGATTATCCATGTCAGCTTGGACAGGGGCTTGTTGAGTTGGATTAGGGATTCGAGGGAGACTTTGTCTCTGGTTGGCCGGTTATGGACTGGTTTGTCTGGTTCTTATTATGTTCTAACAAAAATTATTATGTTCATTTGGGAATATTATGGTCTATATACCCATTGCCAGCACTATTTTTCACTTTCTCCCCACTCTTTAAGTCAGATAAGTATGAGGGAAGGGGAAGAAAAAGAAATCAGAATAAAAGGCATAAAAACAAAGAGCAGACAGTCCTACATTCTACACCAGGAGACAGGAGTACTTTCTTCCATTTCTAGGGCTTTTGTGGAATACATTTTCCACCACTGACCTTGAAGTATCCTGTGATGAGAAAACATTTCCTCTGACAGAACACAGGGCATCTAGTTAAATAATATCTTTAGCTATTGAGAAGTACAAATATTATCCAAGATTTCAAATTAAAAATGTTTCTTACATGCATGTATTGTTAATTTTTATAATCTTAGTAGACAATTTAAACAAAATGATATGCTCAGGTATAATAAACAAATCAAACATTCACAAAAATACTAATTTAGGCACTAATTAGGCACAGATATTCATAAAAATAAAATGTAAAGCTAAAAAAGCATTACATTAAAATGTATGTGGTATATGTGGACGTGTTTAAGTTTTGTATAAACATGCAAAAAAAGTTGGAAGATATATTATTTTTTTGTTGTTACCAGAGATTGAACCTGGGGGCACTGAACCACAGAGCAACATCCCCAGCCCTTTTTTAAAAATATTTTGAGACAGATTCTTGTTAAGTTGCTTACAACCTTGATAAGTTACCGAGGATGGCTTTGAAATTGCAATCCTCCTTCCTCTGCCTCCCAAACTTCTGGGATTACAGGCCTGGGCTACCACCATCTGGCAGCTGGCAGAAGTATTCTTAAAAATTACATATTTGGATGAGAAAACTATGTTTTCATTTTATGCCATTTTTACATTTTCTCTTTTCCAAATTTGCTACAGTATATTCACCTATAACTATAGTTTTATTTTTTAAATACAAATATTAGTTCTTGCTCAAGCAGTCAGTCTCTTGCATCTTAAAATGAACTATCTAATCTTCTTTAAAATGATGGAACAGAGGGTGGTGGAGTCATGGACTGGCAACCAACTGAGCACGATGGAATTATCTCCTGCTGGCTCCATTACAAGGCTTTATGATGAAAATTCACACTGTCATTCGGGAGATGAATCAGTGAACAGCAAGCATCCCAGGACATTGCCCAACGCAATTTTTATTAGCTTCCACTAGAGTATTTTGTGGCAGCAAACAACCCATGTGTCAGTGACTAACAAACTAAGGTTCATCTGGCTGTGGATCCAAGCAGCAGATCTGCATCCACTCTGTGGCACATGATCTTTTCACGTAAGACCAAGTATGAATGCATGGCCTGCAGTTCTTCATGGCTTACAGAAGAAAATACTTGGCAGAGTTTTGCTATGGCTCTTGAAGCTCCTATTGCAATGTGTCAATGTCACTTCCACTTAGAATCCATTTAACAAAATGTGTCACTTGACCAAGTCTGACATTAATGGACAAGAGGTTACTTCAGGGGGCAGATGCACATTTCCCTGAGGGGAAGAGTTATTAATTGAGATCTTTAGGAATTGTCTTGTAGAAATAAGAAGATCCCAGAGAAAAAGTTTAATTCACTTAAAAACAACAAATTAGTGAATGCTTGATTTCTAGGATGCTACTAAACTGCTTGAGTCTAATCTTATCACCTGAGGGAGGTCCCAACATAGTTAACTAATGTATCTAATAAATTATAAAGGTACAGACTAGTCACAGCTTTTTAAGGATAAAAATCAACCTGCAGGAATCAGAAGTCATTTTGTAGCCCAGTGGAGATGTAATCTCCAAATAAAATGTGGTCTTTCTTCCTGCTGAAGTTCAGTCTTACATATAATTATCATATTTTAGTATTCCTTGCCCAAATGAGCACATAAATCCAACTTCTGTAAATGCTCTAGAAACCAGCTTTTTCCTTCTGCTTGATCTCCCACTAGTGACTTGGTTTTGGGGACTCATAATTCTCTTATGTAGGTCATGTTTCTAACATGACCCCAAAAGTCATAGATCCTGCTCTAGAAAGTGAGAACATCTGTAAACAAGAAGATAGAGGATTTTGCTAAGATGCTAAAACATATTTGATGAAGTTAACTCTGAAACAGAATTCTGAAATAAATTCCGTAATCCTAGAACTAGGAGAACAAACCAAAATGGGGTGGGGGGGGGGACTCTTATGGTCTTTCCATGTAACGATTTTAACTTAAAAATTGTGGTATGGCATGTGCAAGGCCCTGGGTTCACAGTCTCTGACACCCCCTCACACACACACAAAAAAAAGAAAAAGGGTTCTATAATAGTGCTGGCTAACAAAAAAAAAGTTCAATTAATGTGTGTGTGTGTGTGTGTGTGTGTGTGTGTGTGTATATACATATATACATATGGGGGTAACCTATATCTCCATGTAAAAAATATAAACAGTTCCAGCTACTATTGCATACAGATTGTAATGATAAACAAACCAGGATTTCGGTCACTAACTGAATTAATGCTCTCAGTTTAGCTCACAAGGAAATTCAGTATGCTGGTGGTCAATAATTTTTGGTTTATAAAAAGAAAGAAAAATTTTATTTTCACTCCCAGCTTTTCAGACCCTAAGCAAAATATCCCTTCCATATTCAACATTCATGGAGTGACATACTCTCAGCTCCAGCTGAGTTTAAACCATCATTAATTTTCATATGCAAAATGGTCCCTAATGTTCAAAGATGATATTCTCTACAAGTTATAGGAGGTTTACTCTAAAATATGTAGCCTCTTCCTAAGGTAGCTGCTCTGACAGAAGGGGAAAAATATAACTTAAATTATAGACACTCCTCAAATTACTATGGAATTACCTCCCAATAAACCTATCTTAAGTTGAAAATATCACAGCCAAAAATTCTTTTAACAAACCTAATTAACCTACAAAACATCATAACTTACACTGGCCTATGTTAAGCATGAAGAACATACTTTAGCTTATACTTGAAAAAAATAAGATAAAACCCATTTTTATAATAAAGTTTTGAATATCTCATTTAATTTATCAAATGTCTGTATCCAAAAAACCCACTGACCTCACAGAACACTGCACAGTGTTGGTTGTTGGCCTCTGTGATAACAAGACTCCCTAGGTAACATGGCTGGCTGCTGCTGCCAGCACTGAGAAAGCATCTGCCATATACCTGAATGGCAAGGGAGGTCAAAATTATAAGTTCAAAGCATGATTTCTACGAAATGAATATGGGTTTTGCACCACTGTAAAGTTGAAAAATATTATGTCAAACTATTCTAAGTCCCAGACTGTCTGTATTTTGATAATCAGAGTGTGGGTGGGTTTGAAAGATGTTAAAAGAGATCCAACCATTTTCTCAAGACTAGGATCAGGCTAATGTTTTCTAGTGTTTCAAGTTTACCTCTGATTGCCAACCCTCAAAATAAGATAATAAAAGTCACATTTTAAACTCTGTGACAGCTATACTTTCATGTAAACAGACTTATGTCACATTGACTCACCCATGAGCAACGTAGAGTTTCCCATTTAAAAAGGAAAATAGAATCTCTAGTTAGTTCTACTGGGATTATGAATATCTCATTGTTTCAATTTTTTTATTCATTCAAAAATGACTACTCTCAGGCTTATGGGTAAGGATGTTGATGGCTATACAAAGGCACTGTGATGTCTCACCTGCTATGACAGCTCTCACTGGCTGGCCAGGTGGGCAGAGGCTCAGCTTGAGTTTTCCATCACTAAGAACAAGGACAAGAGCCCCTGACCAGTGTAGAAACTGACTTTTCAGCAACAGCCCTGCTGGGTTCCACGTTCGAAATTGGAAAGTGACAGCTACTGAGTTCTCTCCAGTGGGGTGAGGCAGAGCCAAATAACTCCTTGAGCTCAGAAAAGTCACAGGGACAGTTTGAGGATGTGAACACGAGAAGGACACATTTCCCTGTGAATACAGTAAAGGAGGATATTAGAAAGGTGCGGTGGTGGCACTTGTAATACATTAACAATTTACTTTCCAAGATTTAAAGCTTCTGATACATCTTCTAACACATTCAGACTTTAAAAATTAGGCTATCCCATCAAAAATCCATGATATTTCCGAGACAGGGCCTTCAAATCAAGGCACTGTTATAATTGAACCTATTTCTCAGTCTGAATCTTAGGAAAATTCCATCCTCCCTGTTTCTTCCGCATCTGTAAAAGAGTTTCAAGCCACATTCACTCCATCCCTATGCTGAACTGGGATAATAGATGAGTCAACTTTCCTTCCCTGAGTTGTCCAGATAACCTTACCCAATGGGAAGATGGCATTGAGGATCACCTACTCCAAGAACTGTTCCTTTCTTGTACTGATTCTATAAATATGCTAATAATGGGGTCACTCCAACTACAGGTTCTACATCTCACGTAGGACATGTGCTTCTTTTTATCTTGAGAAAAAGTTGATAGGTCAGATGTCCCAAGAGGCAGGCTGGTCTCCTCTCAGAAGCATTCACAGATCCTTAGGCCACATTGCCACTTAGTTGCTCCAGCTGAGGTCTGATCTGTCTTATAAGATGCTTTTGTTTCATGTATTTATGTTTTAGAGGGGCTTTTAATCTCTGGATTATCTCTCTTGTTCTAAGGACCAAATTTATTTTTATTCAGAGTGTTTCAGAATAAAAAATTTAATTCAAATAAAATAAAAACAAGAAGACTTTTCCCCCTGGAATTACATAAATTTTTACAAATTTCACATGGAAGAATACATGTCTCAAAATTGCCCTTCCTCTCCAAAATGTATCATTTAAAGAAAAACAGTTAGATAAAACTTACCAGATACCAAAACATACTACCAAATCACCAAATTTAGTCAATGTGGGACTGGTATAGACAATTAGACAAACTAATGGACAGAATAATTAAGCCACAAAAAGAGAACATAGGCACAGTTAGTATGTTCTGAAGATTATGATTCAACTCATTGTAGAGAAAGTTGTATTAGCAAGCAGCACAGGAACAAATGGGTATCCAGAGGTAGAATATAAAAATGTGTCTATATCTTATATGACATAAAGAATACATTTCAGTTAATCAAAGACTTTAAATGAAGATATCTAATTTAGAATTTTGCAATAAAATCCATGAGACTATATAGATTTTGACATTTTAGAAGCATACCAAAGACAGAACACTCCAATGCTATGAAGAAATACAAGGTATATTGACCATAAAAAAATAAATACACACACACACAATATACTCAGTGTATCCTAAAATATTAAATGGAAAATTGATAAATCTGAAAAGTAAGGTTATCTATCAAATATAATCCTCTGAGAAGAAAATGTTAAAAGAACTTAAAAAAACAAAAATGAACAATGATCAGAAAAGCTAATCCAAATGGACAATAAATATGCCCAAAGATTAATTTGCCAAAAATCAGATAAGCATGAACTAGGAAAGAGACATTCCTTCACTCCACTGAGCTGGCAAAGTCTAAATGGTGCTTAACACACATGACTGGCTAGGACATGATGTTGGTAAGCATTGTCACATTCTGTGGGTAAATTATGTTCTTACAGTATGAGGAAAGCAATGTGACATTTATTCAAACTTAAAACTATGAGAAATCTTTTGGCTATGAAAATCTACTCTAGACACTTTATCCCATCAAAATAAAAGCCTCAATATCTGAAAGCATGCGCAAATATTTGTAGTGGGAAAAAGTAGAAATAAGATAACTACCCTCAATAGGAAAAAGAAGAAAATAATGAAGCAGTTTCATAACCATTATAAAATGGAACTATATCTTGTAACTCAAGAAAATTTCCCAAAATGTGTTACTGTGTCAAAAGATGCAGAGAAACATATTTGTAAATACTGCCAAATTCAGATTAGTAAGTATTAATAAACGTGTGTGAATATGAGCCTGTGACAGATCTACCTGGGATTTGATTGTGCTGGATGCAATAAGGCAGGTAAACTAGCCCAGTAATATGACAGTGTTGGGAGGAAATGCAGCTCTGCAGGGAGAAGGCAGAAGGAAAGCAAAAAAAGCTAAGCAGAAAGAAAAACTGGGAGGTGACTCAGAGAAATGGTATGGGAAGTTCTGGCCTTTCCTTCCCGCCTCCCCAAGACACAAAGATGCAAAGACACAGAGATAGACTCCCTTTGTGAAAAATCAAAAACCAGATTTCTCAGGAGAGAAGCATGAAACTAACCACATTGAAGCTGGTAGCAAAATCCATAAAACCCTCACAACATAATCCCTTTCCCAGCACAGCGCCAGAAGAGCGCTAGGAACCTACAGCACTTAGCTTCTTCCCAGGGAGGAAGGAAGGGTCTGATCTGTATATCCAAATCCAATTTTCTGACTTTCCTGAGGGTTGTCCAAGGAACTGGTTTACTTCTTACCTGAATCTGAACCCTGAAAAGAAGGGACCCTGGATGAGAATAAAAAGAGCAGTACAGAAGATATCTATCAAACAAGTACTCCTTATGGTACCTCCCCAGGGCTCAGCACAGAGTGCACTGCTGAAACCCCCAAATCCCAGGTTCTTCATGGGGAGGGAAAGAGATGGATTTTGTATCCAACATTCCAAATTTTCCAGGGATAGGCTTCTGCCCAACAGACTGGTTCCTTCTCGCCTATCTTGAAGCAAGTTAGAAGCTGGCATGCTGTAGAAATCTAGGAGACATTGAGAGCACCTGCTACAGCCTCTCAACTTCAGTAAAGCAGAAAAAGAAGAAGGTTAAAAACTACCAAATTCCAGTTCCTGAAGAGAAAAAGGATTGGACTGTATGTATAAGTTTCCAACTTTTTCAGGGGCTGCCAGAGAGACTGGCTTATATCTTGTTTTTCCTGGAGCACTGATTGGACCAGGCACATTTTAGATACCTGTTAGCCATTGGGGGAAAAGGTGGCAGATAAGACTATCATGTAAGTAATTATCATAACCTGTTTTCATTGTATGATAAAGTGGGTAAAGAAATCACAAAATCTCAGCTTCTCTTTGGAAGGAAAGAGCTGGATCAAGTATGCAATGTTCCAAAATTTTCAGAGGCTGTATAAGGGACTGACTTTATCTCACCTGTCTAAGAGCACTGATGGGACCCAGCATATTCTAGATGCATGCGGGCCACTGAGAATAAAGGCAAAGGTTGGACTACTATGCAGTCATCTTCCAGAGCCCTTCTCCTGGTCAGCACAAAATAATCATTGAGAATCCCAGAGCCTGGCTCATCTCTGGGAAGAAGAGAGGAGAAAGAAACATATGCCAAATATTCAGAACTGGCTTCAGTCTTACCATTTTCAGAGCATGCATGAGACCTGGTATAATCTAGATGTCTGTGTGCCTCCGAGAACTCAAAGGAGTCCTGGTGTGCTGCTGCATCAGAAAACTAGTGATACCACAGAAAGAAAATAGAAGCAGCAAAAGATTGTGAATTAAAGAAAGAAAGATGAAAAGAAAAAAGAAACAGGCAAATCTCCTAACTGGCAGTTTATGCAAATAAATCCAGCAAAGACACATATACAGAGAGTTTGAAAGGTCCCTGGCAGGGCTTCCTACTGAGGGTCTTGTTGTATACAAATCTTGTTCATGAAGACTGGAAAAGATGGTTGTTTGTTCTAATGTGCAGGTACTGACACTAAGAGACAAGGAAAATGAACAATTAGGAAAACATGCCTGTCCAAAAGGAACAAGATAAAACTTCAAGACCCCAATTTTACTGACACGTAACATATGAATTTCCTGGCAGTGTTCAAAATGAACTTGGGAGACAAATGCATGAACAAAATGAAATTTTAGCAAAGATTCATATGAGTCAAAAGAACTCTTGACCTGAAAGAAAACAGTAACTGAAATGAAAAAATTCAATAGAAAAATTCAATCTACATCAAAACAACATACTAGATCAAGCAGAAGAATCACTGGATTTGAAGACAGGTCATTTGATATAAGCCAGTCAATAGCATAATAGGAAAAAACAAGTGAAAAAGATTAAAGAAAAATCTTGGGGCTTATAGGACACCATTGAATAAACCAATATATACAATTATGAATGTCCAAGAAAGAAAAGACAAAGACAAAAACTTACTCAAAAAAAATGGAAAAAAAAACGTCTGAAATTTGAAAAAAAAAAGGAATATCTACATTTAGGAAATCCAAATAAGAGGAACAAAAGAATTCCACAGTGAGAGACATTACAATCAAATTGTGAAAAGTCAGACACAAAGAGAACTGTGAGATCAGCTAATGAAAAGGGACACGACACAAGAAGAAAACTTCCCCAAGACAGTCACTGGATTTTTCAGCAGAAACTTTGAAAGGCACTGGAATATTTCAAAATGCAGAAAGGTAAAAACTGCAAACCAAGAATACAATACTTGGTAAAACTGTCCTTTAAAATTGAAGAGACATAAAGATATACCCAAACAAACCTGAAGAAGTCTATTATTACAAGATCAGTCTTACAAGAAATGTTAAAAAAGAGAATTCTTCAAGGTGGAAAAAAAAAAAAAAACAAAGCTAAGACGCACCATCAATGCATGTGGAAGTATAAAACTTGCTGCTAAAGGTAAATACATAAATAAGTACAGAATAATGTAACATTGTAACAGTACTGTGGAAATTGCTTTTTCAATTCTAGTATAAAAGTTAAAGACAAAAATTTTTAAAACAATTATATAAAATATGTTCATGATTACACAATGCAAAATGATGTAAATTTTGATGTTAATAATATAAAGTCTATGGAGAAATTAATAATGTAGTTTTTATATGCAATTGAGGTTGATTAGCTGAAGTAGACTGTTATAACTATACAATATTTTAGTTAATTCTAATTGTAATCACAATGAAGATATGTAAAATAAAGAAAGAAATCAAAGCATCTCACCATAAAAAAATTAAAAAATAAAGGAAGACAGAATAAAAGGAAAACAAGGACAAAAGACATATAAGATAGGTAGCAAACCTTTAACAAAATGCTAGTAATATCTTTCTGTGATACAATAAAAAACATTTGGTATGGTTCCTGATACATAGCTCCTATAATCCTTGAAATCTCCAGAGCTCTAAGTGCCTTCTGTACACTCAAGAGAAGTCTGGTGACTGAGTGCTACTCCTATGTACCTGCAAGATCAGAGCTAGTTGCCAGGAAGACACAAGGAATCATTAGAGGCATGGAAATTTCCACTGCATTAATTGAAGTCCAGGAAGGCAAGAAAAGATGAAGGTTGAAATTAATCCAAGAGCTATTAGCTTACTCTATCTATCAATGTCAAAAAACATCCATAAAGGAGCTGGGGTTGTGGCTCAGCAGTAGAGTGCTCGCCTAGCATATGCAGGGCCCTGGGTTGGATCCTCAGCACCACATAAAAGTAAATAAATAAAATAAAGGTATTGTGTCCAACTTCAATTAAAAAATAAATATTTTTTAAAAATCCATAAAAATCACTAAACAAAGGGTTTGGAGAGCATACAAGTATCCATGTGTCAGGAATGTCAGGAATGTAGTGTGTCCTAAACTATGATGTCAAAAGCTCTTATGTTTAGAACTCTTCCATAATTTATCCTAAGTACCTCATCTGGCTGCTTATTAGTAAGTAACTTTTAAAATAAACTAGTGATAGCAAGTAAAGTGTTTTCCAGAGTTTTGTGAGCTATTCTTGCAGATTAGTGAACCTGAACCGGGGGAACTGTGATGACTTTGTAGGCAACTCTGACAAAAGTATGGGTAACCCAGAGACCTGGTACTTGCAAATGTCATTTTAAGAAAGGACAGTCTTGTGAGACTGATTCCTTAAGAGTATGGAGTATAAAACTAATTTGGAGTATCAAGTACCAGAATTGCTCTGAATTGTAGGACACACAGTTGGAGTCCAAGAATTGGAGAACTGGTGTTAGAAAAGGTAACATAAATTTGACTTCAGAAGGAAAGATACCACACCCATTTAGTGTTAGAAATGCTATATGCAAAAATATTCACCTTCCTCATTAATGATTGCTTTACTATGAATAAATTAAATTTCTCAACAAAAAGACACAAGAGTGATTGAACAGATGAAAAATCAAGATCCAACTATGTGTTTCTACAAGAGACTCAGATTTACATATAAGAACGGATATAGTCTGAGTTAAGTAATGCAACAAAATATTCCATGCAAATTATAACCAAAATACAGCATGGGTGGCTAAACATATATCAACCAAAATAAATTTTGAGTCAAAAAGTATTACAAGAGACAAAACTTTAATAGCATCAAAGAATAATAAAAGTGTCAATGCACTAGTAAGACACGATAATTATAAAAATAAATGTACTAACATCAGAGAACCTAAATATATAAAGCAAACATTGACACAACTGAAGCAATTGAATATAGTAGGATACTTCAATGCCCAACTTCCAAAACTGGATAGAACCATCACCACAGAAAATCAAAAAAGAAACAGTATATTTGAACAACAATGTAGACCAAATTGTATACACAGCGAATTCTACTCAATAGCAGAATACACATTCTTCTCAAACACATATGAAACTTTCTCTAGGATGGATCACATACAAGGTCACAAAACAAGTCATAACAAATTTAAGACTAAACTCATTTAAAAGTTCTTTTCTGGTCACTATGGAATAAACTGGAATTCAACAGGTGAAGGAAAACTGGAAAATTCACAAATGTGTAAAAATTAAACACTATGCTTTTTTCTATTTGTTTGTTTATTTGTTTTTGGTACTGGGGTTTGAATCCAGGGCACCATATATGTAAGGCATGCAGGCATGCACTTTACAACTAAGCTACTCCCCACTGTTTCTTTTTTTTTCCCCCAATTTTATTTTTATTTTGGGAAATTTTGCTAAATTTCCCAAGCAGACCTTGATCTTCTGATCCTCCTGCCTCTGTCTCCTCAGGAATTAGAATTAAAAACATGTGGTGCCACTCCTGGCTATAAACAGTCTCTGGAATAATCCAGTGCATCAAAGCATACATTGAAAAAGGAATTAGGGCTGGGACTGTAGCTCAGTGACAGAGCACTTGCCTAGCATATGTGAGGCACTGGGTTCAATCCTCAGCACCACATAAAGATAAACAAATAAAGTAAAGGCATGCTGTCTATCTATAACTACAAATTTTTTTTAAAAAGAAAGAAAAAGGAATTAGAAAATACCACTAGATAAATGAACATGAGAACACTCCATGCCACAATTTATGGAATAGAACATAATAATTCATGCCCATTCTGAAAATGAAGGAAGATATAAAACAAAAACCAAACTTTATAACTCAAAGAACTAGGCAAAGAAACAAAGCCCACCCACCTCATCAAAGAAATGAAATTATAAAGGTTAGAAGATAAACCAATGAAGGAAAGAACAGAAAAATTAATAAAATTGAGTTGGATTTTTGAAAAAAAAATTGAGAAAATTCACACAGTTTTAGTTACACAAGATAAAAGGGAAAACTGAAATAAATAAGACCAGATATGAAAGAAAAGGCATTACAACTGATAACCCACAAATTAAAAGGATACTAAGAGACTGTAAGATCAATTAAATGCCAACAAATTTGATAACAGAAGAAATGCATTAATTTCCACAAAGGTATAACCTATTAATAACAAGTAATGAGGGGCTGGGGTTGTGGCTCAGTGGTAGAGCACTCACCTAGCACACGTGAGGCCCTGGGTTCGATCCTCAGCACCACATAAAAACAAACAAAAACAAATGTATTGTGTACAACTAAAAAATAAATATTTAAAAAAATAACAAGTGATGAAGAAAGAGGCAATCTCAATAGATCTGTAACTAGAATAGTAAGAATCCTGAAATGATGATTAAAATATTCCACCAAAGAAATATTTAAATAATTGAAGCCAATTCTTCTCAAACTCTTTTAAAAACATAGAAGAGAACATTTCCATGCAGAGATCAGGAACGCCCCTACAACCAAAATTATAGATGATTTACAAAGCAAAACCACAAAATAATACTGCTGATGAACACAGAAAAAAATATACAACAAAATATAAGAGAACTGAATTCAACAATATGATTAAAGGAATAACACATGATGACTAAGTGGGATTTATTCTTGGGATGTAAGGGTGGGTCAATATATGAAAATCAATTAACATAATAGACTAAATAAATAGAACAAAGAATTTAAAATATCACTTGATTATTTCAATTGATGCACAGAAGGCATTTGAGAAAATTCAACACCATTTCATGCTAAAAATTCCAACAACTAAGAATAGAAGGATATAACCTCAACATAATAAAAGTCATATGTAGAAAACCTACAGATAATATGCTCAATGGTAAAAAAGTAAATAAATAAAAGTTTTTCCTTGAAGAATAAAGCAAGAATGCCCTACCATTTATAGTCAACATCTTAATAAAAACCAGAGTCAGCAATTAGGCAAGATAAAGAAACAAAAAGCACCTGAATTGGAAAGGAAGAGGTAAAGTTATCACTTTTTGCAGGTGACACCTTAGAAAAGATACTAAATATTTAAAAAATTGTAATTAGGGCTGAGGTTGTGGCTCAGTGGTAGAGCACTTGCCTAGCATGTGTGAGGCACTGGATTCTTAGCACGAAAGGAAGAAAGGAAGAAAGGAAGGAAGGAAGGAAGGAAGGAAGGAAGGAAGGAAGAAAAGCTCATCAATAATAATAATATTTTAAAAAACTATAATTAATGAGAAAAAGTAATGAAGTTGTAGGATAAAAAATATCAACACAAAAAAAACCTGTTGTGTTTCTGTGTTAGCTTTCTGACTAAGTGTGACAGAATACCAATCAACTCATAAGAAGGGAAGATTATTTTGGCTCACAGTTTCAGAGATTTCAGTCTATGGGTTGCTTGACTCTGCTGCTTTGGGCCTATTGTGAGAAAGTATATCATGGTGAAAGCATATGACCAAGGAGGCCTATTCACCTCATGGCAGCTAGGAAGCAAAGAGAGCAAAAAGAAGAAGCTGGAGTCCTAATGCTCCCTCGAGGCTCATGTGTTACAAGCATGGTTCTCTCTATGGTCCAGTGACCATAGAATGAAACCTATGAAACTATGAGCCAAAATAAACCTTTCTTCCTTATAAATTGATAATCACAAGTATATTGTCACAGTGACAGAAAGCTGACAAACAGAGAAATTAAGAAAGCACTCTCATTTACAGTAGCATCACGAAGAATAAAACACTGAGGATAAACTTAACTAAGAAGGTAAGAAAACATGAAAACTTGGAGTATATAGAAAACTCCAAAACAAAGATAAAATAAATAAGACAGAGAAACATGTCATGTTCATGAATGGTACAATAGTACTGTTAAAATGGCAATACTATACAAAGTAATATACAGAGTCAATCCATTCATTACCAAAATCCCTATGGCATTTTTTATTGAAATAGAAAATAGCCCGAAATTTCATATAGAACTATAGAAGATCCTATATAGCCAAAGCAATCTTGAGAAAAAAAGAAGAGAGCTGGAGACATCATATATCTTGTTTTCAAAATATATTATAAAGTTACAGTAATTGAAAGATAATGGTATGAGCATGAAGATAAACATATCAACAAAAGAAACAGAATAAAAACCAAAAATAAATCCACACATATACAGGCAACCGATGTTCCACAAGAGTGCCCAGAATATATGACAGGGAAAGGATGATCTCTGCAAAAATTGGTGTGGGGAAAACTGTATATTGGACTCTGTTGGGCACCATAAGCAAAACTCTACTCAAAATAGATTAAAGGCACAGTAAATGTAAGACCAAGAACTGCAAAGTCATAAGACAAAACAGGAAAAAGCTTTATGACATGGCCTTGGCAATTATTTCTTGGTTATGACACTAGAAATACAATAATATAAGCAAAAACAGACAAGTGGGAGTACCTCAAACTATATATATATATATATATATATATATAGAGAGAGAGAGAGAGAGAGAGAGAGAGGGGGGGGGGGAGATGAACCAGGAGAACATTATGCTAAGAGAAATAAGCCATTTGCAGAAGGACATATACTGCATGGTTCCACTTAAATGGGTTATATAAAACAGTCAAACTCAGAGAAGCAGAGAATAGAATGGTAGTTACCAGGGAATAAGAGCAGAGGAAAATGGGGATTTGCCACATAACTCATGTAAATTTCAGTTATGGAAGATAAATAAATTCTAGAGATCTGCCTATAGTTAATATGTTATTGCACACTTAAGAATTTCTTAAGAAAGTGGATCTCATGTTAAGTATTCTTATTACCACAAAAATTTTATTAAAAACTGTTACATAATCTCACTTCATTATTTTGTAACATTATGTATCCATTTCATACATATAGAAAAATTATATCAAACATAAACAAAAAATATGTATGATTTGTACCTTTAGAAGAAATATATTTTAAAACAGAATCAACAAAAAAAATTGCACCTCTTTTCTCTACTAAAGCACATATTTGGACTTTCTTACCATGATGAGTATCTCTGGTTTGTGTTTCTTGGACAAATCAATGATATCCACTCCATTATAAAAGAGATTTTCAAAACACCCATTGAAGCTTTTATGTGGGAACACCAATGATTTTCCAAGTCCAGGAATCCCTCCAAAGCTGATCTTAGAAAGAATAAAATGATATAAATAATATTATTTAATTATTTTCTGATTATCTGCCCAAAACATTAATGATCTACAGATACAATTGTCTTCAAATTTGCTTTGCCTATTATATTGTCATATTAATTACAAATGAAATTTTAAAATGCAGATTTATCATTGTCTTTATTATAGAGAGACTCAATTCTCTAGTCATATGATTCTTGTCATCATTTTTAGATGAGAATATTGTATCTTTATTTCCATGATGATCTGTGTAACAGCTTATCCCAATGTATCATCCCTAAAGAAAAGGGGAACAGTAAAACTGCATGTTACTGAATATCCCCTTTCTGTTCCCAAAATCCTTGCCAAGTTAAGGGAACCCTGAGAGCAAGCCTAGGCTGGAAAGTCCAGTTATATATTATCTTAAAGGAACTGGGCTTTCTCTTACGCAAAATGGGAAGTAGGGCTACTAAGTACTACTGTAGACAGCTACTTTCTTACATGTACACCCAGACAGTTACTCCTTAGGATGCTGGTTAGACATACTAACTAATCAGCTAATGCTGAAGAATGCACTGCTTCTGCAGTCTAAGATATAAAACCCCTCTCTGAGTAGGGATCAGCACAGATTGAGCATACTGTGGAAAGAAGAATATGTGTTAATAGTCCAGCCACCACCACTGGACAAAGTGCCATGAGGAACAGAGGGACCAGTTGTCAAAGCACCATGAAAGGCAAAAGTGCTATCTGCAAGCCTATCAACACTGAACTCTTCTTGGAGGTAGCACTGATCTGTTGTGAGGGTTTCCTAATACATCTCATGTCTTTCATGCTGTCTCTTGGCACTTTCTTTGGCTTTCCCACAACCTACCCCACTGTGCCCTGGTACAATTGGGGCTGTGGACATGACACCTACTATGAAGGCATTTGACTTTGCCAACCTTTATAGTAGTCAAGATTTTAGGGCTGGCCTTTTCTATATTATTTTAGGTTGGAAAAGTCTATTCATTGATAATCTTATTCAAGAGCAGGATCTTCCATTGATCTCTACCACTGAGGTCAAATGAATGTCAATATTTTCTGGTTTTCTTGTTCTATCTGATACATGCGCTGAACAGAATCATCAGAACAAATCAAATGCTGCATTTCAGTGTGGAGTAGATGTATGTGGGCAATACACTGCTAACATTGTTAAGGCTTCAGAAATACTAAGAAACATTTATTTTGATTTGTCTGCATTTGTCTCTCATTAATACATCAGGATACTTGTTGATTGTTTCTCCAGGTTATCCCAGGTCACTAATTCTGTTTACTACTATCCTATAAGCAAAAGAAATTTCCCGGGCTCACATTCAAAAACACCAGATATAATACAGAAGACTTATCTGAACGAATGCTTTCAAATATTGTTTTTTTTTTGTATTTATTTATAGCTTTTCATCCAAAAGCATCCTAACTTCCTGGCATGAGTGCTTATTCTTATCTGAGGACTAACATTCATAAGGATAAAATGTCTCAATAGTATATATTTGTGCCATTATGCGCCAAATTACAATTACGTTCAATGATGGCCCTCACATCTGTGAGCATCCCATAAGAATATGTTGCCTGGTGATGCCATAGTCATATAAGTTGTGTAAGTACACTCTAAAATGTTCACACTACAATTAAATCATCTAATGATGCATTTCTCAGAATGTACCTTGTTGATAAGCAGTGTTCAACCTACAGTGTGATAATAATCCATAGGAAATTATTCACCAGATTCTAATTCCTAGGAAAGAGTAGTATTTTTCAATGTAGCAGTTCTTTCTCTAAAGGGTTATATTTCATTTAAGTGCAAAATCTATAATGTCCACACCTTATAACCAAGATCTAAAAGGCTGGCCTTTCCCTCTGCCTGGAAACGGTGACTATGTTTGTCCACTGTGAAATTGATGTGTGTGTTGAGGACCTCAATGAGGACAGAATGCCAGTGTTGGTCATCCAGCAGACTGCCCAAGGTGAGGGTCACCTGGGCATCTAGGGAGGGCAGGTTAGCACCACCTGAGAAGAGAGTAAAAGTCAATGTAGTATTATTCCACCCATTCAAAACTGTGGTTTCTACTGGGAGATTTGTCACAGCAATTACTCTTTCCTTATATCCTCCTATCCAAAAAGCTAGTTAGATAGTTTAATGTTAATCCTAAACACAATCTAATTTTGACCTTTGAACAATTTCTTCTATCTTATTTCTTGTTCTTTGTATTTGCTTTTCTGATTCAATAAAAAGTAAGGATCAGGGAATCTCCCTATATATTTCACATTCATTCAATGTTTCTGATGACATTTTCACTTAATGTAAAAATATTTTCTTCTTAGGAAAGAAGAAAAGTAATGCAACTACCTCAAAATTTTACAATGATCCATTCATCTTTATGATATTATCAGGTTATTTATTGGACAGCTGATGATGGCTCTATACAATTATCAAACTATAATACTGTTTACATAAATACATGGTTAAGACAGACACGTAGCCCCTAAGGTGCCACAACTGTAGGATGAACACGTTCCCCTTGCTTAGACAGCTCTTGTTTGTACCAATCACCCCAAGGAATTATTTATAAGACCTTCTTTCATTCTTAAATGGATTGGTTTCAGTTTAAATTAACTGCTTAAGAAAAAAAATATAAGTATAAAAAGCATTTTCATCTAAGTAATCACATTTTTAAAAGCAATTCCTTGTCCTTTTACTTGAATTAAAGAACAAGATGAGTTTTCCTTTAACTAATTCCAGGGTGATATGTTTGCCATTTTGTCCTTCTCTGTGGAGCAGAATCCCATCACTCTGCCTGGTTTTAAATTTCAAAGTAATGATCTCCTTCATTGAACTGATGGATTTCTGATTAATTGTGTACAATAAGAAACTTTTTCCATCAAAATTAACCATCTCAGATCCTACAATGGAAAACATCAAAAAGTGATTCTAGATATATTTTCATTACTGCATTGAAATACATAAGTCAACACACATGTATATATGTAGTCTATTTCTGGTTTGCTTAACATAGGTGGAAATACCCACTGCCAACTTCCTCTTGATACTAGAGTTAACACACATCATCTCTCTGTTTGCTTTTTCTGACTTTTTTTTTAAGACAGTATCATCTAGAAGTATTTGTGTTCCTCTCCTTCCAATTGCACCTATCTTTGTATTTGCTTTTCTGATTCAATAAAAAGTAAGGATGAGGCAACAAGCTGAAGTTAATCCCCCTTGCACAAAATCTCCCTGTATATTTCACATTCATTCAATGTGAAATTGACACTACTGGTGTTTGGAAAGGATAAAACTGTTATCACATACTGATAAAAGGTGTCAGTGTAAATAGCTTTATTGTTTGTGACCCAGTAGTTTAGACATTTAACAGTTCTCACTTTATGATACTTGTGTCCAGTCATAAGAGTCATGCATGCACATCCCAGATTCACTAAGTACCATTTTAAATTCATCTGAAGGGCATGCTAATACCAGCTGTACTTTTTCTCAATGTTGTGGCTGAGTCAAATCACAAAAGGCACACCTATTTTATGATGCACCTAAATAACTAAGAAGGTCATTCCATTGGGATGCTACCATTTTTCTCTGAACTTACTGACAATATCTTACATTTTGTATCAACACTACTTTTATCAGTTTGTGCCAAAAAGTTACATGTTATCATTCATATACAGGGGTTGGGTGAAACTCATTGTAAGTGATTGCCTAGCATGTATAAGGCCCTGGGGTTTGATTCCAATCACAACACATGCACACAGACACATCATCAATCAAAAACAATTGCAAACAGAACAATACAAAGGAGTTCATACAGTATGGCATCATGGTGATGGCCTATAATCCCAGGGACATAGGAGACTGAGGATGGAGGATTTCAAGTTTGAAATTGAGAAATTTAATGAGACCCTGTCTCAAAATGAAAAATAAAAGAAAAAAAAAGAGCTTGGAATGTAGCTCAGTGGTAGAGCATACTGGGTTTAATCACTAGTATTGAAAAAATGATTGATTAATTAATTATTAATTTTTAAAAAGGAGTTCATATTGCCTAGAAAAAATCTCCTCTTGCATTTTTCATACATAACTGTCTTTTAAAAATACATGTGTACTAAATGAAGACAAAGCAAATAATAAAAGACCTTGGTGTCTTTCAAACCAATGTTAGTTATTTACTTTCACAGAAAGTTGTGGCCAATGTACACATGGACATACGTTTCATTCAGACTAAAATATTTGTATGAAGTCATTTATGTTCACAACTTTTCAGAAATCATGTAAACTAAATAATTACTCTTCATTTTATAATTAAACGAACATGCCTGGTAAGAATATAACTAGTCAAGTTCAAATGAAGTTCTCAAGCTTGTTAGATGGCAATGAAATAATGAAACCCTGATAATGAAGAATTGAAATGATTTCACATTTTAGTAGTACATATTCCTATGTATGTCACTGACAGCATTAAAAATAACTAAGGCTTGCTTTTGCAGTTAGCCAACAAGGAGATTTTGTTCTGTACATGATTTTGTCAAGATTATTTTGGTCAAAAAGATTTTACCCTCACCCTCCCTGTTGCCACAATGGTTTCGCAATAGTTAAATTATTAAAGCATCAGAATCTTCTGGAGTGTTTGCTGCACACAGATTGCTGAGACATAGCCCTGAGTTTCTGAGTGAACAGGTCTGAGGTAGAATCTGAGAATCTGCATTTCAAACAAATTCCCTCCTGGTGTCCATGCACTTGAGCTGGTGACCACACTTTGAGATCCACAGCTTTAAACCACCTAAATTATATTTCTTGGAGATTCTTCTCAGGCAAAATGGACTAGTAAAAATTTTACTGGGTAACCACGACACAAAATAATGGACTTAAAACCCTTTTGTCCTAATGCTTTGAGTTATTTTCTAACACTTTGTCTAGAATAGTTAACCATATATTAATCACCAAAATATATATTATAAGAAAAATCCAAAACGTACATTGACAGATTTTTAAAAGCTTATTGGATGACCAAATTAGAATATAGATCTATAGCTAAGTGAGTATAACAGCCCTAGTAGTTTAAAATCTTCAAGGATATAAACTTAACCCCAACTTTAGAGGTTTAAAAATGATAGACAAAATTCAGGAACTGCTTTTTGAAGTCGAGAATATTAGGATCTCTCACTCTTTATCTCTAATTATTTGCATAACTCTCAAGCCCAATACTGTACAGACCCCTGAGCTAATTTGTAAAGGGTTGTTAAACATAAAAATCAACAACAACAAAAATGCAGCAGAGAGCACAAATGGCCTGCATGGCCTGAAATACTGAGCATCTAGCCGTTTCCAGAAGTTCCTCACTCTGACTCTACAGAAGTATCCTATAATGGTTACTGGGCTGGTGCTAACTGTTCAGAGGTGGCAGTGATAAGAATCAGCTCACAACCAGACATTCTGGCATCCAATTTTTATTTCACTGAAAACCCCATTATGTTTAGGACCTCACAAATTTTTTTTGTTGACATCCATTCTGCACAATTCAATATACTCCTTTTATGACTATGGTTAGAATGGTAAAGAACTGGTCAATATTTTAGCACCTGGCTATGTATTTCTGTGTATAATATAAAACACTGGCCTTGATATAAATAGGCTTCTGTAGATTGAAATTCTTCTTTGAAGGATATTCACAATTTTGTTCTATTATTAAAACTCCATCTTTTCCATCTTATGTCCTTTTGACTTAATTCCATTCATTCCAAAAGTATGGCCCATTCGATTAATACTGATGTAGCACCTAGCTTGTGTCACCACTCACTGTGCTGGATGCTGGGACAAGCAGGGGCCAGGAAAGGTCTGGCCCCAGCCTCTCCAAGCAACAATCCTCTTATTCTCTGGTACTTTCTTACTTATATTGTCATGAAGAAATACAATTCATAGGGAAAATCTTCAAGTCTTACAGGGTTGCTAAGGAAACTACAGAAGTAAAGAAACAGCTTATAGCTCAAAATAAAAGCAGGAGAAAAAAGGCTCTCCTTTGGTAACAGTGTCCAGAAATAAAGAATACAAAGAATTAAGGAATCCTGATGAACTGCCAATCATGCACCCTTCACATTAAATTTGCAGATACACATCAGAAAGTAGTCAGCCATGACTTTACATTTATAATAAAAGAAAACACATTATCACAACAGATAATTTAAAATATAAATAGAACCTCTATTATATGTCTCACCAAAACTAATCATTCTGATAAAATATTATCTACCTAAAAATGTTCACAAATAGATTTGAATATTTAAACAAATCAGAGAGTCAATAAATATAATTTTTAAAAATCAGTATTAAATACTCAAAGTGAATTTGTAAAAGCAATAAATTTTAAATAAATATAAAGTTTAAAAAAACATATTTTGGGAGACAAAGCATTTCATCAATAAGTCAATAGTAGCAATTTCTCTGAAAGCATTGATGGGGGAGCTCCGCCAGGCAGGTCCCTTAAACTTACCTATTCACTAAGTATTACCTTCCCTGACCCTTGTGCCACTGATCTCAGTGTTACCTAGAGAATTAAATTACCTAAGATGCTCTTTTTTGTATCATTCCACTGTTATAAGATTTTTGCTGTTTAACTATTAAATAAATAAAACTTTACATATCCATAATGAATACAAATAATCCATTATAATATGTGGATGAAATATCCAAAGAATACATCAAATTTCAACTTGGCATTCCAGTTAAAATGGCTTTTACAAGAGTCTTCATAAAAGTGTCTCTGTATATAATCCAACTATTTCAATCATTGAGGTATTTGAAAACAGAAGATACATATCATGCACACAAGATAGGAAGTGACAGTTTCCCCAGTTATAAGACTACAAACTTATATTCCAAAAACAGTGGGAGGAAATACTTGTGATTTCACTTTATCATCAATAACTTCCTTAATAGATTAATTTTTTATGTTTCATCTCTAACAGACTATGGTTGGAATACATATTAATATGGCAAAGAATGGTCAATATTTTATCACCTGGCTATGTATTTATGTGTATGCCATAAAACACTGTTTTTTGTCACCATTCATTATGCTGGATGCTGGGATAAGGAGGAACCAGGACATCATCATAATATACTTCTGGAGAGCAGGAGTGGGGAACTTCTGGAATGGTCCTTATGTAGTAATCTATTAGGTAAAGGAATCCATCTAACCAGTAGTGAGGCTAAAGATGTGCTGACACATTTCTACTTTCTTAATCTAGTCCACAAAAAGCCATTCCAAACAATGAAAATAACAAAGTGCAGTAGGCTGTGGAGCTATCCTGAGAAGGTTGGACTCCTGGTTCCACCTTAGAAGACTCACTCAACCTCCTTTGCCTCAGTGTCCTCATTCACAGGACATAAGAGTCCCCCACAGAACTATCATGAATATTAAACCATTTAATGTCTATGAGTGTGCAAACATGGTAAGTCCTCAGTGGGATTAGTTACATCATTATTGTTGGTGCTCTGGGCAAAGAAAATGAGATTTAACCATAGCTAAAAACTACCTTTAGGACTTTTGCTTTTGACCATGATGGGGGTAACAGGAGAACTTAAATACTTAAATTTCTTAGAGTATTTAACGCTTGAAACAACCAAAAATAAGGTCCCTTAAACTTACCTGTTCACTAAGTATTCCCTTCCCTGACCTTTGTACCACTGATCTCAGTGTTACCTAGAGAATTAAATTACCTAAGATGCT
Organism: Urocitellus parryii; assembly: GCF_045843805.1. Lineage (NCBI taxonomy): Eukaryota > Metazoa > Chordata > Mammalia > Rodentia > Sciuridae > Urocitellus > Urocitellus parryii. The sequence goes on from NW_027551776.1 coordinate 1,123,097, forward strand.
CTTTTTTGTATCATTCCACTGTTATAAGATTTTTGTAAACCATTGAAACAATGGTTTACAAAACATTTGCTATTAAGCAACAAAGAAGAGTGAAATGCATAAGAAATGAGAGGCAAGAGATAAGCTTTATGACTGCTTAGATCTTAATCTTCAAAGAGTTCCCAGGACATGGAGCAGGAAAGGAAAACTGAGGAAGAGACCAGCGACTTCCTAAGTTGAAAATAGCATGAAGAGTCTGTTAGAATGAGGCAGCTAGAACTCCCAGGCAAAGAATAGGAGAGGAGAAAGATGGACTGCAAGAGAGTACAGGTGGTTTACAACAGAGTCCTAAAGCAATGAATGAGCTGTATATTGATAGAATGCACCCTTAAGGAAATCCAGCAAGACTAAGGAAAGAAGCTTCTAGAAGGACTAGCTAGAAGTAGCATTTCCCATGCACACAAGTTGGTCATGGTGACCATGTGATCATCCAGAATGAAGACCACACAGCTCACTAGTTTGGGATCAAGTACTTAGAGGATCTAACCTCAGTGGTGGGGAGGCATTGGTCCCAGATTAAACACTGCTCCGGTGAGGCTAAGACCTTGAAGCATTGACTTGCTGTAGTGCAATGTATCTTTGAATGAAGGAAAAGAATACAAGGATGCAAAAATATCTAGCATTCAACAAGGTAAAAGTCACAATGTCCAATAGCCAATTGAAGACAGGTGGAAGCTGGAAAACACCGCCCTCATGAGGAAAAATTACCAATCAAAATGTACACACAACTGAAAAATGTAATTGCCAGAGATACATGAAAGTTACTTAAAAGAGTGAAAGCTTCAAGATCTGAAATGAAAGATAAACTGAATAGATTCAAGGGAAATTAAACACTCAAGAAGAATCATGAACCTGAAGACATCAATAGAAAAATCCAAATTGAAATGAAGAGGAAAAAAAAATTTTTAAAAATGAGCTGGGCCTGGTGGCACACACCTGTTATCCCAGCAGCTCTGGAAGCTGAAACAGGAAAATCATGAGTTCAAAGCCAGCCTTAGTGATGGTGAGGTGTTAAGCAACTCAGTGAGGCCCTGTCTGTAAATAAAATACAAAATAGGGTTGGGGATGTGGCTCAGTGGTAAAGTGCCCCTTAGATCAATCAAAAAAAAAAAAATGAACAAAGCATCAGTAAAATGCAACTAATAAAATCCAAATACCTAATGTGTGGTAATTGATTCCCTTAAGGAATAATAGAGAGGGGGTCAGTTAAAAAAAATATCTGAAGAAACAATGTCTGAAAATTTTCAAATTTATTGAAAATTATGAACCCACAGATCCAAGTGACCCAATGAGACCCAAACACAAGAAACAGAAGAAAATAAAAGGAGTAGCACATAAGCAAATTACTCAAAATCCTTTTTAAAAGCTAGGGGAAAAAAAAGACATCTTACAGTCAGAGCAACATCAATAGAGATGGTTACAGATTGCTAGATTGCTAGAATGCTAGAAATGAATGCCATCAAAATCTGTGCTGGTTGAAAATAATTTGCACAAATAAAGGCAAAAATAAGGACTTTCAAACATAAAATGCTGAAAGAGTTCCTTGCAAGTAGATCAACACTATAAAAAAATGTTAAAAAGAAATAATTGAGGTAGAAGAAAAATGATTCAGAGAAATATGGGTCTATACAAAAGAATACAGAACATGAAAATTTTTACATAAGTGTGTGTGCATTTACATGTATGTACTCAATTTTTTTCAAGATAGGTATATTTTTAAAATATAGATGAAGTGGTATAGGTTTATACCCATCAAATTCTCTTTCTCCAAAAGCAATGATAAAACTGGAAGTGAGGATGGTCAAAAATAGTAACTAAAGGAATCTGGAAACTGACCAAAAGACATACAATAAATAGAGAAGCATTTGCTCAAGAAAATCTATTGAATCTCAGTAATGATAGTGGGAGCCTATATGATTATAGTCAGAGGCTGCCTCTACCTCTTCTTGGCACTAATCCTCTACTTGGGATGGGGAGTAGAGCACATGGAAAAATCCAATATCTCAGTTAGCCCGAGATTTCAACACCTGTTGGGCAGTAACAACTGACTGGTTGAGCAGCCAGCAGCTGAATAGAAAGGAACCATATTCATACTCGAAGTCAGGGAATACATCTCTGAAGAAGTGACATTTAAGCAGAGACCTGAATGGTAGGATATAAAGATGAAAAAAATTGAGAAGCAGCAGGATAAGCAGATAAACTGGATGTTAAGACTCCATAGTGAGGAATGTGCTTGGCAGAGGCATCAAAAGAAGCCATGGTGGGGAGGGAGCAAGATGTGGGGATGGCAGGAGGTGAGACTAGAAAAGTATGCAGGGGCATGGTCTTTCAGCATCTTCTGAGTCCTTCTGAGAAGTGTGTATGCTATCTTAGGAGCAATGGAGGTGAAAGATTGTAAACACATAATCAGTTACATTAGATGTGCATTTTTAAAAATACCTTTAGCTGCAATGTAACATAAATATAATATACTAATGGGTAGAGACAGGGAAACTAAAATTGGAAAGCAATTGCAATAATCCAGGAGAGTCTAGAAGTGCAGTAAGCTAGAGAGAAGTGAAATGATTTAGGGAATAATTTGGACATACAATTATGTGCAGATACAGAGATTTGTCAAGAGTGATTCCCATACTTATAGCATAAGTTCCTGATGAATGATAGAATCATTAACAGACATAATGAATACCAGAGGAAGAGTGTTTTAGGGCTAGATGTGAGTCAGTTCAAGAAAGCAATCTGGGACTCAGTAAGTTTTAAGTACCTGTAAGGCAACTAATTCACTAGCCAAAGATCACCTGTTTTCTCAATAATTGGACCTATTGTTTAACTCTGAGATCTAGAGATTATTACAGACTGCAAATTCTGGTAGTAATTAGTGATATTTAAAAATTGCTAAAAATGATTATGCATTTAAATTAAATTAGTTGCCATCATATATCCAACTTTGTCTGTTCCACTGTAAGTTATTAAATATGTATTGATATTTTTTTCAACATTTACTTTCAGCACAATCTTTAGTTACACTCTTTTTAGATCTAATAGTTTGCTAACAAGTTTAATCTGGGAGGCAATTAAAAATTCATCATTTGGAATTGTGCAATAAATGTGATAGAAATTAGAAAGATTAAAATAGCATTAAAATATGGCTTATTACACCCAAAAATATGATAGGCCGTTTTGTCTCATATGATTTTAGGGTAAGTATTAGTACTTTTCTACTTAACATCAAATAAAAACCTTAAGGTTATATGATTATAGCTCAGAATAGTTAATCTTTTTTATTCCTAGAGCAAGATATGTCTGCTATCTACACTGTGACACAAAGTGAGAATCAGAAGCCTTTTCCCATGTTCAGCCTGACTCTGTGAATCCACATTTATCCTCTCCTGCACAGGCTCCTTAGCAGTTGGAGGGCAAAAATCAAGCCTTATGGATCTTCCTTAGCATGGTAACTTGCACAGAGTAAATAGTCTGTAAATAGATACCATACTGAATAGAATTAGTACTTCTTCTAACTTAATTTGAGTATTTTGTATGTTTTTCAGAACAGGCTTAGACAATCTAGACCAGCATTCTCTAAAGACTAAAGATCATTATTAGCTGAAAAATTTTTCTTCATCAATGAAGGGAACTACTTCCACTCTCATCTCATGTTGTTATATTCCTATTAATGTATTTTCAAAACCCAAGTCTACCCAGAGTAGGGGCCAGTACTGGAAAGAAGGAGGTTCTATAAGTACCCTCTTCTCTCAAAATTCTCTTCAAATTTTTCAAAATACACATTCCTTATTTTTTTGGAATAACAATAACTGGCTTACAAATATTGACATATAGGGACACTGTTAAATAAAGTCTAATTTTTCACTGTCACAGTCAATACTTAAAAATAAAAAACAGTTACACATTTCACTCCATTCATTTTATTCTTGTGTGTGTATGTGTGTGTGTGTGTGTGTGTGTGTGTGTGTACTGGAGATGGAACCCAGGGGCACTTAATCACTGAGCCACATCCCTAGCCCTCTTTATATTTTATTTTGAGACAGGGCCTCACTAAGTTGCTGAGGCTGGCTTTGAACTTGCAATCCTCCTGCCTCAGCCTCCTAAGCTGCTGGGATTGTAGGCATTCATTTTATTCTTAATGCCTGACTTGAAATAAGGAGGAAGTACCAATACGTGAATGACAAACTCATAAATCCCAGAGCACTCACCATCTCTACATCTATCAATTCCACATTCCCAGCAATTCACTCAACGTTCTGCTTTCTTCCTTGCTGGCCTTATTCAAAGAATAGGCACATTAATAAACATAAAAGTACGATAAAACAATGGAGCCAGTTCAATACAACCTGATAGGAAAAGAACACATTGCTACAAGGTCACTAGAAAATGACACTGTACAGGAACCGCAAAAGTCAAAGAATAAGGCAGAACAGAAGGGCAGAATAGATCCAAAAGATAATCAACCTTGCTAAAGACCTGGGAGAGTCAGGCTTCAAAGCCCAGCATCGCAGAGGATGTGGATTTGGAGTTCTCAGATCATATGTTAATGTTATTAAAACCTTATGAAAGTGGATAACAAATGAAAGAGAGAACTTTTAAGAGTGAAATACAAGGGTGGGGACAAGTCTGCAGAGAATGCTGAAATTAGACAGATGGTGCTGCCAGGGAGGGGACTCTAAGAACAGCACTGCCACCCCTCCACCACCTCATCCTTGGTTTTAAAATGGTAAAAGGGCCTTTTAGGTAGGCAAAGCATATGTCAAGCTAGGAAACCCTGAAAACATACAATGTTTAAAGGAATAATGAATAGCATTGCAAGTGGAATTTAAAGAAATGAAACTGAAAAGAGAATTTGCATCTAAGAGTCATTATGTGCCAAGAAAAGCAATTTGGATGTTATTTGCAATACAAACAGCAGTGGAAATACAAATTGAAAAGAAAATAACTATCACTTTTGGTTATAAACTGTATTGTATTAAATTATTGTCAAAATAAGAATGCAAAGTTTTATGTTTGAGTAATTATTCTTACTACTAATAAAAACAAGACAAGGCAAAACCACTACTAATCAAGGATGTACTGTGGCTGTTTTACAAACTGTAGTCATTGTTAACACTTGTATTTTTTTACAGTAGGAGCTTTTTGTGGTGAACAGTTCCTTTTGCTGATCTCAGGGGTGCACACAGGTGCCATGATAGCTGCAGTCTTTCCAGGGATAAGGCTCACAACTTTGGTCTTTCTGCTATGAATGTTTAATACAAGGGACTAGAGTAAGACCTCCTCTTGAAGACCATCAAGGTAATGATAAATTCCCATCAAAAAGCATGTTATGCTTTCAAATCAGTTAACCTGAATCCATTTCCAAACTAATGGGAGAAGGAAGTGGCCACTTTCATGGAAGCGTCTCAGACACTTCAGCAGTGAGTACCTTGGTAAGTCCAGGAGACACTGGAAGGAAGGAAATGACAATGGCAAGAAGGAAAAGACCTGGACAGTAACACAACAGAATCTGCATTAAATGCTTCCAGAAAATATGGAAAGCAATGGAAGAGTTAGAAAACCAAATGGAAAGAGGGACCTGTATGTGATGCTACCAGGAAGCAGAAATGAAGCCAAGACTAACACAGTGATTCACCCTGGGAAGGAGCTCTTTGGATGAGTCTTCTGAAATCACTCATTGTGTGTGAGGTTCCCAAAGTGGAGAGGATAGTGTTCAATAACTCCCTCTGTATCACAATGCCATTGCCCCCTGCACTAAAAGAACCCATAAATTCCTGCTCCCATGCTTCGTGTTGCCATGAGCACTGACTATACTTTGCATCTGGAATGTTATACCAAGGCCCATATGTTAAAGTCTTTGTCCCCAGCTTGGCACTTTTGGGAAGTGGTAGGACCTTTGAGAGATGGGGCTTAGTAGGAAGAAGTTAGTCCATTTGGGATGTGCCCTTGAAAGGGGATATTGCAACCTCAGGGCTCTCCTTTCTCTTTTTGCTTCCCAGCCACCATGAGGTAAATAGCCATGTGACACCACATACTCCTTGACATTATGCAGTGTGCTGCGACAGTCCCAAAGCATTGGGGGCCAATGACCATGGACTAAATCTCTGAACCTGTGAGCCAGAAAAAGATTTCTTCTTCTAAGTTTGATTATTTCAGGTCTTTTGTCACAGTAATGGAAAGCTGACTAATACCAGCACCCTCCGCAGTGCCGATCTCACTATCCATGAATATTCCTTCACTTTTTTATGTAATTTTATAACTTCTTGTTAGACAAAGCAAATAAAGAATTTTAGAATCATCTCTCACACCCTGCACTAGGCATAGTTCTCTCAAGAAGTCAGTGTCCAATAAATTTTTATATAATAAGGGGATAAAGAAACAACTACATGTATAGTATAGCAATGATGAGAATCAAATTTGGAAGAAATACGTGAATCTGTTCTTAAATGTAGATCCAATATGTAATAGTTTGGGCATGGGGTGTGGAAGGCCAACCTGACAGAAAACCAAGTCACTGGCTTAGTCCCCAGTTTTCTAGACAATATTTTGTTAATTTTTTTTCTTTTATGTTAATTTAAGAAATATCAAAATTGCAACAATATGATTAACTCACACCTCTATTTCACTGAATGCTTGTAGTCTGTGCTTTCCTTGGCTGCATATTTCACTACTTTTACCATTAGTTGAGAAAAGAGGGAAAATGTAATACCCAAATGACATTTCCAAGCTAAAATTAAATTAAGTTGCAGGCACTGTAAAAAACAAGGTTCCACTGGGAAGCAAACAAAAAAGTGGAAGGAAAACAGAGTCATCCTAGAGTATGGGGAAAACAGGACAATTGCACCTAGCAGCCACCATGTGTCCCATAGGAAGGGCCATCTCAGCATCAGAAACAGCACCATCAGTCACAGTAAACTACTGTTGTTGATTTGAACATCATTACTTTTTTTAAAGTGCTGACTTTGAAGCAATTATCTGGCTAACCTCTGAAAATCTAAAGGTAAATAAAGCTCCATTCAAGTCCTCCTTTGGAAGCCAGGTTCCTTATGGAAGCTTTTTGTTTAAAAAAAAAAAAATTCTACTCCAACAGCAGTGTAAGGCATGAAGAGCTGCTTCCAGTTTCAGTGTAGGTTTTACAATATGTCACTCTGATGCTGATTTCAGGCAGGGATAAGAATACTTACTGTATGCACATCCATACACTTCAATCCGCATGCCAATCCTGCCCTTGGAGTTACAGGCTAAAGGCAGGAAACGCAAGAACCTGGCTTCCAAGGGAGGCTGAAGTCTGTAATGCACCACGCTGTCTGAGTTTGTGTTTCCTGGAAAGCCCTGGGAGAAAACAGAAAAAAGGGATAAAATATCTGTGAGATGCTATCTCCTCATCAATGATCAATGCCTTGTTCACTTTGTTAATATGCAAAACGTGCTAGTGTTTAAGCAGATGTGATCCCCTCTCCCTAGTCCTTGTATTAATAACCATTGCCCAAGGTCCCTTATTTCCAGGATTGTTTAAATTTCACAAGCACCATTAAACCAGCTATACACATACTACTCTCAAAGGCTTGCTTTTAGAAAGTAGTTCACCCCTTAATCCCTTTTACTAATCTTCAAGTATAGCAACAGAAACACAGGAAGCCACATTCCCTGGCCCTGGAATAATAAAAATCTAGGGCCAATGTGGGTATATAAAAAGGGGTCTTAAAAGCCTCTGGATTGATCTGTTCTTATCATCCATGTTGTTTGAAGAACTGCATCATTAGAATATTGTTGAAATAAAGCATTTCTAAAACTCAATATTAAGTTGCAGGCTTTTACTGCTTAGTTTTACCTCCTGCTGGAAATATTAAATCAAGAAAGAAGACAGGTTTCTCTTACTCAGCAGAATGTGAATAGCTCAGGTTTCTCAGTACTACTCCCTTCCCAATCAGAAGGAACATTTTATCAGATATTTGGAAATATAATGTTTGCTTGCAAAGAGGTTGTAAATAAAGAAAAAGCTAGAAAAAATATTTCCAGTGGCATCAAGACTGTATATTTAAAATAATGTATTTGTATTGAAAACAATACTAGATATGTTACAAATATAAGTGCATGTAGCTTAATATATGGCCATAAATACATTTTCTGAAAAATAATGAATTAAGTCCCCATATTTGAAAAGTTATGCAAAAGAATAAAATAAGTGTATTTAGCATTATGGAATAAAATGCCTTAATGAGTGTTTAATAGTGTGTGCACATCTTATGGGCAACTTGAAGAAACTGCTTGCTCAGAATTAAACGAAGCATTGAACTGTATGTCCATACAATTTTGAGGGCATTTTAACAATTCAGACAATAGCATTTTCCCATTAGCTTCCTCTATGTATTGAATATAGTAACATGTAAAATAGGATATTTTGACAAAATTTAGAAAACTTTCTCATTGAGAAATGCCATTGACCTTAAGTATCATGATTTTGCATTTAGGTTAGTATTAAAATAGTCTAAATGTATGAAATTATTTTACTTACCACCTGGATCAGTCTGGGGTGGGTTTGGAGAATGTCTATGATCAGCGAGGCCCTTCTCAGGGCCCTGATCCATTATACTCATATCCCCAGCACCTCACAAGGTACATATATCCTGATGGTGCCATGCATGCCATGAACTTGTCACCACTGATTACATCTGTCTTATTTCCCAGGTGATTTAAATTCTATCCATGACCAGTTCAGTTCAAGCAAATGGAAGGCATTCAATGGCTTTGCTGCAGGATAGATGTTCCTTGACTTACAATGGGGCTATACTCCCAATGAATCCACTGTACATTGAAAAAATGGCGACCCAAAAAGGCATTTAATACACCTAACCTAAAAAACAGTATATCAATTCAGGATACTGACGGGTGAGTATCTATTTGTTCCCCATGAGATGCATGAATGACTGAACTGCATCTCACTGCCATTGCCCAGCACTGTGAAGAGTACTGGATCAATATAATATTCTGGGGGGAAAATCAAAGTTCAAAATTCAAAGTACAGTTTCTACTGAATGCACACAGCTTTTGAACCATTTTGAAAGTCCTAAGTGGAACTGTTATAAAGTCAGGGAATATCTGCATCAGAAATTCTTCAAATTTAATCATATGTGCTGGACTGAAAGGAGGAAAAGAACCATGATACGTGCTTCTTACCAACAATGACCATTCTTTTTTCTTTTCTTTTGGTACTGGGATTAAACCCAGGAGCCCTTAACCACTGAGCCACATTCCCAGTCCTTTTTTTTTTTTTTTTTTGAATTTTGAGACAGAGTATCACTAAATTGCTGAGGCTGGGTTTGAACTTGTAATCGTCCTGCCTGAATCTCCTCCCAAGCTGCTGGGAAGACGGGCATATGCTATGGCGCCCAGCAACACTCACCATTTTAAAGAGTCCTTGCCTAACAGATACTTGTGCATTGACTCAAAGTCAGGGCTAACAGGGCCATTTCTAGTCTTAGTCATTCTCTCTGTTGCAGGTTCTTTGTCCTCCTTATAGACCAAGCTGAATCAAAGCGACTTTATACAAATTCATTTCTAGATGTGCCATTCTCAAGGATTCAAGGTCCTTTCTTATTTTGGGGCACTATAAAAGCCAGCCAGTGAATCACCATTTCTTAACTAAGTAATAAAGGGCCTTTGTCAGTCTGAGTCTAAATCATTTCATGTGTTCACATGTGTTCCCTCCTCAAGAGCAGGGCTGCTTGAGCTTCAGAATGTATGTTTTGTCCATTTCAGCACAGGTCCTTTATTCTGGTGTGCTGGCAGAAGAAACAGGGGCACTGAACCAGGTCATCTCATCATAAAGCTCCAAGGCAGAAAAAATTAAAGAAAATAAGATAAGAAATCAGGCCCTAAAGAGAAGGCCCATGCTACCTGTGCAGAGCAACACAACATCACCGCCTTGAGTTGGCACCAAAGGCCACATGTCAGGCTAGCTCCTGGCTGATTCTAGGAATTTGGATTTGGGGAGGTTTCTTGCCAAACCCAGAAACTGATGAGAGTGATGGCCTGTTACCTAAACCACCAGGATAAACAATGTGGATTTTGTTGAGCAGCTGCTTTGTTTCTGGGAATGCTGAGTTTCATATTTGCTACACAGAGTTGATACATGACTGGCCTTTTCATAAAAATCCTGGTATCCCAGGCTGATTGTCAACATTTTATGTGTGTCCTCAAAAGTCACTGCTAGAGGATCTGAGCATTTCCTGTGCAGCTCCACTCAGGGAAGAATCTGGGGAGCTAGTGTCTGGTTTTCTCCAGATCTTGCACCTAGCTGATCAGGGTCTGTACCCTACAGTTGTAAAACTCATGTGCTGCATTCTGTGAGTCTCTTGGTGAATCACTGAACCCAGGGGTGGTCTTGGAAACCTGAGACAAAGGACAAATCAAGTGCAACATGCAGAGGCAAAGACTCAAAACTGAAGGAGCCTAGGACAAGCGCTACCTCGATGAGAACCATACTCAGCTAGCTCTGTATCACTGCCCTTCCTTCCACCTTTCTTACTCAAAGGATTCTTTCCCTGCACTTCCACACTTTGTGTAATAATCACAGGGCAGAGGAAGGTTCTTGGCATGCTTGTACTTCTAGAGAACTAGGGCAGCTCTATATCTTTCTCAACATGTTGCTCATTTGGCTAGTTCATTGCTTCTGAGAATGACATCATTATTGTGCTTACAATAAAGTATTCAAATAAATAAATGCACTGATGTTTTTATTAACTGTAAGATTTTGGTAGACTAGTTTAGGCGAAGTATGCTGAGGGCCATTGCCAAGTAGGAATGACGCATCAAAATTTCCTTGCCAGCGTACCCCATGTTAAATGGATTTCACACCATGTTAAATGGATTTCACTGTTGACATTGCATGTAAAATGACCTTGCTCAAGGACCAAGGCGGATCCGGGTTTAGAGCTGATCAGGTTTGAGGAAGTAACCTGCTCCTTGAGTTTAAGGCATTCCCAGTTTAAGACAATGGGTTTTAGGGAAGTTGGAGGTTGAAGATTATTGCTGCTGGGATTAGGGTGTTCCTGCTGCTTGTTCCCATTGAGTTCTCCCGTGAGATTCAAATGGGATTTTGGAAATAGCCTCGTGGAGTAGGTGAATTGTGCAGGCAGATTTAGATGGCCCCTGAGCATGTGTGGAGGCTGGTGTGAGTTCGGGAATAAAGAATTGCTGTTTGAATCCACAAAGTGTGGGTGCCTCCTGATCTTGTGCCAAGCCCAGACTTTGGCAGAAGTATGGTAGGACTAATCCTTAGATTTACACACACTACAGTGTGTTTATAGGGGAACATACTATCACCAAGTTTGGTACCTTTCATTAAAAAAAAAAATAAAGGAGGAGGAGAAGGAGGAGGAGGAGGAAGTTGTTGTTATTGTTGTTGTCATTTCTGAGTGGTGGTTCCAGTTCTGCATTCAAAGAAAGTTCGTTGAAAAAACATTTAGCCTGGGGCTGGGATTGTAGTTCAGTGTAGAGTGCTTGCCTAGCATCTGTGAGGCACTGGGTTTGATTCTCAGCACCATATATAAATAAAATCAATAAAGGTCCATCTACTACTAATATACATATATTAGTAGTAATATAACAATATAAAAATATTAGTATATATATACATTTATATTATATATACATTTATATATAGTATATATGTATATACACTATATATATACACACACAAATCAAAACACATAAATGTTTGTGTATATACACATAGAAACACTTAAAAATATGTTAAAATAAAATTACTATTTTTTAAATTATGCATCTTAAGTTAATCTGGTTGTTTTACTGATCAAATAAAGATGGCATTTTTCTTGGCACTTTAAATTTGAGTTGTCACCTAGTTACTATAGGCTTAAACAGATAAACAAAGGATTGCAAAGGAAGAGCCTGGAGGTCATTTAGACAAATAAACCAGGCACAGAGAAACAAACAAAGCATAATCTCACTCATAGGTGAAATCTTAAAAAGTTGATCTCTTAGAAGTTAAGAATAGAATAATGATTACCTGAGCCAGGGAGAGTAGGGCTAGAGGTGAGCATGGTTGCTCATGAATACAAAGTCAAATTTAGATGAAAAAAATAAACTCTGGTGTTCCATTGAAAGATAGGGTGACTATGGTGAAAATAATATAGATTTCAACATAGCCAGAAGAGGGGATTTTGAATGGTTTACCAGAAAGACATGATAAATGTTGGAAATAATGGATATGTCAATTACCTTGTTTTTTTTGTTTTGTATTTTTTGGTACTAGCGATTTAACCCAGGGGAGTTTAAACACTGAGCAAGGATTTTGAGACCAGGATTACAAAAAGAGCCTGAAGGTCCCTAAGTTGCTTAGGGCCTCAGTAAATTGCTAAAGCTGGCTTTCATTTGCTATTCTTCTGCCTCAGCCTCCCAAGCTGCTGGGATTGCAGGCCTGTGCTACCATGCCCAGCAATTACCTTGTTTTGATCTTCACAGTACATATACATGAATGGAAATATCACACTCTGCCTCACAAATATGTACAATTATCATGTGTCAATTAAAAATGAAATAAAACTTATCTTTAAAAAGCTATTATGCCAGTTCAAGAAACAAAGAGAAAATAAGAAAAGAGGGAGGGAGAGAAGAAGGAAGGAAGGAAAGAGAGAGGGAAGGAGGGAGGATGGGGAGAAGGAAGGAAAAAAAAGGAAGAATTATACAGATTAAGAAAATCCATTTTATAACTCCTGGGCAAATCACAATGTATGAAGTCATAGGAAAATGACCAGTCTGTCTCCAAATGTTCCTTCACTTCTGCCCTATAGTATCTGAGGGGCTATCAAGATGTTAAAAACTTCATTTACTTGAGTCTTGAAAGCTTTTCAATCTTTAGAAGTCTTTAGCAGAAATGTGGTTAGGGTCTTAAATCCATATACCCTTCCACAGGTATTCACATAGTGACCATCCTGGACAGGTAACTGAAAGCTCAGTCCTTGTCCCCAATGCCAATTAAATAATGAGAACATAGTTTTGAGAAAAAGGAAAAAGTTGTTTTATTGCTTTGCTAGCAAAGGAGAAACACAGGGGACTCTAATCCCTGAGGCTGTGATTCTACCCATCAGGGGAAAACAGAGGACTTTCAAAGGAGCTATACAAAGGCTAACATTCCAGGTGTGCCCTGACAGAGGGTCCCAGGGAAAGGTGAGGTACATTTGGATTCACTTCTTAATTTGGGAGATATTTACTTCCTAGATTCCTAGGCAGACATCTCCTTCCTGTGGAACACAGATAACTGAAGGTGATCTTGTTTCTGGCCACCCAGGTTAGGGAGGGGGAGAGGGAGAAGAGGAAAAGAACATGTCTTTTTAAAAATAAGCCTCAGAGCATATATTGAGCTTATATTCAAAAGGTGAAGTGGCCCACTATTACAAGTGGCCTGCGGGGCCAGGATAGGCATGGCAGGTGCAGCTGCTTTCCTAGTGGAGCTTCCATTCCAGCATCCTTTATTCCTATCTGAGACCAATACATCACACTCCATGATCAGAAAACAGTGCTCATATCTAAGAAGATGAAATGACAAAGGGATTTCTGTGCCCCCATCCTATTTTGCCTCAGGCTGATTCTGTGGACAGAACGAACGTAAACCATTGGGAAAGACAGTGCTGGGGTAAATGCTTCTATACCAAGTCTTTCTAAGATGGTGTTATGGTCTTACCATTTTTCACTTTTATTGTACAACTGTCTCTTCTCTGGGTACATTTCAGAGAAAAATCTTAAGCGAGCATTCAGCTAAACCCATAAAAACGTACTGTAGTGTGATCAAGTGGTTATTTTAACAATTTATAATTATAGCTTCTAATATAAAAGCTGCTTCACATTTCACATGTCGGGCTTGTTAGGAGTCAGATAAATTCCTGAATGTGTGCAATCTCTATTATATTTCTGTCCTGAGCTATTTTTCTTAAACATTTTTATACTGGCTTTTAAGAGAAGAATTTAAGGGAAAACTTTGACTGCTGTATTTTATTCTTATTTATTTAAAATTTTTATTGGTGCATTAGAATTATATAGAATAGTGGACTTCCTTGTCACATATTCATACATGCACATATTCCAATCAGTTTCATTTCCCAGCACTTCCCTTTTTCTCCCCTCCTAGAGTGGTAGAAGTTCCAGTGAAAGGTTGGCATTTTCCATTCACTGTCCACTGCTCAGAGGTTCACTTCAGAACTAGCATCCTCTGTCTTCTGTTGCTCTGCCTTTCTTGTCTTTGAACCTGCCTCAGGCCACGTGTGCCTCCTTTCCACAGGTTACAGGCCCTGAGGGGTCTCTGTTCAGATTCCTGGTTTCTAAGAGGGACACAATGGGAGGGCCAGGGGAGTGCCCACAGGGTCCCATGATGACAACAAGTGAATAGAGAACTAAGGACAGCAAGAATGCTCAGAGCTGCTGTCCCCAAGCTTCCTCTCCTGGGCAGTGCCCTGATTGAGGCAGAAATAGATGCTCAGATATTGAGTGCCTCAGACCTTTCTGCCATATTTGAATTCTGTATAAATTTAGTGAGACAATGATCGATTTTTTTGGTAGGAAAAAAAATTCTTTTTTAAATCCAGAAGATCTAATTCAGAGTTCCTGACCTGTTCTGATTCTAACTGTGTATTAATCTCTGAATCTCAATTCTGACAACTACTTCCTGCCCCCACCCACAGGGAAGATGTGATAGTGTTTTACCCACTGTATAAAAACACTTTCATCGTCCAGAGCTCATGGGATGAGGCAAAGGAAGAACACTGTGAAAGAAGAAACAACAGCAGCAGAAAGAGAAGTTTTATCTTCCTGTAATAGCAATATATGTACTTTATTTTGGAAAGCACCAGGAGTTGGGTGCCCCAGGACCCAGCTTTCCATATGCTGATGGACACGTGGGAATCTGAGCAGAGTGCTCAGTTCACCATCACCTAACAGAAAACAGTTCATTTCCCTAATTTACAAGGAACCAAGGCAGGTATATTTTTAAACTGTGCTGAGATAGGAATAAGGTCTTAATTTCTCTTGGTCTGAGCAAGAAAAATAAGGTGGAGACTAAAAAGAAAAAGCTGATGTTGACAGAAAATGGATATTTTTATTACAAATAAATGCAGTTTAGGAACACTAAATGTTTTCCTAAACAGTCTTTCTAGAAGGTTTTTCTGACTCCCATATATTAATAAGGTATCAGGGAGGCGGTCTCCTGGGCACTGGCTCACTACTGCTTGGCTTGAGTTCTCTCAGCACCCCCCTACCTTTACTTACAATCCCATAATCCCACATTTGCCTTGGTGCTCATGATCATCAGCCATGGTTTATGGCTAGCTAAATCCTACCATGTTAAAAAAAAAAAGCACTAAATGAGGAATTCACGCAACAAATAATTTAGGCAGAAGAAGACATCCTTCTTTTACCTTCTTTTTTAAACACCAAATAACTTTTTAAAACATGAATTAAAAGATGTGTCAAAGATGTTCAATCATGCATAAGTAAATTTGAAACTAAAACTCTCCAAATGCCTCCCTTGGGCCCTTTAGTGCTTACAATTTACTAAAGGACCTTTATTTAATCCCCCCCCCAAGTGAATGTAATTTCACTTATATAATTTTGGTATGTTTTATGAAAAAGACAATCAAACATGCCACTATCACCTTTTCTATTACTATGAAGAGTTAGGTTGACCTTTGTTCAACACATTTTTTGGTATGATTTTTAAGTCTCAGTTTACTAAACTAGACTAATTATAAAACTATGATGTATCATAACATAATTATTCATCATTACATGATGGGGAATGTTCTGAGAAATGTGTCACAGAGTATCCCATCATTGCGCAGGCATCACAGAGTCCATTTACACAAATAGATGATATAGGAAAATTGCTTAATGTGATCACTTAATGCAATCAAGAGACATAATAAGCAGGAGCTGTATGAGGCTGCTGGCAAATTAATTGGTCTTACAGTAAACTTTTAAAAATATAAGCAAAAGGAGCACACACTAAAATAATGATAAAAAATATAGTACAGTAATTCTACAATCCAGTAACACAGTAATTATCATTCTTAAGCATTATTCTATTTACATAACTATATGTGTTACACTTTTTATAAGACAGTGCAGAAGGTTTATTTACACAAGCCTCCTTGCTTACATGTGAGTAATGCATTGCACTACTCCAGTTACCACATTACTCCCTTATAATAGGAACCACCATCATATATATGGTCCATCACTGCCAGAAATGTCTTTGGCAGGGCTTGACTGTCCCAGTGATATAAACCCCATCAGTGCAGCTTAAATACCAACATGCTCAAAGAGAATATAAGTGATCCACAATACTCCTAGGAGCTGCAAAATTTTGCTTGTTGAATGTATTAATCGTGTTTATCTCATCTACTGCTTTTCAGTCTTTTATGACATCGTTCTGTTAACATAGCTGTCCTTTTCATTTCAACAATAATCTGGTGATTTAATACTAGGACTAATGTGAAATATTGTCTATCAACTGCTCCCTATCATGGTCCAGAAATTAAGCTGTAATATGCCCTATACACAGTGAACCATTGCTTTTAGAAAAGCAAGCAGCTTTCCTCTAGAAATGAAGTCAATATTTCACTTACAACATTAAGTAAAGGCTGACCAGTGAGGAGATGATCTAGGCATAAAAATGGGTGTTGGAACATGGTTATGGGAAGCCACACTAGTGTCTGAGGCAGATGAGAGGTCACACACAACACAGCACTGGAGCTGTGACTAAAATGCAGCAGATGACCTTTGCTGTGAGGTCAGGCCACATTGCACAGAGGATGAGGCTGCCCTGCTTCCTTCCCCACTCCAGGTCTTAGGACTTCAGTAAAGTGCAGTTTAAACATTGGAAAGGAGAGGGCATTTCAGACAAGGGAATCTCTGTGCAGGACACTGAGACATGGAAAGAGATGATGTGACTATGGGACCAGTGGGTACTGGATGGCACTTGGCTGTAAAGAGAAGGAGGAGAAAGTTGATTCCAGGCAGGTGGATTAGAGACACACTACAGTGATTCTGGAATATCAAAACAAGTAAGGGAGTCTGGATCCCACAGCAAGGCAGAGCTAAGGAAGTCTTTCAGGCTGAAGGGAAAAGGCAAAATTGGTCCTCAAGAAGACTGCAGGGAGGGACTGAAGGAAAGGCTTGCTGGGAGCAGGCTAGGTGAGTTTGCTTCAAAAGACAAAATAGTAGAAGATTCCTATTTTAAATACAGTATCAGAAGCTGAGATAATGAACAATCAAGAATGGGTGACAACAGAGATCCTTCTTCATTTGGAATACACCAATTCTTTGAAGCTGCTACAGTTTCAAGTTGGGTTGGCTCCTAGAGCACAATTAGGTTTTGGTTACCCTCTTTTCTAAACAGCTACAGTTAAATAAAAGTGATAGTAAGCTGCCCTTCCTCCTGGGAGAGGGGTGCAGGCCAGCCTTCTCTCTGTTTCCTCCTCTGAAGACTAGGCTCATCACCTGAGCCCTTCAGAGCCTGTCCAGGTCCCTGAGCCCCTGGTCCTTTCATAATCTGTCAGAGTGGTGAGCCAGGCTTTCCTGCTTACGAAAGCCCTGCCTTTCCCCCCTCTAGGTCTCTGTTGGGAAGAAATATGGGCCAGGGCTTCAGAAGCCACCCCAAACAGAGCCCCTCAACCCTAATGACCTACAGTTGCCAGCAGCCTCTAGATAAGACTAGTTAGTGCCAGTGGGGTTTGAGAACATGACCCAGAAGAAACGGTCATATAGCTGTGGCCTAAGGATTACAAGTTTACAGTCTGTCTGGGCAACTTAGCAAGACTATCTTAAAATAAAAAGGGCTGGGGATGTAGCTCAGTGGTAAAGCACTCGAGCCATAGATGCCATTCTAAATACTGGAATTTAAAAAAGAGAGAGAGATATGGATTATTTAGTGAGTCCATGAAGTGGCCTCACTTTGCCCTGAGTGAAGATCACAACCACATGTCCCTCAGGGAAAGCCAGACAGAAAATGGTAAGTGTAGGTCATGAAAATGGGCATAGATGGGGAAGAACTGGGGAAGAGAAGGGTTTCAGTGTTGGGTAACTGTGAGCATCTTCAGTGCCCTTGAAATCTTAAGTGGCAACATGTTCTGTCTTCAGCAGCATCTGGAGGGATTGAGCTGTCCCTCAATGGGAGGAGTAGAGCTATCTGGAGGAAGCATGTACAGTTAAGCACAGCTTACTAGTTTTCTATAAAAGTGATATTAACCACGTGCAGGCCAAAAGCCTTCTTTGCACATGATAGGTGGGCAAAGCAAAGATGCTTTTCATTCAGCAGTGACTGAAATTTATATTTTTGTTTCCAGTTGAAAAGCATGAAAAAAGGACAAATAAAAATATAGAATACTAAAATATACAAAGTGCACTTTTGCAACAGATTTGCTACTAAAACTATGATTTTTAAAATAAAGGAGAATAATGGCAATGAGATGGTAGACAAGTGAACTCCAGGACCTTGATCTCTCATAGAAACATTGAACAACTAGAAACACTAAAATAACTTTACAGGAGAATAATGAAAATTTTAAAAGAAGCTGAATTCCCAATGGTAAGAAATTTTTGACATTTTTACTTGTCCCTGCCATATGTTGCAGTTTGGGGAAAGAAGCAGCTGGACTCTCAGTTACTTGCACAACCCAGAGACAGCAGAGAAGAATGATTTGCATTCTTTTTTGAGGAACTGGTCCCTGAAACACCAAACAACAAGAGCTCAAAGAGCCAGAAGTGGCTCAGAATAGGGGAAACCATTGGAAGTAATAGGTACAATTCATGAAAACCATTCTGATAGAAACTACAATGCCCAAGGCGGGAGACCACTGACTGAGGAATATGAACAGCTCAAGGTCCCTAGAAAAAGAAGGGTTAGACTCTCAGGGAAATTCAAATTGCGTGGAAGCAGCTGCATATAAGGAGTATTTAGCAAAAAAGGCACACGCAGGTCCTAAGGTGACACACAGGCATACGAAGAAGGCAAGAGAGAAAAGTGGTAGGAAAGTTATTGCATAAGAGTTCTTAGAAGGCACAAGTCTTCAAGCAGGCTGGCTAGTGAGGGCCTCCTCATGCATGGAACCAGTGATTTTCTTAAATGCTCAATTTTCAACAAATGATCATAAGACACACAAAGAAATAATAAAACTTGGTCTATTCAAAGGAACAAAATTTCCTGAAATTATAGGTTTGGACTTATTAGATGAAGTCGTTTTGCTTTTCTCTTTCTTTCTTTCTTTCTTTCTTGTGTGTGGGGGGGCAATACTGAGGATAAAACACAGGTCCTCTTTCATGTTAGGCAAATTCCCCACTGAACTGAACTTTTGGAATTTTATTTTGAGTCAGATGTCACTAATTTGGCCATGCTAGACATGAACTTTCAATTCTCCTGCCTCATTCTCAAATAAACAATGGCTGAAAGAGCCCAT
Source organism: Urocitellus parryii (assembly GCF_045843805.1). NCBI lineage: Eukaryota > Metazoa > Chordata > Mammalia > Rodentia > Sciuridae > Urocitellus > Urocitellus parryii. The sequence goes on from NW_027551776.1 coordinate 1,142,605, forward strand.
TATCATTAGACTTGCACTACAAAAAATGCTGAGAAGAGTCCTTCAAGTTGGAATGAAAGGATACTAGATAGTAACTCAAAGTCATACAAGAGTATCAAGTTCTCCAGTAAAACTAAGAACAAGGTTTATTGTCCCTAAAGCAAAGAGGTACAATAATACACTATGTCCCTGAATGCCCCCTTTCTGTTCCCAAAATACCTTGCCAAGTTAAGGGAACAATGATAGTAAGACTGAGCTTGAAAGTCCAGATGCATACCATCTCAAATGGCACTGGCTTTCTCTTATGCACACTGGGACTTGAAGCACACCAGTGTTATCTGTAGAAAGCTACTTTCTTGCATGTACACCAGGGAAGTTGCTTCTTGGGATGCTACACAGACAGGCTAAGCTAGATAATGCTGATGATGTCACTCTTCTGCAGCCTAATATACAAAACCCTTCTCTGAGTGGGGACAGACATGGAACAGAAGGCTTTGTGGAAAGGATATGTACCACTTGCCCATCTAGCCACCAATGAACAAAACACTGAGAGAAGAGGCACTAGCAGGCAAAGCACTGTGAGGGGCGGAGGTGCTGTCAGCCTGTTGACATTGAACTCTTTTTTTTTTTTTTTTGGAGCAGTCTTAGATCTTTAGCAAGCTTTCCCCAATGAACCACATATCTCCCATGCTGCACTCCATTGCTCTGGCACAACTGTACTATGGACGACATGGATAAGTTTAAGACCAGTTATTACTGTAGTAATATTATTATATTATTGTATTAGCAACAATTCATTTTTCTATAGGATTTGAAAAAATAATAATAATTATAATTCTATGTTGATGGGTACCAAATACATAAAGATGTAGTTTGTGATATCAGTGATATAAAGTGAAGGAAGCAGAACTATAAATGAGGAGTTTTGTGTGTGCTGATATTAAGCTGGTATCAGTTTAAAGTAGATTGTTTTTAACTTTTGGATGTTACATGTAATATCCATGATAATCATGAAAAATTACAGAATTCACACAAAAGAAAATAAGAAGGAAATAAAAACTATGTACAACAAAAACTCAATTAAATACAATGAAAGTTGCTAAAACAAAACACATGTAAGACAGAGAAAACAAATGGCAACCATAAACCCATCGCTAGAAGTATTACTTTAAATAAAAGTGGGTTAAGTTAATCAATATAAAGTTATAGACTATCATAATGATTAAAAAAAAATAAACAGGATTCAACTATATGCCCTACAAGGGACTCACTTTAGATTCAAGTACAGATTGAATGTGAAAGGATAGAAAAAGATAGTTTATGCAATTTGGAGCAAAGAAGAGCCAGGATTGGTTATTAGTAACACCAGACAAAAACAAATTATGCCAAAAATTGTTTCAAGAGACAAATAATATCATATAATGATAACATGGTCTATTTACCAAAATGACAAAACAATCATAATAGATATATATGTAGCAAACATCAAAACCTTCAAATTCTAAAAGAACAAATAAGAAATAAATTTTAAAATAATTTTTATGCCCTGGAAAAAAAAACCTTCAAATTAAATAGCAAACATTGACAATGAACAGAAATTGAAAATCTGAACAGAACAGAAATTAGACATACCCAAAAGAATGGTAGGAGACTTCAGTAGCATACATTCAGTAACGGACAGAATAACACAAAATCAAAATGAATTAGAAGACCTAGCCAACATCATCAACAAACTAGACCTAATGGAATATAGAAAACATTCTGCTCAACAAAAGCAACATATACATTTTTCCCAAATGCACATGTAGCATTTTCCAGGACCATAGTCATAAGACAACAATTAATAAATTTTGAAAAATTCAAAGTGTCTTTGTATCATACAAACTATCTTTTTATCATAATGGAAAGAAAACTAATTAATGATTGAAGGAAAATTTACAAAAATGTAGAAATCAAACAACATGTATTAAATAAACAAAAAAAATTGAAAAAGAAATATAATAAGATTGATGAAAATAAAAATTAAGTGAATAGATAAAATGTATTTTCTCTCTCTCTAACATGAAAGATATTATGCTGAGTGAAATAAGCCAATCATGATACGACAAATACCATATCATTCTACTTCTATGCAGTACCAAGAGCAGCCAAACTCAGAGAAAGAAAGCACAATGGTTGTCACAGGGGCTCATGAAGGAAAGGTCAGTATTAAATGGGCATGCATTTTCCCTTGGGTAAAAAAAAAATGTTCTGAAGATAAATAATGATAATGATGATACAGCAAGGAGAATGTATTTAATTCCACTGAACTATTCACTTAAAATGAGTTTAAAATGGTCAATTTTGCATTTTATGTATTTTACTACAATAAAAAAATTAAACCAAATAAAGGAGCTTCTTCATTAATGTGAAGATTGCCAATGAAGCCCACAGTGATTAGTGATAGAAAGAAGATCAGAGCTTCTGGCATATAAACTTTCTATGGTGATGGGACCCCATCCACCTGTTCACACAAACACAGACCTCCTGTGCACTCTGGGGCTCTGCCACCTGTCTTTATCACTGTTTGCATGCCAACAACACAAAAAGACACTTGCCATTGCACTTCATTTGAAGTCACCCAATGACAATACACATACCCGCATCCTACTTCCCCACCAGGCACAAGAACAAGAGTCTCTTTACCAAACAAAACTTTACACACTGAGAGTCCCACTATTTCATCTACACATTACGATTACTGATACATTTTTATCTTAAACTAATGAAATAAAAAACTATGAATCATTAGTCCAAATAAAAAGCAAAAAGACAGCACCAGGTACAGTGCTGCACCCAATAATCCCAGTTACTCAGGAGGCTGAGGCAGTAGGATCACAAGTTCAAACCCAGCCTCAGCAACCTACTGAGGCCCTATCTCAAAACAAAAAAGGTTGGGGATGTAATTCAGTGGTAAAAGCACCCCTGGGTTCAATACCCAGTTCAGAAAATAAAAATTTTTTAAAAAAGCTTCACCCCAGGATTCCATTGAGAGAGCAGACTATGATTTGTTTGATTTGGATGGTTACACCCACAAACTACAGTTGATCCGTTTTCATTCAAAGTGCCTCCCACTGAAATCATCCAGTGAATTGAACACTGAAAGCAGAGTTTCCCAGGTGAATTTAGACTGGCTTCCTTGGGAACACAAATGGGCTGCCAAATAGATGGAACGGGTGTGAAGGCTACAAAGTCAGTCCCTGGCATCCAGCATAAAATGGTGCTAATAAGGAAAAAGATACCTGAGTAAAGAAATAAGTTAGAATAATAAAGCTAAAATCAGGAGAAAGAAAACAAATCAGAAAGCAAAAAACAAGAAGCTGGTATCAGCAAGCTCAACTGCAAATTAAATTAACATGTGAAAATAAATTTGAAATAAAATTTGAGAATCATCTAGTGAATTATACACAGAAAGGAACCAGTCTACTCATATTCTTTGACCACCAGCCAAGAGGGCAAGTGAAGTAAGGCAGCAGCAATCAGGTGAACTGCTTCCTCTTCTGCAGGTGGGACCCACCCCACCAAATTCTTACCTGCATCCTCAGTTCATCTTTTCTCCCTTTACCTAGTTGATTCTTGACCTGAGTCACAAAGAAAGCATTTTGCCCAACACTGAATGCTTCTTCAATGCTGCTTATGAACCTGGGGGGGACCATGCCTGGCCTCTGTCTCACCCTTGCTAGTGAGACAGAATCCATAGAGGCACCACACAGTTTGGGATCTTCGCTTCCATGTGGAAACTTGAACAAAGGTTACAGGCATCTATGAACAGGAGCACAACAAAACCAGGATCCAGTCAGGATCCTGTGTGAGCAATGCCCCAGGACTCCTTTGGCCACTGTCCTCGTGCTTGGGCACACTCAGCTTTCAGGTGACTCAGACTTGCCTCTTCCCTGCTAAGGCAGAGATAGACACCTAAAGTCTTCCTCTCTTCCCAATCCCCCCCCCACCTCTTTCTTCCATGATCTCTGGGCATCTATCTCATTGCAGGTAAAACAGTAACAAAAATAGTAACAAAAAGGAAAATGAAAGGCTACCCTGATCTTGGAATATCCTAGAGGGCCGAGAAATTGAGAATGTGTCCCCTGAGTTAGGCATCCTGGGTTTCTAATCAGACTCTCTCAATGACCACTGTGAATCTGAGCTTCAGTTTCTTTGCAAAGTAAAGATGCTCATTAAGATTAAATAATGTGGGCTGGGGTTGTGGCTAAGCAGTAGAGCGCTTGCCTAGCATGTGTGAGGCCCTGGGCTTGGTCCTCAGCACCACATAAAAATAAATAAAATAAAGCTATAAAAAATTCTTTAAAAAAATATTAAATAATTTGCTGGTTGCAGTGGCACATGCCTGTAACCCCACTGGCTTGGGAGGCTGAGGCAGGAGGATCATAAATTCAAAGCCAGCTTCAGCAATAGCAAGGCACTAAGCAAGTGAGACCCTTTCTCTAAATAAAATAGAAAATAGGGCTGGGGATATAGCTCAGTGGTCAAGTGCCCCTGAGTTCAATCCCTGGTAACCACCCTCCCCCAATAAATAAATAAATAATGACTTCTGAGATGATTAAAATCAAGCCTGGCACACAGAATGTTATACACCACCATTCTTCAACTTGACTCAAACTTTTGCTTCCTTTCTGGATTCCACTCCATGTCTCTCTCAGGAGTTCTATTCTCTCCTGCACACATATTCTTCTTGCCATGAAGTCCAAAAGCATTTTGTAATGAATTTGTTATCAATGTCATATCACTGTTATTCCTCCCTTCTAAAAAACAGATCAAACAAAATGAGATAATACCTCTTCTCTTAGAAAACTATCACTTATACCCCACCTCTGACTTTCCTGGCTACATTTGCCAAGACTCTTCAAAGAAAAAAAATCAACAGGAGATGCAGACAGATGACAGATACATAAAACAGATAAGACAGATGAAAATATATAGAGACTTATTCTAGTACATGGCTTACACCATTATGAAAGCCAAGAAGTCTTACAATCTGCTATGTGCAAGATCTAAGCCTGAAGGTCTAAGAACAAGGAAGCCAAAAGTTTAAGTCCTAGCCTGAGTTTGAAAGGCCTCACAACCAGGAGTGCTAATATCCAAGGGCAGGAGGACACATACATCTCAACTCAGACAGGAAAGAAACTTGCTATCCCTACAACTTTCTATTCTGGTCAGGCCCTAAATGGATTGGGTGATGATGAGGGCAATCATCTTTATTCAGTCTGCCAATTCCAGTGATAATCTCTTTCAAAAACACCCTCTGAGACATACTTAAATAATATTTTGCCAAGTATCTGGACATTCCTTAGCCCAGTCAAGTTAACACATAAAATTAACCACCACAGTGACTACTGTCATGTTGAAATACAGTAAGAGTTTGTCTTAATCTATTTTTTTTTTGCTGTAACAGAATGCCCAAGACCACAGAATTCATAAAGAAAAGATGTTCATTTTGACTAACGATTCTGAAAGTTAGAAAGCACACAATCAAATTGTGGTACATTATAACATGCAGGATGGCATCATTAGGAGTGATGAGTGGGTATGTGAAATGGGCCAAAACACTTGGAGTAAAATTGCCTTAGAACAAACTCTCAACCCTCTCTCACTGATTAATCCAGTCCCATGAGAACAAGAACTCACTGTCGGAAAGCTAGCATTAATTACTCCTAAAGATCTAATCACCGGAGAACGCAGGTCATCTTGAGAATGAGAGATGCATTTTGAGGTCCCCAGCTTTTCTTTTAAAGGAAATTTGATGAAGGGTGCTTATAGAAAGTATCACACTAATTGGAGGAGGATCACAGCCACTACCTGCCCTGAAAGGGTGATTTTTCAACTATACAAGAGCAATATAATTAAATAGAGGGGGAAAATATCAAAGACACAACAATTTCACCAAGCAGAAAGAAACGCCAGCAGTATGAAACGACAAGGAAAGAAAGGACCACAGGCAATGCAGGTCAACTCAACTTTAGAAGAGGTAATAGCTGCAACAGATGGAATGTCAGAGAGCACAGGACATACATGCTTCAGATGATCTGGAGTCTCAAGGAAGACATGAGACAGCAAAATCAGACAATGAAAGATCATATTGACAAGCAAATCCAGGAAATAAAAGATCAATTTCACAGGGAGATAGAGGTAATAAAAAACAAACAAATAGAAATACTAGAGATGCAGGAATCAATAAACCAACTTAAAAACTCAATTGAGAATACTACCAGCAGAGTTGATCACTTAGAAGATAGAACATCAGACAATGAAGACAGAATATTTCAACTTGAAAAGAACATAGATAGCTCAGCAAGTCTACTAAGAAACCATGAGCAGAACATTCAAGAGCTATGGGATAATATCAAAAGACCAAACTTAAGAGTCATTGGGATACAGGAAGGCACAGAGCTCCAAACCAAAGGATTAAGCAATCTATTCAGTGAAATAATACAAGAAAACTTCCCAGACTTGAAGAATGAGACAGAATCCCAAATCCTAGAAGCCTACAGGACGCCGAATGTGCAAAATCATAAGAGATCCACACCTAGACACATTATAATGAAGATGTCCAACATACAGAATAAGGAGAGAATTTTAAAAGCTACAAGGGAAAGGAAGCAGATTACACTTAGGGGTAAACCAATCAGGATAACAGCTGATCTCTCAACACAGACTCTGAAAGCTAGAAGATCCTGGAATAACATATTTCAAACGCTTAAAGAAAATGGATTCCAACCAAGAATCGTGTATCCGGCGAAATTAAGCTTCAGATTAGAAGATGAAATGAAAACCTTCCACGATAAACAAAAGTTAAAAGAATTCGCAGCTAGAAAACAATCTCTTCAAAAAATCCTTGGCAAAACATTACAGGAAGAGGAAATGGAAAATAACATTGATAACCAACAATTGGAGGTAGGACAGTAAAGGGGGGAAAGTAGTCAAAGAGGATAACAAATCAGGTATAGTAACATCAATAAACAAATATGGATAGAAGAACAAACCATATCTCAATAATAACCCTAAATGTTAATGGCTTAAACTCACCAATTAAGAGACACAGGCTAGTAGAATGGATCACAAAACAAGACCCAACAATATGCTGTCTACAGGAGACGCATCTGATAGGAAAAGATGTACATAGACTGAAGGTGAAAGGTTGGGAAAAATCATATCACTCATATGGACCACGGAAACAAGCAGGAGTGTCCATACTCATATCTAATAAAATAGATTTCAAGCCAAAGCTAATCAAAAGGGATAAAGAAGGACACTTCATACTGCTCAAGGGAACCATACACCAACAAGACATAACAATCATAAATATATATGCCCCAAATAATGGTGCAGCCGTGTTTATCAAGCAAACTCTTCTCAAGTTCAAGAGTCTAATAGACCACCATACTATAATCATGGGAGACTTCAACACACCTCTCTCACCACTGGACAGATCTTCCAAACAAAAGTTAAATAAGGAAACTATAGAACTCAATAACACAATTAACAACCTAGACTTAATTGACATATATAGACTATACCACCCAACATCAAGTTGCTACACTTTTTTCTCAGCAGCACATGGAACCTTCTCAAAAATAGACCATATACTATGTCACAGGGCAACTCTTAGACAATACAAAGAGGTAGAGATAATACCATGCATCTTGTCTGATCATAATGGAATGAAACTGAAAATCAATGATAAAAGAAGAAAGGAAAAATCAAGCATCACCTGGAGAATGAACAATAGGTTGCTGAGTGATCAATGGGTTTTAGAAGACATCAAGGAGGAAATTAAAAAATTCCTAGAGTTAAATGAAAACACAGACACAACATATCGGAATCTATGGGACACATTGAAAGCAGTTCTAAGAGGAAAATTCATTGCTTGGAGTTCATTCCTCAAAAAAAGAAAAAACCAACAAATAAATGATCTCATACTTCATCTCAAAATCCTAGAAAAAGAAGAGCAAAACAACAGCAAAAGAAGTAGAAGGCAAGAAATAATTAAAATCAGAGCTGAAATTAATGAAATTGAAACAAAAGAAACAATTGAAAAAATTGACAAAACTAAAAGCTGGTTCTTTGAAAAAATAAATAAAATTGACAGACCCTTAGCCATGCTAACGAAGAGAAGAAGAGAGAGAACCCAAATTACTAGCATACGGGATCAAAAAGGCAATATCACAACAGACACTTCAGAAATACAGAAGATAATAAGAAAGTACTTTGAATCCTTATACTCCAATAAAATAGAAGATAGTGAAGGCATAGATAAATTCCTTGAGTCTTATGATCTGCCCAGATTGAGCCAGGAGGATATAGACAACCTAAACAGACCAATAACAATAGAGGAAATAGAAGAAACCATCAAAAGACTACCAACTAAGAAAAGCCCAGGACCGGATGGGTATACAGCAGAGTTTTACAAAACCTTTAAAGAGGAACTAACACCAATACTTTTCAAGCTATTTCAGGAAATAGAAAAAGAGGGAGAACTTCCAAATTCATTCTATGAGGCCAACATCACCCTGATTCCGAAACCAGACAAAGACACTTCAAAGAAAGAAAACTACAGACCAATATCTCTAATGAACCTTGATGCAAAAATCCTCAATAAAATTCTGGCGAATCAGATTCAAATACATATCAAAAAAATTATACACCATGATCAAGTAGGACTCATCCCTGGTATGCAAGGTTGGTTCAATATACGGAAATGAATAAATGTTATCCACCACATCAATAGACTTAAAAACAAGAACCATATGATCATCTCGATAGATGCAGAAAAAGCTTTCGACAAAGTACAGCATCCCTTTATGTTCAAAACTCTAGAAAAATTAGGGATAACTGGATCATACCTCAACATTGTAAAAGCAATCTATGATAAGCCACAGGCCAGCATCATTCTGAATGGAGAAAAATTGAAGGCATTCCCTCTAAGATCTGGTACAAGACAGGGATGCCCTCTCTCGCCACTTCTGTTCAACATAGTCCTCGAAACACTGGCCAGAGCAATTAGGCAGACGAAAGAAATTAAAGGCATAAAAATAGGAAAAGAAGAACTTAAATTATCACTATTTGCAGATGATATGATTCTATACCTAGCAGACCCAAAAGGGTCCACAAAGAAGCTATTAGAGCTAATAAATGAATTCAGCAAAGTGGCAGGATATAAGATCAACACGCATAAATCAAAGGCATTCCTGTATATGAGCTACAAATCCTCTGAAACGGAAATGAGGACAACTACTCCATTCACAATATCCCCCCAAAAAATAAAATACTTGGGAATCAACCTAACAAAAGAGGTGAAAGATTTATACAATGAAAATTACAGAACCCTAAAGAAAGACATAGAAGAAGACCTTAGAAGATGGAAAAATATACCCTGCTCATGGATAGGCAGAACTAACATCATCAAAATGGTGATATTACCAAAAGTCCTATATAAGTTCAATGCAATGCCAATCAAAATCCCAACAGCATATCTTATAGAAATCGATAAAAGAATCATGAAATTCATATGGAATAATAAAAGACCCAGAATAGCAAAAACAATACTAAGCAGGAAGTGTGAATCAGGCGGTATAGCAATACCAGACTTCAAACTATACTACAGAGCAATAGTAACAAAAACAGCATGGTACTGGTACCAAAACAGGCGGGTGGACCAATGGTACAGAATAGAGGACACAGTAACCAATCCACAAAACTACAACTATCTTATTTTTGATAAAGGGGCTAAAAGCATGCAATGGAGGAAGGATAGCATCTTCAACAAATGGTGCTGGGAAAACTGGAAATCCATTTGCACCAAAATGAATCTGAATCCCTATCTCTCGCCGTGCACAAAAGTTAACTCAAAATGGATCAAGGAGCTTGATATTAAATCAGAGACATGGCATCTGATAGAAGAAAAAGTTGGTTATGATCTACACGCTGTGGGATCGGGCTCCAAATTCCTCAATAGGACACCCATAGCGCTAGAGTTAACAACTAGAATCAACAAATGGGACTTACTCAAACTAAAAAGTTTTTTCTCAGCAAAAGAAACAATAAGAGAGATAAACAGGGAGCCTACATCCTGGGAACAAATCTTTACTCCACACACTTCAGATAGAGCCCTAATAACCAGAATATACAAAGAACTCAAAAAATTAGACAATAAGATAACAAATAACGCAATCAATAAATGGGCCAAGGACCTGAACAGACACTTCTCAGAGGAGGACATACAATCAATCAACACGTACATGAAAAAATGCTCACCATCGCTAGCAGTCAGAGAAATGCAAATCAAAACTACCCTAAGATACCATCTCACTCCAGTAAGACTGGCAGCCATTAGGAAGTCAAACAACAATAAGTGCTGGAGAGGATGCGGGGAAAAGGGCACTCTTGTTCATTGCTGGTGGGACTGCAAATTGGTGCAGCCAATTTGGAAAGCAGTATGGAGATTTCTCGGAAAGCTGGGAATGGAACCACCATTCGACCCAACTATTCCCCTTCTCGGTCTATTCCCTAAAGCCCTAACAAGAGCATGCTACAGGGACACTGCTACATCGATGTTCATAGCAGCTCAATTCACGATAGCAAGACTGTGGAACCAGCCTAGATGCCCTTCAATAGATGAATGGATAAAAAAAATGTGGCATTTATATACTATGGAGTATTATTCTGCATTAAAAAATGACAAAATCATAGAGTTGGGAGGGAAATGGATGGCATTAGAGCAGATTATGCTAAGTGAAGCTAGTCAATCTTTAAAAAACAAATACCAAATGACTCCTTTGATATAAGGGGAGTAAACAAGGACAGGGTAGGGACGAAGAGCTTGAGAAGAAGATTTACATTAAACAGGGATGAGAGGTGGGAGGGAAAGGGAGTGAGAAGGGAAATTGCATGGAAATGGAAGGCGATCCTCAGGGATATACAAAATGTCATACAAGAGGAAAGGAGGGGTAAGACAAGATAATACAAATGGAAGAAATGATTTACAGTAGAAGGGGTAGAGAGAGAAAAGGGGAGGGGAGGGGAGGGGAGGGGAGGGGAGGGGGGATAGTAGAGAATAGGACAGACATCAGAATACATCAGACACTAGAAAGGCAATATGTCAATCAATGGAAGGGAAACTGATGTGATACAGCAATTTGTATACGGGGTAAAAGGGGGAGTTCATAATCCACGTGAATCAAACCGTGTAATATGATGTATTAAGAACTATGTAATGTTATGAACGACCAATAAAAAAAAAATTAAAAAAAAAAAAAAAAAAAAAAAGATCTAATCACCTTTTAGGCCTCATGCCACTGTACTGAGGACCAAGCCTCAACAAGAGTTTTGGTAAGGACAAAACATATTCACACCCTAGGAAAGCCCCAACTCCAGTTATTTGTAAATGTCACTTTCTTTGGAAAATTGGTCTTTGGAGATATAATCAGGATAACCTAACTAGAGTGGCTTTAATCCAGTATAAGTAGTACACTTACAAGAGGAGGATAAACACAAAAAGAGAGATGACTGTTATACATTAGATACAAGGTATCCCACAAAGGCTCATGCATGAGACAATACAAGAAAGTTCAGAGGTGAAATGATTATATTATGACAGCCTTAATCCAATCAGCGAATTAATCCATTGGTATGAATTAACTGGATATAACTGTAGGCAGGTGGTATGTGGCTGGAGGAAACACTGGGGGTGTGCCCTTGGAATTTATATTTTGTTCCTGGTGAGTGGATCTAATCTCTCCTCTCCTCTCCTTTTCTCCGTCCCTGCTCCACTTCCTGGTTGTCATTTCCTGAGCTGCTTTCTTCTCCCATGCCTTATCATCATGATGTTCTGCCTCACCTCTGGCCCAGAGCTATGGAGTTGTCCAATGATGGACTGAATCTTTGAATCCATGAGTCAAAATTAACTTTTCCTCTTCTAAATTGTTCTTCTCAGGTTATTTGGTCACAGTGACACAAAGCTCACTAAAACAGAAATGAGAGCGGGGCAATTGCTGTGACTAATATGACTCTGTGGTTCAGAAACTTTTTCAGTTGGTGTGCTAGGGAAGCCAAAGCTGCATTGGAGACTCTCAAGATTAATGAATGACAGTAGCATGGGATATCTGCAGTAGAAAGCTATAGATCAGAAACAAGCAAAGAAGAAGGCCATATGGGCTACAAACAGGAATTTCTAAAAGTTTGTGGAGACACAAGCTGGGAAAATGTTTTACAATACTCTAAGTAGAGCTTAATGGGTGATTCTGCTGAGAGTTTAAAACACCAAAATGCTGATAGAATTAAGAAAAGTAAAGACTGGGCTCATGAGGTTCAGCAGAAGAAGATTCTATTGGAAATTTGACTAGGAGCCATTAGTGTTATAGCTTGGCAAAGAATTTGGCTACGTTTTGCCCATGCCTTAAGACTTTTTGTGAGACTTAACTGAAAAGTGATTAATCTGGTGTAAGAAATCTCAAGGCAGCACAGCATACAGGTGGGTGGCATGGATATTGCTGGTGCTTTTTAGCCAATTTTACTGTGATAATCAGAAGCAGAAGCAAAGCAAACAGATTTGAAAACTTTGGACTTTAGCCAGAAAGGTGTGAGTAAAACTGGGGCTAAGGAAGTTGTGGTTGTAGACAGTTTAAAGACACTAAAGAAATGTAAATAATTGACACAGAGAAAATAGAAATACAGATTGAGGGTATCTTGGAAATTGGCAAGACCATATGCATCACAGATGCAGGGTATAAAAACAAAAATATTGTTGATAAGAAGCCATAGGGGGATCCTGCTCACACAAGGAGGCCTAAAAAGTTGTTTCAACATGCACATTTGCCCAGGCACTCAGAGGCTGCTGTAGCCAACATTCTAGGAGGCTTGAATATTGCTCAAGATGGTGGCAGAACTTGGCTTCAAACATGTAGTGTATTTTTTTTTTTGCAGGAATTTAGGACGATGGAGTCAGGAGGTCATGGAAACTTCTGCGGGGATTGCAAAGAAAGGCCTGGAAAATGAGGCAAATTGCAGTAGGGTTGGTGTCCCAGTGGGTTGGCCCCGAGAGGATGATGCACAAATATGTGAGAAGGAAGCCAAAGTGCACTGGAGACTCTCAAGATTAATGGATGATAGTACCATGGGATATCTGCTTCGGAAAGCTATAGAAATAGATCAGAAAAAAGCAAACAGGAAGGCCATATGGGCTACAAACAGCAAGGCCACAGGTGTGGAGCTACAGAAGCCTTTGGAGAGATCATGGTGCCATGTGCCCCAGATGCTGGCTGTGGAGCTACAAGACTTGTTTGCCCAGGTGGATTTGTTCATTTCTGCTTTGGTCCTGTTCCTTCTATCTATATCTCTATGTATCTCTTGTAGAATAGAAATGATTACACTATGCCATTATATATTAGATATATATGACTTGCCTTTGATATTTACAGGGGAAAAATATTCATGAGTTTGCTTTGAGTCTAAGATGAGATTTTGGACTTAGACTTTCAGATAATGCTAAGACTATGGGGACTCTTGAAAATGGACTAAGTGTATTTTGCATTGCGAAATGGGCATGAGCTTTTGGGAGTTGGGGCTGAATATTATGATTTAGACATGAAGTGTTCCCAAAAAGCTCATGTGTGAGACAATACAAGAATATTTAGAGGTGAAATTATTAGATTGTGAGAGCTCTAACTTAATCAGTGGATTGATCCATTGGTATGGATTAACTAGGTGGTAACTGTAGGCAGGTAGGATGTGGCTCAAAGAAGTAGGTCACTGGGGGATGTGCATTTGGGGTTTATATTTTTCCTTGGTGACTAGAACTCTCCCTCTACTTTCTCATTGTTGTATCCTGAGCTGATTTCCTCTGCCACACCTTTCTGCCATGTTGTTCATCTCACCTCAGGCTCAGAGCTGTGGAATTATCTGACCATGAACCGAACCTCTGAATCCACCAGCCAAAATGAACTGTTCCTCCTTTAAGCTGTTCTTGTCAAGTTATTTGGTTACAGTGATCCAAAGCTCACTACAACAATGATGTATCACAAATACAATGCTACATGATAATAGATTGGAGTGGTGCATCTGCAAGCCAAGGAACACCAAAAGTCACTGATAGCATCAGAAACTTAGAGAATAGACGTTCCCATAGAGCCTCCAGAAGAACACATCCCTGCGTGCATGTTGACTTTAAACTTCTAACCTACAGAAGTGTGAGAAAATAAATTTCTGTCATTACACCATCCAGTTTCTAGTACTTTATTGCAGTACCCCTAATCAACAAAGACAGAACTAATTCCTTTCAATTTTAAGATTAATTGCTCTGACAGGCAGGTGTTTCAATAAAGCCTGGATATTGTTGGAAACTAATTGATTATATATACATATTCATCTAATTTAAGGATAGAACACCTTCATTCATTACACAGGGATGCAGAGATTAAAAAATAGTAAGATAGCAATTCTCTATTCAGTTCTTAGGATTATTTTGATGGCTCTCAAACTTCTTTGCAATACACATGAGACACTTTGCACATCTGAATTTTCCCACAGTGGCCACGTTAGCTAATAAACTAGCTTTTGCTGGAGAATAGCAGGAGAGTTCCCTGGGGGTTTCTTTCTATAGCTCATACAATTTTTTTTCCTCTCTCTTTTACAAAAAAAGAATTGTATTGAATTTTTAAAACTCAAACCTTTCAAAAGAACATAAGCCATTGAGGCTAAATGATTATGAATATCAAGGAAATATAAAGTAGAAGACAGGAGCTCAAACCCAAACAAACTTGTATCTGCCTGATGCACAGGAAATGTGGTTTATTTTGAGCATCGTTCAGTGTATTATAGACATAGCATGAGGCCAAGTTCTGGTATTTCTGCTGCCTGCCCTTCTCCTTTCTTGTTCACAGCTACTTTTAGAAAAGTGCCCTGATAGTGTCTTAAGGACAAAGTGAAAGAAGATTAGCCAACCATCAATACACAGGGAGTCCCTGGGAATACTATGGAAGGTGAGTCACATGCTGCTGTCCTGGAGCTATCCTTGTAAATACTTATGAAGATAGCACATCAGGCATAATAGCCAGGCATATCCCTAGAGGGTTTCTCCTTTTATCTTTCAAGAAGAAAAATATTTTTATGTATATCTGTAAAAACTACATTTAAGAAACAACAAATAAATAGAAGAAAACCAGTAGAGGAGAAAAAAGGAAATGAGGAGGGAGGAAAGGAGAAAAAAGAGAAGTACTGGCAACCAAATTGGAGCAAATTATACTCATAATTATGTCAAAATGACCATAAAATTATGTATAATGATAATGCACTATTTTTAAAAGTATTTCTTACATTGCAGAGGTATTTATTTTGTCTATATTATCAAAAAACTTGTGGGCTGTGGCTGTACCTGAGCAGCAGAACACTTGCCTTAGCATGCATGCGGCACTAGGTTCAATCCTCAGCACCACATAAAAATAAACAAATAAAATAAAGGCATTCTTTCCATCTACAACTATAACTTTTTAAAAAAAATAGGTATTAGGAATATATTCACCATAGAAATAAACAATTTAGATTGTATTTATATGAAGGAAACTCAAGACTAAATCCTCATTGAACTGACAATTTCAAAAAGAAATGAGTCTTAAAAATTTTATCAACTTAATTTATTAACTTTTTGTAATAAGAGTAGAAATAAAATGTCTTCTAGCCATTATCATATAGATGTTATATATGACAAAATTTATGTCAGAGGTATAATTTGAGGGAAGGGATCAACATGGAAGACCCAGAGAAAAGAAAATAACTTTAGTGCTTTAGAGGCAGAAAAGAAAGCTTAGTCAGGAAGCTATTCTGCCAATCCAGGAAAAGATCTAGTGTGGCAGCATTTTAGAAGCCGTTCACACAACAGAGGAAACAAGGCTGAGTGAAGATCCTGTAGGTTCCCCAAGCCTCCTTAAGTAATGACCCAAAGAGGGCAGCATGGGTGCTGGTGCACACAGCAGGGTGCTCCACAGCAAAGGAAAGCTGAGCTACAGGAGGAGCTGCTCCAACAGCAGCAGCAGGCCTACCCTTCATCTAAGAGGCAACAGCACCTCACCTCTCAGGGTTGTTGTTTCAAATACACCTGGTCTGGATAAACTGCAGCCAGAACCTTGTTGGCAAATCAACAAGAACATGCAACAATAGGCAGACTGCCTCTCCCTACACATCCTAAGGGTATAATAGTTCCTACTGTACCAACAGGGGCCATGTTCAGAGACCCCATAGGAGGCCCAAAACTATGGATAGTGCCAAGCCCTAAATATACTTTTTCCTATACATGCACAATTGTGATAAAGTTTAATTTATAAATTGGACACAGAGATTATCAACAAGTAACAATAAAAAAATTAATAATAAAATAGAGCAATTAAAACAATATACTATAATAAAAGTTATATATGTGATTATGGTCTCTCATCAAAGAATAAAGACAAATGTTAATATTTTTAGAAAATGGTTGAGAATGGTAACAAACACAGAAAGAAAAACCATGGATAAGGAAGAACTACTTATTGTATTTCAGTGAGTAAAGGAAATAAAAGAAAGCACTTTTATGGGAAGAGTGAATAGAAATTATAATCCTTACATGCAGTGGATTGATAGAAAAGGAAAATAAAGCATCCACTACAGAAAACATGAAAGTTCCTCAAAATATTTAAAAAAAAAAAACCTACTATATAATCCAGCAATACTACTTCTGGGTATATATCCCCAAAGCATTATTTGCAATAACTAAGAGGTAGAAACAACCAAAATATTTATAAACAGATGAATGGATGAAAAAATGTGGTATATGTATATTGTGAAATATTATGCAGCCTTATAAAAAATGGAAATCCAACCAAATGCTGTAACATGGATAAACCTTAAGGACAATATGCTAAGAAAAATAAGTCTTTAACAAGAAGATATATACTATGTTGTAGGGGCACATCACATCAGAGAAATAGAAACCTATGATGGAGAAAAGGAAACCTAACTTGCAGACTGATGCTCACTTCCTGGTCTTGGAGCTGCACATGGCTAAGATGGTGCCTAGCGATCAGCTAGAAGGCGTTATGGTGGGTTGTGACAAAAAATCAGACCACCTCTAGGATAGGCTCAGAACCCTTCCGCCCTCGTGGACAGCTCATGTCTCCCATTACTGCCTGTAGAATGGGTGTACACTTGAACTTTCCTTACCCTGCTGACCTTTATCCTGATTGGCTCCTGTGCCTTATATTAGCTGTGTGTGCTTCCTTAATAAAGGAGCTCCAGCCTTGACTGGTCTCCCTGACATGTCTGATTGTCCTCTGGTAAGGGAGGGCTGGGTGCAGGCAATCTGTCGGCCCTCTCCTTTCTTGGCTCGTCCTGGCCGGGGCGTGTTCTCCCTATCTCTCCTGCAGGTCGGGAGGGAACGAGGACTAAAACCCAGACACTATGTAATTTCACTTGTGGAAAGTACTTAAAGTATTTTAAATCAAAGAAACAAAGTAGAAAGATTGCTATAAAAAGATGGAGGGAGCTGCAGCTTTAGCTCAGTGGTAGGGCACTTGCCTCGCACATGGGTTTGATTCTCAGCACCATATAAAAATAAATAAATAAATTAAGACTGTGTTCATTATAATTAAAATAAGTATGAGATCAATTGAAGAAGTGATTATTCTTGCAGCAATTATTTGTATGTCTACTTTTTGTTTTCTACATAATTTAAGAAAATAATACATTTAAAGTAATTATGGTTTTGGTATACAACATATATATTAATTTTGTAACATGAACAACTGAAACAGGTAGGGATGAAGTTGTTAAAGGAGCACAGTTTTTTTAATTTATCTGGTAAACATTCAAATTAGAATTGACTTTAAGATATTAAAGGTAAACATAAAGAGAAAAAAGATATTGTGTTCATCTATAACTAAAAAATATGCATATATATATATATATATATATTTTTTTTTTTTTTAAAAAGGGGCTGGGGATGTGGCTCAAGCGGTAGCGCGCTCGCCTAGCATGCGTGTGGCCCGGGTTCGATCCTCAGCAGCACCACATACCAACAAAGATGTTGTGTCCACCGAGAACTAAGAAAAAATAAAATGTTAAAATTCTCTCTCTCTCTGTCCCTCTCTCTCTCTCTCTCTCTTAAAAAAAATAAACTAGGGATTCCTTTAAAAAAAAATAAAAATAAATAAATAAAAAATAAAAGATCAAAGGAGGGAATTAGTTTTCAGTGGTACAGAGTTTTAGCTTACAAGATGACAGAATTCCAGAGATCTGTAGCACAACAATGTGAACATTTTTAGCACAATAATGTGATCATTTTTAGCACAACTGAACTACATACTTTAAAAAGGCTAAAATAGTAAATTGAATGTTATGTACTTTTGCTATAATTTTTTTAAAAGGCTATTTACTATACTTTTTTATTTAAGTCTTTCAAAACCTAGTATTTAATTGAATAGCAATGCATGCGTGTGGTTTAAAACTGGAAATAATTTTATATTGTTAACTTCTACTTCTATAATCCAAAATAATAAATTCCATCAATAATGTCTTATGTATCTTTCAAAAAACACTCCCATTTAGATACACATATAGGTACATGTTCATTTTGAGAATTTCAAATGGCAGCACAATGTAGTACATTATCTGTGCTTTACCAAATGTTTCTTAAAGCTCATTTATCAATAAGTACATTTACTTCATTCATTTCACAGAAAAGACCTGCATATTCCACTATTCCATAAAATGGAGGCATCATGATTTGTCATGTACTTATCTATTTATGTGAGGGATCACGATTGTAAAAAATGAGGCAATCAGTATTGTCCAAGCACCTTCTGTTCACCTCTGTGAGTGTCCCTGTATGATTAATTTCAAAACAGCGGGTGTGTTACAGTGTAGATGGTATCTTGAGGGGACTTAAAGCACCAATCCTGGGGCTGGAAGTAAAGCTCAGTGGTACAGTCCTTGCTTAGCATGCACAAGGTCCTAGGTTAAATCCATAGTTCTGGAAAAAAAACCAGCCCTTTTGGATTGTCATTTCTTGGAGAAATGAACTATGGGTGCTTTTAGATACTGACTAAATTTCATAGAAACCGCCCTGAAAGGGTTTGGTCATTTTATGCCCCTGCTGATACTGAGAAAACCTGCTTCCCCTGTGCCTGGAGGGAGAGGATCCCTACACAGGATCATCTTAGCTTTACTGTCACTGCTTCTCTGATATGAGTCCCCGATGCTGGCTAAAATGAAGTGGTTTGAGTATAGGTCCTGCAGCTAATGTCCTGGGTTCAGTCCTTGTGACTTCATAACAAGCTGGGTGACCCTGTATAACCGATGTCCTCTCTCACACAATTCCCTTTTTCTTATATAGTAGGGCCCAGGCAAGGATTTGGGGAATAAATATGTACAAAGCACAGAGCATGGGCTCTGAGATTCACCAGGTACTCAGCTATGGTAACTTCTCTTGTTTGTGTCATAATTCTCTTTTATTCTTTTTTGTCACCTTAGTTTTATGCTCCTTGATATACTGTTATCATAGATCTCATATGCTTACATTTTAATCTGAGCTACCAAACAAGATGCACAAATTTAAAATGAAAGCGGTTGTTACTATATAGTACCATTGGGAAAGTACTGTCCTAAGCAAGTGTACTGGCAAATATTTTGTGCAGCACACTGGCGTTGTATCTTGCATTTCTTCATGGGTAAGAGGGGATGAACATCTTTTTCTCAGATTTACAGACCTCTTCTTTAATTTTGTAGAATGCCTATTTTTTTCTATCTTTGCCCATTTTTAATAATAGTTTTTAATCTTATCCATTGATTTATAACAGTGCTTTATAAACTAAGGAAATTGGCTCTGTCATATATACTTAAAATGTTCTCCACCTTTATCATTAACATTTTCTGATAGCATTTTTTCCCACACAGCAGTTTTATCAGTCTCTAATTTTGTGGCACCTGGGTTTTTCATCATAGGAGCCCAGCAACGTATGTCATCTCCAATGTTATGTAGCACCTCCTCATGAGAGTGGCTTGTCCTATCTGTGGATGCTTTAAGTCACTATTTTATTTTCTCTATACTTAAGGTATAAAGTAGGGATCCAGTTTTGGATACTTTTTCCATATAGCTACCTCATTGTTTCAGATCATTTGTTGAATAATTCTTTTTGATACTGATTTAAAACATATATGCTTATTATATCAATGCATTTATTAATGAACTCTATTATGTTTCATTTCTAACATTTGCATTAATGTGCCAATGTTAGTATTATTAATTTGAATTAGTGCTGAATAGCTAGAATTAAGTTTTATATTTTCCTCATATAAAGGAAATATTAATGTATTTATATTTATATTTATATATATATATATATATATATATATATATATATATATATACTTACATATATTCCCTTTATTACTAGTCTTCTCACCAACACTCTTGGGTATTTCTGCAGGAAAGCATTTCAACATGAATTTCAAAAAGATCTCACATCATTTTGCAGGTATTTTAAGGTGAGTTCACATCATTATAGCAGCAGATCTTAGTTCCAGTTTTCTTTAATGCCCCTTGGTGGTGTTTTAAATATTTTTTTAATGCTTCTTGTTCATTTTATTGTTTGTTATCCTATTACAAATGAGATCTATATTTCTTTTAATTTTTTAGCTAATGTTTATAGATAAAAAGAAAATTTATCCTATTTTTAGTTAGAAAATAATAACATATTTATGAGATGCAATTACATGTTGTGACATACTATGTACACAACGCGGAATGACTAATTTGAGCTAATTAACATATCTATCATATTATTTACTTACCCTTTTTTATGCTGGGAACATTTGAAATTCATTATCTTAGCAAATTTGAAATGTATAATACATTGTTAATAACTATAATTATC
The DNA here is from genome assembly GCF_045843805.1 of Urocitellus parryii. Lineage (NCBI taxonomy): Eukaryota > Metazoa > Chordata > Mammalia > Rodentia > Sciuridae > Urocitellus > Urocitellus parryii. Next base: position 1,163,535 of record NW_027551776.1, read on the forward strand.
ATGCTGGGCAGTAGATCTTTAAAGTTTATTTCTCTTGTCTAATGAAAACAGTAAATGGCTTTTGGGGGCGGCTTGGCGGAATAGACACTCTACCACTGAGCTACATCCTCAAACCCTTTTTTGAAATTTTATTTTGAGACATGGTCTTGTTAAGTTGCCCAGGCTGGCTTCAAACTTGCAATCCTCCTGCCTCAGCCTCCTGAGTAGATAGGATTACAGGTGAGCACCATTGCACTGGAAAGGCACACCATACCCTAGGTCAATATCTCCATGTGCACTCTCCCAACCCCATTCCCTGGTATCCACCATTTGACTCACCTTCTCTAAGTCTAACTACATTCGAATTCATATTATAAAGTGAGATTACATAGTAAATTCTTTCTGTGCCTGGTTATTTCATTTCACATAATATCTTCCAGGTTCATCCATGTTTTCACAAATGACAGAAATCATCTCATTCTTAAAGCTGCTTTACAAATATGCTACATTTTTAAAATCCATTTATCCACTGATGGACACTTAGGCAGATTTCTCATCTTGACTGATGTGAATAATGCTGCAATAAACACAGGCATGCAGGGGTCCCTCTGACAAACAGATTCTGAATCCTAGGAGTGGGATTACCAGGTCATATGGTGGTGTGATTTTTAGTTTTGTTGAGAAACCTCCATACATTTTGCATCATGGCTATCTAGTTTATTGAACGGTACTGTAAACTTATTGAACAGGGATCATATTAATACCGATGTGGACACATGTACCCACCTACCTGAATCTATGGATCAGTGCTTCTCAAAGTGTTTGTGGCACTAATTTGCATTGCTTTCACTAAAAAATACATTAGTGCCAGGCACAATGGCAGCTCTGGAAGCTGAGGCAGGAGGATGACAACTTCAAAGTCAGCCTCAGCAAAATCAAGGGGCTAAACAACTCAGTGAGACCCTTTCTCTAAATAAAATGCAAAATAGGGCTGGGGATGTGGCTCAGTAGTCAAGTGCCCCTGAGTTCAATCCCTGGTACACCGCCCCGCCAAAAAAAGTATACTAGTAAATTATTTTGCTTTTGTATGGTCTTTGAGGAGTGTGTGCGTGCGTATGCGTGTGTGTGTGTGTGTGTTTGAAAAAGCAAATAATAATAACTTGTCTAGATTTCTGATTTCTATGCCTCTCAAATTGTTTCCCTCTCTAACTAACTGAATGCACTTGATTATGTGGTAAAGAAAGGACAGAAACTAGAAAGGAGAGCTCAAAATTTCATCTTTCAAAGTCCATAAGGCATATCATTTAATTTTTTTCTTCTATTTTCTCAGGAGTAAGAGAAACTCCATATTGGTCTTTTTTGGGAACACGTTAAGAAAAATGGGAGAAGCACAAGCCTAGGATCTTATCTCATCATGAAGAAAAATCTGGGAAAGGAACATGTGTTTAAAAAACACAACTCATTCATGAAGACAATTGCACACTATGGGAAAACTTATTCCAGATTAGTGGGCAGATCCATTTCACATCCGCATCAATACTGACCCCCATTGAATAGATGTTCAATACTGTTCCACAAATGACCTGAAGAATACCAGGTAGTAATCTGGAAAAGTATATAACGCTGGATCCCTACATCACACATTAGATAGATAGATATGAAATATTCTAAACTAAGGGTAAGCAAACTTCAGACCAGGACCAAGTAAGGAACTGTCTGATTTTATTTAAAAAAAAAAGTTTTATTGAAACATGACCATATCTATTCATTCACAAATCGCTCACTGCAACCATGGAGTTGATAGTCACAGCACACACTCTATGATATGTAAAACCAAAAACATTTACTATCTGTCTCTTTATAGAAAGAGTTTGTTGAACCCAGGTTTAAACTACTGTGTCTCCTAGTCTGGGACTTTAAAGCGTGTTTGAGGACATCTAGCTTTTCAATGACATCTTGACTTTCTCACTCTGAAAGTTTAGGGCCTGCTGATCAGAAATTCTCATAACATCATGTGTTTTAAGGTTATTATTACATCTAAAATATACTTAAATGCTGTCACCCCCTTTGCAAATTTATATCATTTATTTCATTATGCTTATGTCTATGAAAATTTAGAAGTTGTGCTCTGCATTAAAGGCAAAAGATTATTCTAACTTCAAATGGCATCAATACTGTGGGGTCCCTAACCTACAGGAGTTATCAAGAGCTGTGGACACAACATTGTCCTGACCATTTCACTTCTTCTGTGGGGCATTTTCTCAAGACTTCAATTAGTCTGTCACCAAAACACTTGAATCTTCTATGTCAGGACATCATCCCTCAATACCCCGCATATTTATGCATTTGACATATTTGCATTATGTATATAAGCTCTAGAATTTGTAGTGTTCAACTAATTTACCCACAAGCCTCACCATTTGTATAATGTCCTATGAGTGTGAGCCAACTAAACTGCAGTGGTTTAAGAAGAAGTTTTGTGACATGCTGCTTTGCCTCCCACCCTCCTGAAACCCAGCTCTTCAACAGTGCCTTTAGATGTGTGTTGCTGAGCATCCTTTTGTTAGAATTTAATTTTCCCATCACTCATTTTCTTCCTTAAAATGAAAACAATCTCAATAGCCTGTTCTCTCAAATGATTAAAAAATATCCTAATTTTAAAGCACTCTCTCCTGTGAGTCTGGCAGCCTCTATTCATGTTATTGTTTATAACTTATCTTTTCCATAAAGTACATCCTAATTTCCATATGTCTCTAGTAATACCACTTCAGCAACCACTTAATTACATAAAAAGTGAAGCTGTAATTTGTAATGTCTTGAGATTTGTTACCTATATTATATATTTAAATTTCCTCTTGCCTACCATATCAGTTCTCACTCCAAACCCAAAAACACAGTTCAAATGAGCAAAATTATTACATTTGCAGAGCAATGAGGCAGGTACCATGGATACAGAAAATAAACAAGCCACAGACTCTGACTCCAGAATTTATGTGAAAAAAGCAAAAGATGAAGTAAAAGAGTATGATGAAAGAAATGATAATAAAAAGTTTTAGGTGTTGGGGCAGGTCTAAGCAATTTTTGAACAAAGGGAAGGGCTTTTGAGCAGTTTCATGTACAAGGGAGAGATATAATAGATAGAAGAACAGAGATCTGCCCAGAACAGCAAATCATCACAGGAGGCGGGTGATACAGAATCAATGGCCCCTGGGGAGTCATTTATTATCATGTGGTTACAGATCAGAGGGTCCATTCACTTTCTATAACCTTTTCAGCTTCTCTGGGTTTTCTAAAGATTGTGTCCAGCATTTATCTCTATTGTCACTGAGACACATGATCCAGCACAAATGGGACCACCCTTCTTAGGTTCATTCTACTTTGCCCAACTTTGTGGGAAACAATGCCCAATCTCTGTTCTGCTTAGGTCTGACACCCCAAAACCTCTCCCCCAGAAACAGCATCATGTGGTTGGCAAGCTTTCTGTTTCCCTAAACTACCCATCTGGATTGAGGTCTTTTCCTTAATTCAATCCAACAAATCTATATTAAGAAACTATAATGGACCCGGCCCTCTGAGAAGTTTAATCCCTGACCAAGTAGCTCTCAGAGCCCAGGGGGGAAGAAACCATACAGAAAAGGCAATTGTTGTCCATCATGGTATGTGCAATCAACAAGACTGCCTGAGGGACAAAGCTAATCCTGCAAGGGATCAATGACCTCCAATATGGTGAGGCATATGGTACGAAGCTGATGAACTAAAGTACATAAAAGTGACTGCATAGAACTGTTGAAGTGTTGCTGCTGTTCTGCAACAGATCAGTCTTGGAGCTGGAGATTTGGACCTGGAGAATTTGGACCTAGGACAGGTCTCTGACAGTGAGGACAAACCCAGGAGACCCTACCTTCTTTGTACCTTCCTAGATGATATGGGGCGTAGCTCTGTTTGAGTCACCTGCTCATTAGCAATAAAATTATAAACAGGGGCATGTCATGGTAATACACCTAGACCTGAAATAAACAATGCATAAATAACTGAATAGGCTGTGAAGTGAATTTCCCCTCCTCAAGCATCCTTACTAGAATGTCTTATTCTTTCACACAAACACTTTTTTTCTTATCTGTGATTCTTAAATTGTTCTTATTGTGACTTGACACCATTCTTATCCTGTTTATTTTTATTTCATTGGGGTCATTTGATCTGTCTATTAACACAAATATCCACAGTTCTTTTAAACCTAAATTCAATATTCTTTATTATCTTTTTGATAATAGCTACACATATACCTACAATTTAGATTTAGCAGGGATAATCAGACTCTCTTAATACATAAAACACTGTAGATACATCAGAAGTACCCATTGCACCCATCCTGCTTCCAATATTCTACTGTCATTTCTTCTACTCTACGCCTTTGGAAACATCCTTGAGATCTTTTAGAATACTGTGAAAGAATGCCCAACCTCTGTTCTGCTTAGGTCTGGCACCCCGAAACCTCTCCCCCAGAAACAGCATCAATTGCTGCTGCATTAAGATTCCAAATTAACACTTCAATACAACATTAACTAGAGTCATTAATTAGTCTACATTTCCTATTTTTTCCCCACTTGGAATGTTTTTTCCCTAAAGAATGTTTTAAATTGTTATTTCTATTTTATTTTCATCTAAGGATCTAGTGGTACACATTTTTTCAATGCAAAATAAACATATTAAATAGAATTATTTATAATAGAACTTTTGGCTATTTAAAATAATTTCTGATTTTTCTTAAATGTGTTTTTTTGACAGTTTTTCTTAGAAGAATGCCTTCTTAAGAAATGACTAAGGAAAAAATTGGAATGGTAAATAAGAATGGGCTTATAATTTAAAATTACTGCTATATTAGACTTTTTTTTAAGGAAAACCCTACTAAATTGCAAGTTGTCAATACATTCTGAATCATAGCTGTCAACCTAAATTCACAGGGATATAACCTTCTAAATTAGAGTTCTGGTGAGGCTTTAATAGAAAGAAGAAAGCCCTGGTTAATACAGAATGTGAAATTCAGGAAATATAGTTCTGAAAGGAAAAATTCTAAACCATTTAGTTGTTACTTATTGATAAAAAGCAATTAGAACTGGGGCTGGGGTTGTGGCTCAGCAGTAGAGCACTTGCCTCGCACGTTTGAGACCCTGGGTTTGATCCTCAGCACCACATAAAAATAAATAAATAAAACAAAGGTATTGTATCCAACTACAACTAAAAAAAAATATTAAATAAAAGGCAATCAGAATCACACTGGATAAGCAATTAGCACACTGGGCTTTTCTCTACCAGGTCAATAGAAACAATAGAAGCAACAGTCTTAAAGTCTATTTGCAGAGAGGATCATCTATTTCCACTAATACATGCACAGAACAAGCTATTTCCTTAAGCAGGTGGCACAGTCCCCTAGGATCTAGGTGGGGCAGAGTAATCCTTCCCACAGAAGAAACTTAGATTATCTTGATCAGTGCTTCCCATAGACTAACTTGTATTTGAATCCCCTGGAGAACTCAGAACCCAGATTCTGATGCCAGATGCAGCAAATGCTGATGCAGAAGCTGCAGCAACTTACTGTGATCTAACCAAGATAGTTGAGGAAGGTGAATACACTACACAACAGCCTTCTATTGGAAGAAGATACTGTCTAGAACTTTCATAGCTAAAAAGGACAAGCGACTGTCTAGCCACATGGGGGTACTGGTTGATTTGATATTTCTATCAAAATCCCAGGTAAAATTGCTCGTCTATGGACAGACTACTGAGTAGCTGGCTCCTTGGTTACCTAGGGCCTTTCTTTTGTAGAGATTTTTGGAATGGTAAATGAGAATGGGCTTTTAATTTAAAATTGCTGATGCATTAAGACTCCAAAAAGAGAGGAGTCAGCTTGTCCTTTGAAACTAGGCATTGAGTTCTCCTCTCAATAGCTTTAAAGGTCCTAGACATTCTCTTTCTCCAATACAAGGTTGTCCAGTCTGTACTGGAAACCTGCTGTGCAGTGTAGCCACCTTCCTGAGGGTCACAGATGGATCTTCTGGGTAACTTGCTGCAGCTTCTCCACCACTGCTTGCTGTTTCACCTTCATGCTATGGAGATGGCTTCTTTCCTTAAATCTTATAAACCAACTGCTGCTACTTTCAGACTTTTCTTCTGCAGCTTCCTCACCCCTCTCAGCCTTCATAGGATTGAAGAGAGTTAGGGCCTTGCTGTGGATTAGGGTTTGGTTTAAGGGAATGATGTGGCTGATCTTTACTCCAGTGCACTAAAACTTTGTCCATATTGTAATAAGGCTGTTTTAGTCTCATATCATTTCTGTGTTCACTGGAGTAGCGCTTTTCATTTCCTTGAAGAACTTAGCCTTTGCATTCCCAGTTTGGCTGTTGGCATGGCTTCTGGCCTATCTTATCTTTCCAAGTGTCTCCTTTTCCTGAGCTTAACTATTTCTACCTTTTGATTTAAAAACTCTTCTTTCACTTAAACACTTAGAAGCCATTGTACAATTACTAACTGCATTTGTAAACAAATGATGCCAAGATTTTTCAAAAATGAGGATATAATTTGTAAAGTAATTTACAAAATCTGTTATGTGGTAAATTCCCAATAAATACAAGGTATTGCTAATATTATTGGCATGAATTATTATCAGAATTATTACCACTTAATTTAAACATGTTTTTGTTTCAAGAGAATAAGGAGGCCCAAGGAGAGGGAAATATGAGGAATACCAGTTGATGGAGAATAAGAACAAAGGTCACATTTGTTCGCCATGTCATGAGTAATTTGTGGTGCCCCAAAAGAATTACAATAGTAATACCAAAGACCACAGATTGTTGTTACATGTGGAATCATAATGAAAAAGCTTGAAATACTGCATGAATTACCAAAATATAACACAGACACCAGAAGTAAGCACACACTGTTGAAAAAAAAAGTTGCCTACTTAATTTTTCAGTACAGGATTACTATAAGCCTTCAATTTGTTAAAAAAGGAGGAGGAGGAGAAGGAAAGGAAGAAGAGGAGAAAAAGAAATTTCTGCAAAGTTGCAAAATGTAATAAAGTAAGATCAGTGAAATAAAGCAACTTTTTAAACCAAGTTTCTAGTAAAAAATAAGAAAAAAGTCACATATTCTAGGAAATGTGACTTCTCTGCATATGGCTCATCTGACTTCATTTAAACAACAACATTTCAGATGAGGACATTCAGTCTATACATCAAATGAGCTTGAATACCCTAAGACATACTGTGTCTCTTGATATGAGAAGGTGTAGGCTTACCCATAACTTCAGACACATTTCTAAATTTCCCTCACATAAAAAGACCTCTTCCTTTTGGAACAGATTCCATAATTTTGAATATGTTCAATTTATTTGTTTTCAGCTATAAATGCAGTTCAGCCATGAAAGAAGTCACGCCTCAAGGAAAAAAAAATCAATGTGAAACAGAACACCAATAAAAAAAAAAATGCTTTACAAAAAAAAAAATGTCCCTTTGCATAAGGATCCTACAGGTCTAAACCTCTTAACTGCAGACTGTGACCAGCCAGGTGTCAGCTTTGGAATTTTCGTGCATTTAGAAAGGCATATATTGTGTTTATGTACCAATTAATAGATCCCAAAGGCAAACATTGTAAAGCATAGGAACACTTGCCCAAGTAGCAGGAATAAGGGCCACTAATAGTGCCCCATTCTAGTAAGGAGCTGAAGTTATGATACATCCTTCCCAATAGTTTTTTTATGGGGGGTGGAGGGGGCTGGAGGAGAAATTATTGGCATGCAGTAGTATATAAAGTTAGCACAGCACATAGATAGGACCACATGAAAAAAATTAGGACAGAGAGAGTATCCGAAATATTCTGAGGCTGGAGAATAAGTATTTAATTGAGCCTTATTATAAAATATGTGAAAGTCCACATCCTAGGGAGGAAGTAAATACACAGTCTTCCTCCTAGGATACAAGTTAGGGCAACAAGGCTTTAAGCCAGTGACAAGCATCCAGTCATCCCCACCCACTAACCCTGAGCAGGTGCTTGGGTATCATTTTGAAATTATTTCATACAACATTTGTATCTTAAGGTCCAGCAGAAAATGTTTTGTAGGAAGCAAACGAAATGCAGGAATAAAACAACAACAATCAAGATGTGTAAATATGATATGGCATGCAGAATGGCCCCACAGATATCCGTTCATTAATGTGTAAAAAATGTGAATGTGAGACTACTACAGAAAAAGGGGAGTTTTTACACATGACTGAGGTTGGAAAGGTGACCCTGGGTGATCATGTTGATCCAGCCTAAGCCCATGAGCAGAAAACTTTCTCTAGCTGTTAGCACAAGAAGAAAAAGAAATGCAACAGAAGGACCCAAGATCTATACCATTCAAGGATCTCCACCATTCACTTGTAGGGGGGCCACCAGGAAAGGAGAAGGAATAGGGGAAACATCTAGAGCTGAGAGACCTGCCACACCACTGGCGGCCATCAGACCTACAACTGCAAGGAGTGACAATTGTCCAGTCCAAAGTGAGTAGTACAGGAGAGGTGGCAGAGCATATCTGTCTAGCAGCATCAGAATCCATTCCCACTACCCTGAGGATGAGGGTGGCTGGCTAGTCCTGAATGAACAGTTTGTAAAATCAGGGTGGTTAACGCTCAACACCTCTTTCCTTCTGGAAATCCATTTTGTTTATGTTCGAGGCAGAGGTTTCCAATATGACTTGTTCCCCCAAAATGATAATGAGCTTCCCTGGAGGTCAGATTTCATCACCCACTTACAGAGGAATGAAGTACTTCCAGTGGGCCACAAGCAAAGAGGACTATCAGAAGCTCATATTGGTCTCAGGCTCCTGCCCCAGGTGCTTCTTGTCTTTATTATCTTTGGTTTGTGCTCTGAGCTGCAGTAAACCCATGGATAGGACCATATGTTGAGCCCTGGAATCCCTCCCAGTGAACCAGTGAACCTGGGAAAGATTCTAGGGCTTGAGAAATAACTCTTCTCCAGAGCCTTAGCAAAAGAAACAGACAAGCAAAACAACCAGCCCTGCTGACATCTACACACAGAATTCACCAACATTCACTCAGACATTAGACCTATGTCAGCTATGACCTAATAATTGTGTTTTGTATGAAACCACTGACTGCAGGTCACTGTAACAGCAGCAAAAGAAAACCAATTCAATGCAATATTAATAAATGCATATTTTTCTCACTGATAAAAAGTGTAACTATTACAAATAATTTTTTTTTTTATTGAATTCAGGGGCACTTGACCACTGAGCCACATCTCCAGCCCCGTTTTTTTACTTTATTTAGAGACAGGGTCTCACTGAGTTGCTTAGCACCTCACTTTTGCTGAGGCTGGCTTTGAACTTACAGTCCTTCTGCCTCAGCCTCCCAAGCCACTGGAATTACAGGAGTATGCCAACACTTCCAGCACAAGGAATTTTTTTTTAATGGTAAATTTTCAATGGTAAATTTGCCAGCAGATTCAGTGTCTGGTGAAGCCCTGCACCTCAATGAAAGTATGCCCTCCTGCAGAGTTGGAAGGGAAAGAACCCAGAGAGTTAATCCAGCTTTTTTATAAGGCATTAATCCCACTCTTGAGGGCAGAACCATTGTGATTTAACACCTAAAGTCCCCACCTGGTGATACTGGTAGCTGGGAGGCAGGGGCTTTTAGAGACTATCTATGCTTGGTGGGGTAAGGAAAGGAGAGTGCTGCCTGCAAAACTATTAAGTTGCTTTCAGAGTTGTTTTGTTCCAAATAAGGCTCTCCAGAGACACCCATTAGAAACCAGCCCAAATCACAGAGTAACTGACTCCTTGCTCTTACAGGTGACCTAGGGTAAACTTTGCTCCTTATAATATTAACTTCTCTGCCCGGGAGGCATTACCAGAAATGTTTTAAGAAGCACAATCTCCAAAGGAACATGCTCAAGAATAGCCTACTCGTGCATGTGAGTTTTCCCAGCAAAAGCCTCTTTCCTCCTTTGGGGAGGTGCTGCTGTGGGAGCTATCCTGAGTACTCTCTAGACATGATGCAAGTAATAAATCTTCCTTCACTCTTCTATCTCCTGGTGTGCTTACTGGTTTTACATTCACCAAAGAGTGAACCCATTGCTTTAGTTTAGTTTAGTTTAGTTTGATTTTAGTTTAGTTTAGTTTGATTCTTATCTTCAAATATAGGGATAGGGGACTATACCATAAAACCATAGCCAAGAGGATCGAGCATCTGTCTTAAAGAAGCTCAAAATACAGGCAAGGAGAAAAACTACACTTGGATTCTAAGACAAATAAAGCTGAGGCAAAGATCAAGAGAAAGGCAGAATAGGAGGGGGCTTAATTGGGTCTGGGGATCAATAATGATAGGTTTTACCCATCTCTTAATTCAGCAAAGATTTTATTACCAAGCAACTCCATGCAGTGCTAGGGATGTAGGGAGCAAAGTTAGGGTCTCTGGGTAAGCTCCCTGGGAGCAGGAGCAGCCAGCTCCTGACACCACTCTACATCACAGCCTAAACACACAGTGCTGGCCAAGAACAGAGGTGGGAAGCACCATCCTCACACATATGGTCTGGTATTAATAATCCCCCCCCCATTTTTATTTTTAAAACTCATTTAATAGGAAGCATTTGAAAATAAAAATATTTTCATGTGCTTAGTACATCATTATCAACTTTTCATAATTTTGAGAACATCAAAAAAGAAAAAGAATGCAGGGTACTTGGTCAATATACTGTCACCTAAAATTAATTATATTTTCAGATTTATTCTTTTCATCATATATGGCAATTATAATTCACATAATTTTTTTAAAAAATCAACTTCAAAAATCAATCCCAATTTTCATTGGATTCTGAAATATGAATCCAAATTATGATTACAGAAGTGAATCCATTAATTCAAGAAGCATTTACAGAGGAATCACCATGAATGCAACTATTCTTGACACTATTTCTCCCAGGGCACCTAACCTGAAATCAAAATGGCACATGGTGACACTTAGATGTGGCTTCCCTCTGGCTTAAGTGAAAAATAAGAATTTTTATTTTCACCATTTCTCAGTCATTTAATTGAGTGGTGGGGTTAAAACACCCTGATTTAATGTAACAAAGAATTAGCATGCATTAGCTATTACTTATCTAAGATGAAAAAGCTGTATTTAGTTTTCTATATTCACAGATTCTTCATTAAGTTTTAACTCTTATTCCTCCCCCCCCCCCCCGCCCCGAGTGCAGGCAACAATTAAACCCAGGTCCTCAAACATGCTAAGTTCTACCACTAAGTTATGTCCCCAACCATGTTACTCATTCCTAATCAATGTTCATCTCAAACCTGCCATGGACTTGGTTTTCTTTGAATTAGCTCAACATTAATATCTACTTCTAATCATATACCTGGCATCTGTTTCTTTAAGGCCAGTAGCAAAATTTCTTACAAATCCCACCCTGTTTTGCTCTTTCATCTATTGTTAGAGAACTAGTTCTTGATTCAATTAACACCAACATTTATTGAAGCTAATAAGAGTTTCTGAGATATTTCCATATAATAAGTAACAGAGTTTTATAATTCTACTGAGGGCAATTTGTTACCCCAGGATTATGATCATTGTGGTCTTACAGCCTTATCATAAGCAAAGTGCTAAGAAGTAGTGGCTTTTAAGCTAACATCTTTCCTCTTGCCATGGAAATTGAGGGGAGAAAGTTATCCAATATTCTTAGCCTGTATTAAACAAACCTAAACTATGTATCTTGTTACTGTAGCAAATTATACATTATCACAAACTTCACCACTTTAGCTGTTTTCAACCTCCAGTTCTACTGCATGACTCCATTCACCCTACTCTGTAACTATCTCCTCCACTCATTTCCAGAACTTTCTCATCTTCCCAAACAAAAACTCTGTATCCACTTAACACTAGCTGTCCCTTCTCCCATCACCCAGCCCCTGGCAACCACCTAAACTGTATTTTCAATAAAAAGCAATTTCTTCTGCCTCTGACAAACCTTCCTTAGTCCACACTGCACTGGGTGCTCCACCAACCAGGTACAGGTATTGTGTTGAGAGCTCCAACACTCTCCCTTTGGAGCCTGTCTTTCAGAGCACAGGGTGACTAACATAGTAAGTACTAAGTCTGTAATAAACTAGAGCTACTGGAATAATAAAAAAGTTAAGCAAACAAAATTTAAATCCTCTAAAAGGAGCATGGACATGTACATAGAAATTTAAAAAAAAATATGGCACTTATATAATTTTAAATAACTGAAAATAGCTTTGATTTATAGTAATTTCAAAAAGTCCTACAGGCCATGAATGACAAGGGCCACCTAGGTTCCTGAATAAATGCTCCATAGGGAGATTCTCCATTATATGTATTTTTAAGTGTTCTGCTTCTTGGAAACCTCAGTTAATCAGAGGTCACAGAAGAATGAATTTATTGGATTTAACAATGCAAAGACAATGTAAATTCCTGTGTAACTGAACAAGAATAAAATGGATTGTATGTGACTTCTGGATCCCTAGATTTTACATGACTTAAAGGAATAATGAGATGACATTCTCAGTATTTAACTGGATTACAAAACTGTTTTCCTTTTACTTATTTCATTAATTAAACATGGGCAATGTGTTTTTTAAAGCCACTGTGTCTTTCATGCACTTGAAAGCTTGTTCAAATGCTTTTGAAGGCTCTATATCTGTAGTTGGTGTGATAGATTGCAGCAACCCATAGGAACTGGCAAAATTTATACTCTGACAGACCATATTTCCCAACAGAGGAACATACCCAGAAGCTTTCTTCTCGCCGATACTGTTTCCAGTTCCTCCCACTGTCACTGAACATCAGAAGGTAGCTGGTCACCCAGTCGGAGCTCCCATATCCTCCCTGGGTGGCCACTGCTGTGACCTTCATTCTCTCTCCGAGGTCAATCTGCAGCCACTGGTATTTATTTGACACAAGTGGAGTCCAGCTACCAGCTCCTTTTCGTGGAAATGGAAATAAGAAAAATGGTATATTTAAAATCCAGCATTTTGCCTCATTGCACCCCTGAAAGCAAGATGAGTCCCTAGCAGCTCTCCTGGAGGCATTAGTAAAATTCAACCAGGGTTCTCACTCTGATCTGGAAATAATAGCTTCAATATGTGGCACCACATATTGAACACAAGGAATTTAGGCTTCATTAAGTTGGACTAAGTGAACTTCCTTGAATGGATTATCCCAGCACATCAACCCAGTGAAAGAAAGCACACTGGCTCTTTGTACATCAAATAAAAATTTTAAAAAGTTTATTAAGAATGTTAACATCAATTAAACATAAAAATCATCATTTGAAACCATAGAATATATATTATCTCATAGTTATACACGCAATAAAGAACACAGGAAGGGTGATCTGTAGTTCTTAAACTCTGGCTTTCTAGTGTTCACTAGTTCATTGCTAATCTGGGTAGAAACTGAAAGAATCAACTCAACACAGATTTGGACAGCACATAAAGCTTCCCTGGAACTCTTGCCTTTATGCATGATTTCCCCTTTACTGGGCATGAAGAAAAATATCCATACTACAGTACAGCTAGAAAACCTTAATCCTGGATCCCCAGTATCAAGAAGCAGTGCTGAAGGCTGGGATAGTAAGATGGTTATGGCGTGAAACACTCAGATGCTTGCAGATTCATAGAACAAATAGATATCTCAAGAACAATTTGAAATAAAGTGTAGTGGAGGGTGGACAATGCAGAAGTGGAGGAGAATTCTATGCAGAAGAGTTCTGAGAGGCTAGTTGGGAAGGTTAGAGAGAGCCCCACATAGCAAGTGGTACCTTTACTGTCTGAAAGGACAAAGAATTTCCCAGGCATTCATGACAACAGAGCAGAACAGAAATGATTGTGCTTTGTTGTGTCTAAAGCCTGTCAAAACAGAAAATTAAGGGTGCCTGAGGATATACTGTTGATGTATTTTGTTCTTCCAATTTAACATAAATATGAGGTGTACACAACTGTCCATAATTATCACCAGGGACTTGGTCCAGGACTCCCTTGGATACCAAATTCCAAGTACATTATATAAAATGATGTAGTATTTGCATACAAACTACCCTCTATGTCCTTTAAGTCCTCCATATTCTTTAAATCATCTCTAGATTCCCTGCAATATCTAATATAATACAATGCTATATACACAGCTATGATACAGTATTATTGGGAGGAAATCACAAGAAAGAAAGTGTGTGTCATATTCAGAATTATTTTTGTCTTTTTTTTTTTTGATTGGAGGTTGCTTGAATCTATAGTTGAGGAACCCATGGACTTAGATTTATATTTTTTATTGGATTTTCTGATTTTCAAATTAATATGTAATTATGAAAATTTAGAAATAAGCTTTAAAATCATTATCTTTATAATAATATCTAGAAAATGACAATGTCTTGTCAATGATCCCTAATGGGAAAAAAAATTGCTTTTTTTTCTAACTTTCTCCCAATACTCATTCCTAAGTCAAGGCTCTAATAGTATTGTCTGACAGTTTTTGACTACATACATTGTTAATTTGTTTTTTAGATGTGTCAGCTCATTAACTGCTAGCACTAAACACTAGATTTGCTTAGGAGGCAGGAGTTGGGATGATCTGATACCTGCATCAGGACTCCTGAAGGTATAGGTGGGAACATTCAGACCCCTGTCTCTTGGCTGTGTCCTCCATATACAGCTCTACATGCATATTCCTCCAGGAAAATATAAAGCTTACCAATCGTTAAACCCAGGTTCCTTCTAGGATTTCTTCATTTGTTCAAATATTCAAAATTTTCCTAACCACAAAGTCTTTGATCTGGAATTCAAATCAGCTATGATTATGGCTGTTCTAAAGTGCATTTTCTATATTTTATTTTGAAATAATTTCAATTTACAGAAAAAATACAAAGATTGTATAGGCAATTTCCATATCTTTTTTAACTAGCTTCCCCAGGACACTTTGATCAAAACTAAGGTACTACCATTGGAATAATGTTCTTATACCTACAAATAAAAATTGCATATAGTTATGGTGTACCACACATTTTGGCATATTCATACATGGTAGAGTAGCTATACCATATAATTAACATATATATAGCTAATCATATAACATATATATAGTTAACACATATAATTAACATATTACAACAATACTAACTGTTTTGTGGTAAGAAGACTTAAAATCTGCTCTCAGCAACAATCGCATGATGGGATAATTACTTTTAGGAGTTCAGTAGAACAGTGTTATTAACAAGGCCTCAAATTATTTTGATTGCTTGAGTTTTCCACTCAATCTTTTTTTCTAGTCCAGGATCTACTCCAGGATCCTACATTAAATGCCATCATCCTGTCTCCTTAGAGGCCTCCAGCCTGTGACATATTCTCATCCTTTGCTTTTCATGAGAAGGTGGGTTATCACTCAGTGCCTTCCTGCCTAGTCCCACAGTCTGTTGGACTTTCTGATATAATTTTTGCTCTATCTGAGACTTCTGAGACTTAACTGACAATCCTGACTAACATTCCTGCTGCAACAGCACCTGATTTTGTAGCTAGTTTTTAAAATGTCAGACATAAAGTATTGTTGATTCTTTTATGTTAAAAATTTCTATATTTGATATTTTAGATGACTCACTTAAACCACTGAAAAACTATTAACTTTCCTGTGTTCTAGCTCCTATTAGTTAGTATTGTACTGGCACCCCCTTCTCCACAGAAAATCTTAACTAAACTTCTCCAGGAATCTTCACCATAATTGATTTTAGGACTATCAGCAAAAGAGTCTCTACAAAAGAGTTCAATGTAGGTAAACTTCCTATTTTCCTGTTGCTTTTTTTTACTTGGCCACTGGACTGGAAGAGATCAGCACTCCAGGTACTGAACATCCCTTTTCCTAGTTTCTCACAAATATTTATCCAGTATAGTAGTTTGAAAAGTGTGTTTGCAAATGCAAAATGAGATTTTTTAAAAAGACGAATTCTGGCCTTGAGCTGGAGCTTTACAGAGATGTCTACATTTCTAAGATAAGAGAAATTATCAGTTGGCCTCCATGGTAACAGGGGCGGGGGGAGGGGGGCAGAGGGTTAACTTGCCCAAAACAGTGAAGGAAAAATCTGCTTTTTCTTTTTAAATAAAGGTTGATGGGATCTTTATTTTATTCATGTAATTATATGCAGTGCTGAGAATTGAACCCAGTGCCTCATACATGAGAGGCAAGTGCACTACCACTGAGCCACAACCCCAGCCCAGAAAAAGCTGCTTTATGTGAACTTCTGTAGTCTGTGAACTTCTGAGCCCCTCCCCTTCCATGCTGGGTATAAAGTTCTGAAAGTACCTGACCTCAGGGTTCAGGGGATTAATATAGCGAAAACTGTACCCTCTGAACCTGGCTGCAGCCAAATAAAACTGTTTCCTGCTATCTTTGGTGCCCTGCCTCATCTGTCCCTACAACAGTGTTAAAGTTCTCAAGAACATATTAATGATACAATTCTTTTTTTCATGTCACCATCTTTTTGTCCTTTTCATTCCCTCTGGAAACCAGGAAACATAATTAATATGGGAACCCATGTAGAGAAGCACAGCCAAATGAAAAATAACAGCATGTTTCCCACATGTAGCCCTGGGACCAGCCTCTCCCTCAAGAGCAGTCCCATCCCTGCAGGCCAGCTTTCAACATCTGCATTGGATTGACCTTGAACATTTCACATCCTTTACCCGTGGAGAGGAGGTGCTGCTAATATACAAGTTAAGCTACTTGATCACCTGGGTTCCCTGATAAAGTAATGAAACTTCAGAATGCCCCCTGCCATAAGGCAATCATGTCAGCAAGAATATACTCACAGATAAACCCCAGATTCCTGCAGGCCATTCCTGGTCCTCTACATATGCTCGCTGTCCACAGTACTGGGGTGGATGGTGCTTTTTCTAAAATTTAATGAAGTGTTGAAGAGAAAGAATGGGGAATATACAAACTCTAACTTTAGGAATACTAGGGAGCTTGAGACAGTATGTGAGACCACCCCTGCCCAACAAAAAACAAACCAAAACACTAATTAGAAGGGCTGGACTTGAGGGCAGCCCCCTACTAACTAGCATGGATAGACTGTTTAGGGGTAGGGAAGGCTGAGGTAGGAGGATCACAGGTTCAAGGCCAACCTCAGCAACTTAGCAAGACCCCGTCTCAAAAAATAAAGAGAACTAGAGATATAACACCAATAGTTCTTAAAACTGATCAGCCTGCATTATCAAACACAGCAAATCTTCGGTAAAGAACATAAAGGAACCCATAGCCCTTGAAATGAAGCCCAGCAGTTCTCAATTACCATTTCATAGTGACTAATCCTGAACCCACAAGAAAGGTGTCCCTTGCCACAGCTCTCCCACTGCTCACAGCATAGGCTGCTTGTCCACTGGGGCTCTTCTCCAGCCTCAGCCCCTTCACAGAAAACTTGGCTAAATAAATAAAATTCTTAAAAAAGCAGCAACAACAAAAACCTCACTATTTATACAAATAAAAAACATATTCTGAAGCACCAAAATCTCCATCAAGGCCCATCACCTACCCTCAACCCCAGTTATTCTCAAGAATAATATTCCCAATTGTACACAGCAAAGTCCTATCTAATGTCTGGGAAGCCACCAGCCACAAAAACATCCATTCCCCTATAAGAAAAGTGGGATAAGGTTTTTTTTGTTTGTTTGTTTTGTTTTTGTTTTTTAGGATTGGGTTGAAGATCCAATAAGAAGATGTGTGAAGTGCCTGGTAATTCCCCTCCACATGTTGGAAGTCAGTCAGGCTGCCTGCGGCAGGTATTGCTGCCCTCACTGCAATTTCAGCAAGAGATCACACCAAGTGCTGTGATCTGCAGCCTCTTCATGACTTAAATCATCAGTCACCTGCCACTTTTACTAGAAAGTCCTCAGGAAATGACTCAAAAATGCTGAATAATTTGGATAAGATGAGAAAATGAAGAAAACAAAACTAGCGCAAGCATGTAACAAGCCCAGGACCCTCCCTGCCTTCATTACTCGGACCACAGATAGTGATAACACTGACCACTGCTCTGGTGGACCCTAGTGAGTGTCAGAATGTCAGCTTTGTGCACAGAGGAATACTTAAAGGTGAAAGGTGAAAATCGGTGCATGTCTTCCTCAAATTTTAACAAGCACCAGAGCAAAGAAATATCCAACAGACCGGAGAAATGTCAAGTAGCTAATGTGACCTGAAAGATCCAAGGATGTTCAGGTCATTCAGAGGTCAAGCAAATAAATGCTAAATTGGAATTGTTGCCAAGGTAAGTTCCCCCCAGGTCACTGTTAACATTGTTTCTAATGGCATAAGAACCAGCTCTGTTTCTTTCCTCACTTAACTGCATATGAATTCACAGGTGTCTCATTAGGCATTCTAGATGACTAGGGTGAATTGGGAGAAGGTAAGAAAAGCAGGCAGTGTTCCCAAGGAAGACACAGGTAGCACTGTACATGCTCCCTGCTCACCACCTCAGAGATCTCTGGGCTTTACACCCTGAGATTTTGCACATGACTCTGCCTAATTTGCTGAGGGGGATCTACTAAAGCATTTGTTTTAACTTTAATTTCTTAGGAAATAATTCCAGTTATCTACATGCAGGCTTTCTGGCTATAAGGGTATAAAAAATGCAGAATCCTGCCTCTAGATCCATCTATGTGTGCTCTGACTCCCTTCTCCTGTGCTTCCTAAAATTTTCCAGAAGTCTACCTGGTATGCAGTTTCACAAAAAGTGCATCTATAATTTAAAATCACACTCAGACACCTAGTTGTAAAACAATTTCTTATGAAATTCAGATGCACTCTGCAGTGGCTTTGCAATTAAGCAACTCAAAAATGAATTCAAAATTCATTTATATTGGTCAATCTGAGATGTTCATTAAATGTCAGTAATATTGAAGAAATATAAGTGCATTTAAAACCAAGCCTTTGGTGGGTGGACCATAATCACCCCCTGGGCATGTAGTAAAATAATAGAAGGGCTTAAGATGGTAAATATGTATCTTCTGAAGCAACAAAGGCTCCATAAAGGCCATCACCTACCCTCAACCCCAGTTATTCTCAAGAATTTGACCATCCGAAAGAGTTTGTCTCCATGACTCCAAGGGAAGAAAGAATCATGTTTTTGACAATTAGTAGCCAATAGCAAACACAGCTGACCCAGTCTCCTTTATACTAATCAACCCTTTGTACTTTTTAGTTCTCTGACTTTGAGAACCTATGCTTCCCCCTTAGTTACTTTCTTAGTTAACTTTAAAAATCACTAATTCTGAAAGACACTCAGCTTAGCAAAATACTATTAAGTCTCCTACTAGCCCTGCAGAACTAGAACCTCTGATATTGGAGTTATAATGATAATGGCTACGTAGGTTACTTTTCAGGCATGTGAAGGCTGTTTTTGATGAAAACAAGGATTCTGCCAAGGGGCCTGTGCAGGTGTGCAATGGGTGGGCTATTGATGTCAGGAGGCCAAACCTCCACCCTCAGATCATGCTAATGCTACCATTTTCTGAACATGCATCTCAGGAGAGGCCATGAAGATTGATTACACCAGTGAAATCCACTAATTACTTGAACTCCAATCATGTTCACCCACACCTTAAATACCCTGCTTCCTTATCCCATAAATATCCCAAACCCTATCCTCCAGGAGGCAGATTTGGGACTTGGGTATCCCACCTCCATGCTTGGCCAAATTGTGGATAAACTCTTATTCTATACAAAACTCATTTCAGTGACTGATACCTTGTGTATAGGGCAAAAGGAGCCTATCATGGGAACACATTGTGAGAGGTCACCTGGCTTCCTGAAGTTTTGTGTGCAGCATCCCCAGGGACAACTTTCAGAGCTCTTTGGAATTTGACATTCACTTCTGTAGCTCTTCCTACATAAACAAAAACCTATTACTACTGAATGTTAATCCATTTTTCTCATGTGCACTATTGAGCAGTTGTAAAAGAAGAGGCCAGAGAGGCATGATTGACATCTCAAAGATCTGTGGTGACCTGGTGCTTTCAGGTCTTAGTGGTTGGAAGTTTTGCATTGACTAACTGTAAGACAACAGTGCTACTTTCTCAAATTTGAAATAAAAATAGAATTGTCCAGCAAGCCCAGGGACAAAATGAACAAACAGTATCTCATTTATGATAAGGTGAGCCACCAAGCTTTCTGATTTTATCATGTGGGTCTTCATATTTATGAGGTGTTGTTCAGAGATCCAATCATTCAATGAAAGCATCATTATACATCTTCCAGAGTTCCCTTGAGTTACTTCAATAGGTAAGATTTCAGACTGTCACATAGGAGGGTCAAAACAACATCATCTCCCTTGATGTCCCCATGACAATTAGGAATTTGCCCAGAAAGGCAGGAGGCAAGGCACCTCACCCACTTCCTAGGGATTATCACTGTTCTTAAGAAACTGAATAAGTAACTCATTTTTCAAAATTTAAAATAAATGTAGGACCACATCAGGAAATACCAGAATGAGATCCTCAGAAATAATGCCATAAGAACTAAATTTTCCATCCATTGATTACTGCTCAGTCTGCCAAATGCTTCTGGGAAAGAAATCCCACTGAAGAAAAAACATTTTCCCTAAAGATGTTATGACTGGTTAATTCATTGCAATTGGCAAATGTGCTGTGAAAGCCTTGGGAGAGAAGAGGCACATGTAGTTTCCCCCTCATAGGAATATGCAGTGCTCTAATACACATGCAAAATGGAGGAGGTCCAAGCATCACAAATGGTGAATGCCTGTGACAAAGGAACATTCCCAGTAGAGATATTCATCCCATCAGTGTGGCACAGAATGTCCCAACAAAGTTCATTTGACTTGACTTCTGTGGAGGAAACATGGCAACATCACAGGAGTCCAACTGTAAGAATTATAGGGAAGACAGATAAGGGAGACCCAGAAACAGTCTTGTAGTACCCACTCAGTAAGGTCTCCACTGACACTCAGAGCAGACTGACATATTTCATGTCTGGAGCATCTTCAATCCTGCAAATTAGACATGTTGTTCAAGATCCCAAATGCTTTGATTTTTACTGGGATGCATATACCTTAGTAAACCCAGCTGCCTCATGAAAGGTTGCTAATTCAACCTCACCCTTTGGCCAAGAATGAAGGCCATCTCAGATAGTGGAACTTTTACCAGGATCCCTGAACAGAAAAAATGGGGCAAACTCTCATTACCCAGAAGAGGCAATGCAGTTTGTGCATGGATGGAAAGTACATAAGGCCATAGGCAAAATACAACTCCATAGAGACAGGCAGTTCATTTATAAACACATTAAGTGAAGCAAGACATCATGGTGCACTTCAAGGGTACACACTAATAAACTCAACATACCTCAGAGTGTACCATGAATGATATAAGAAGTTATAATAGTTATTTTGAAAGGGAAAGGAGTAGAATTTGCTACCCAAATTTTGATAAAATTTGGTTAGTCTAAGAAGGGCTCCAAAAACCATTTGGGAAGGTACCAAGTAAGCCTTAAGTACTACTTACTCTTACATAAATGGAAAACTTTCATGGCAAATTGGTGGCCATCATGATATACTAACCAGGCAGATTATATACACAGAAATAACTTTGAAATAAGGTCATTTATTTTTCATTCCTTTAGTTAATGCCATTTGCAAGAGATCATTATACATTCAAGCCCATGAGAAGCCAGGGAGAGTAAAGAACAACTCAGAAAAGATGAAAATAGGATGTGATGACTTCCTGCTGAGCAGGAGTAGGAACTGCCTATCACATGGTGGGACAATAATCCACAATCCTTGCTCAGGAACAAAGCCCCAGAGGATCAGAAAAGTGAGAGGAATATGTGAAAAGCATAGGCAGGCTTTTGCTTGACTTCCATGTGGAATTTAGGGATATCACCTTGTAGGGGTAAGGTAGTCATCAGCCATTACCACTCTTTGCCAAATACTGATACTTTTCAACTTACCATGGCATTACATCCTGACTAACCCATCATCTGAAAATATTATAAATGGAAAATGCATTGAATACACCTAACCAACCAAATACCACTATATACTGTAGGCTATGGTTGTTTACCCCTAAAATTTGATCACATGGCCCATGGAAAACTTAAAATACAAAATTCAAAGTACAGTTATATCACTTTCATACAATGGTAAAGTAGCAAAACCATAAGATGTACCATGCCAAGTCAGAGAATTTATAATTCCTGGTTTCCCACTTCTTAGCCATGTAAAGCATCCTTCTTCCATGCCCTCTGTGGTTTCATGGGGCAAAGTGACTAATGTGGAAGCTGAACTGTGGGTGGAACTGATAGGTCAGTTCTGAGCCTAACCTGCCAGTACAAAACCCATCAATACTTTTTCCACTCCCTCACAGTGACCCAGAATTCCCAAGAGGTCATGAAAAGGAAACAAAAATTGAGCTGAATCTGAATATACACAGGTCAACTTGACAGGAGCAAAATATACATAATCAACGCCCTGACTTGCTGCTCAGCCAGAAACAAGACTCACAGACCTGAGGAAGGCCACACCATCAGCAAGAAATGAAGTGACATGGGACACATTCAGCATAGAATGATGACTACTCCCTGGGAACACTTAGGAAGTCTACCACAAGCTTTAGGAACAGAAGTCAACTAGTCTTCAGGGTTAAGGACAGGCAAACTCCCTCAGCACACAGCAAGAGTCAAGGACCAACATGAGGAGCTGACATACCATGACATTTCCTCCTATCATACAGTTCCACCAGGGCAGGAGACTGTTCTGTGCATCCCAAAACCATTTTCCAAAGAAAAAGGAACAGCAATAAGAAATCTGAGTATTCCTGGAAGGTGCTTAACCCTCCAAAGAAGGCAACTGAGTCTACCAGAGCCCGGATTCTGGAGGTAATTTTATAGTTGGTAGACAAAGTCACACCTAACACTGCCTCCTGAAGGATGCTGACAACACTGAAGACACGGACGAACATGGATGAACTTGGCTGGTTCATTCTGTTTGTCTCATCTGGTAACTTAGGCTCTGCGGAGAATATAGAGGCTCTGAAGCTAGAGAAGGAGCAGCAAAGAACCAGAGCACCATCCCTTCCATGTGATGACTACAGGGCTGATTCAGAGCTTTTCCTCACACGTACTACCATTTTGTATTGCATAGAAACTGACTAAATAAAGCTATGTACTTCCAAGACAGGGCTCTGTGCACCAGTACATGGACATATTTAAAACACCCATTTTTACCTTTGACCTGTCCACAGCACTTCACACCCATGGTGCATCTGCAAGATTTTTTTTAAAAAAATGTTTTTTTCAGGAAAACAATGGTAGTTTAAAAACAGAACATCTCTTGGCCCTCATAGATTTAATTTTTTTAGAAAGAACAAATAAACAGAATTAAGCATCTGATATGGAAAGGCAAAAACTTCTCTGTATAAAAAAACTAGGTTCTGTGAAAAAAAAATGTGAGGGAAGATTTGCATTGAATATTTAGCAACAATCTGATTTATATCAGGAGTTGACATACTTTCAGATATTTTTAATTATTATTTACTCTTTCAAGTTTTTTAAAACATCCTTGGATTAAAAGCCAATGAATTTTATATCATACACTACTGGGGAAACAGGAGAACTCAAATAATCAAGTCCCATGTTATAAGAAGCTATTTAGTATCTTCAGGACAAATCTAAACATTCTCCTCAATCTAATCATTTTTATTTTCTTATTCTTCCTGATATCCATAATAGAAGGTATACTACTAAATGTATGGAAGTGAGAAATAAGTATCTTAATGTTAACAAGAGTTTCTAAAATGCACAGCAATGAACAGTATTGGAAGTATTAGGCAAATATTTTCCTGGCTCCATCAACAGATGAGCACAGTGTATTTTCTGTGGAAACATGTCCAATGGCTCAGCACTAGTAAGGCTGAGAATTAAAAGGAAAAAGGAACAAGTCAATCAGTTCCATTTGTTTCCATTTACTTTTGTTGTGCAATAAATGATACTGCATTCTCACTGCCACTTTGAGTTGCAATCAAAGCAGTTGACAATTTCCACAGTCTCCAATGGGGTCTCCCATGCAGGTGGCCACTTTCAGCTTTAGAGTCCACAATTTCAGCATCTGAGTTATGAGCAGAGCAGTCCTTTCCTGAAAAGGAACATTTATCTAAGCATTTGCAGGGAGCAGAAAAGAGAAAACCTCAATATGCTTCTTCCTAGTTAATTTCAACCACCTCTGCCAAGATCACGGCTCTGGTCTCAAGCCTGCACCTACAGCCTCCATGACTGACAGGATGAGAAGGTAACACTGAAGTTGGAAGGCAGCAGCATTTAGAATCGCAGAGACCCTAGAGACTCTGCACAAGCAAAATGTGAAATGAAAGGCTCATGTGGCTACTTTTGGAGATAGTTTTCTGGGTGCTTATTATTTATTTTTAACTTCTGGATAAATTTGGAGTACAAAGTTTCTTAGGAGTTTTTTGAGAAGGAAAAAGTGAAAATTAATATTATAGCGTGTTCATATTTAGAATGCAGATTTCAGCCATCTGCTTTTATATGAGACATATTAACTCTTAATTTTAGTTTAATTTTGATGGTAATGAAGTGAACAATCAAATCCATCTTTTAAATAAATTTATATCCATATCCAATGACATTAATTTTCTTAATTAGGTATAAGTTTTATGTCTTAAAATCTATCAATTTTAAAAACTTTAGTGCAGGCATTTTGAGTTATTAACTTTTCAACAGTTTATGTTTCTTGGTATAAAAAGCTAAAAAATAATGGAAATAACTGGATCCTAAACTTGGAGATTTATCCCTCTGTATGTTTATAACCTACACAGTATCCAGAGCAGTGGAGCCTAAATCATAACAGGTTTGTGTCTCTGCAGATCAGAAACACAACATGCAAGCCCATTGAGCTTCTTTAAAATAATTTAATTTAACCTGGGACATCTTCTCCCAGGTTATCACACTGGGAGAAGATGTCCTTTCTCTTCTTCCTTCCCTCTCTCCTTTCAAGGTTTATTTGGAACCTTGAAACCTCTGAAAACTTTAGATGCTAACCTGATATTAGAGTAACCACCAGTCCAAAAATGGTAATTTGATAATATAAACGGGTAAAATCTGGTTGCAATGAAAATATATTTTTACTGTCATGCTAGAAAATATTTGAAATCTAATGGTCAGGCTACAGAATGATTCTTCACAGTTAAAAAAAAAAATGAGGGGCTGGGGTTGTGGCTCACTGGTAGAGCACTTGCCTAGCACATGTGAAGCACTGTGTTCAATCCTCAGCACCACATAAAGATAAATAAATACAGGTATTGTGTCCATATACAACTAAAATTATATTTTTTTTAAAAATGCGAGTGAACAATCATGGGCATGGTCTCCAACCCTCACTCTCTGGGTTTTCCTCTTGTATCAACTTTTTCCTATCAATGTATCTGATAACTAAGTACCATGCTTCATTTTTAAGGGATAAAGAAACTCAAGCTATACTTAAAACCCAGATCTTGAAATATTACATATAAGGAGCAAATACTCAACTCTAAGTCTACATCACCAACATTTACAAGGATGTACTTACAGAGGGCAGACAGAGCTCATTTTAAGCTGTACTTCCTGAATTAATTAGCTCACTCTCACAGAAAAATCACTCTACCTCTTTAGAGGGTTGTAGAGCACTTAACTTTTTATTGTATTCACTGATTTAATCCTCTGAACTACTCTTCATGCAACAGAAAAGGCAATTTACTCAATGACATTGGAGTCTTGTAATAGAATAAGACATCTCCAAAAAGCAAGCCTGCTGCTTCCTTCACACTGTACAGGAAGAAAATCCCTACTATCAGCAGAGCCTACCCCTGGCCTTCTCCCATGTGATGTCCCAGGACAGTGGTCATTGCCCATCAGCATCCTGGTGTCTGTTGACTTCCCCCAGTGACTCTAACATTGGCACATTTACTTATTTATATATTTGAGTTTTTCATCATCAGCTTACTAGATGAGTAACCTTTATATAGCCTGTTCTAAAACTAAAAAGAAATCATTGGAAATAATGAGTAGCCCCAATAATTCCCTTCTGATTAATTTCCTTTATGAGCACTTACTGGAAACCAATAAGGAAGAAAGCTATCAAAACAAAATAAAAAACAGATTTATAATTTATTTATAATTTATAAATTTATAATAAAAAGAAAGTAAATAGAAAATAACATGAAAAAATCCAATTTCTTCAAATTCAATAAAATGCAAATATTAATTTTTGAGCTACAAGAATGGAAAATAACTAAGGATGAAAGCTCTCTCTGAGGAAGGAGCAAAGACAGCAGCCGACTCACCATCTCTCCGATTTAGACTTGCAAAGCCAGGGCCATGGCTACTGGACAGCTCTGAGGAGCTACTGAAGGATACCCGAGGCAAGGCAGAGGCCAGTGGAGCATCACAGTTGTCTGCAGAAAAAACAATACAAGCAGGTTATCACACTGGGAGAAGATGTCCTTTCTCCTCTTCCTTCCCTCTCTCCTTTCTTTTTTTCTTAAGAGGCTAGAACTTGCACCAGTCTTGGTCATAAGTGCATTAGCCCATATTTAACAACAGGCTGTTAAGGAAAATAAAACCCCTGGTTTCAGCCTTTGTCATTGTCCATGGTGTAACTATTCTCAACAAGGCCAATTCAAAGCCCTTAGTGTGAAGTTATTGAACTTGGGGCTGGGAAGGCATGCATACACAAGCCACATAGCATTTCCAACATGAACACAGAAGACATGTAAACAGCCTGAAGACCAGGGGTTATAGCAAGACACCACAAAAAAGGCAGTAAGAGGTAAGTTGTGATAATTGATTACCTGTATTTTAATATGATGATTGGCTTATTTTAACATTTACATAATTTAATTTTAAATAATGATGATATTTTAAAACTGGCTTGCAAAACTCATGAAAAATTAATGGTTGGTTCTTGCCAACAACTACTGAAAACTGGCACCAGCACATGACTCAATGGGGACATATCAGAAGGATTTCCTTTAAAATCAGGAAGAAGACTCATAGACAACACTGCTTCTGTTGTCATTATACTGCAAGTCCTATCAGTAAACAGAAGAAAATTTTAAAAAGAAAAGCATATGAACTGGAAAGAAGAAAAAGCAACTGTCAGCACTTTCCAATGATGTGACTCCATAGGTAGAAAAATCCAAAAAAGGTCGTTTAGCTATTAGCTCAATATTCAAAAACTAATGCTCTATCTAAACACTAGCCATACTTACAAAAAAAAAAAAAAAACAGGAAAAAATAAGAGAGAATATCAAATGGTAACAAAATATAATGATATCTAAGAATGCATCCTACAAAATGATGCAAGCGTTTATGGGGATCATTATAAACACTGTGTTGAAAAACAGGGGAAAAAAAAAAGCCTACATAAATGCAGTCTACAAGAACCACAAGCAGGAAGGCTTCGTATTTTTAAGGTATCATTTTCCCTAACTTGAGCTAAAGAAGCCCAATCAAAAGCCCATGAGGTTATTCATAGGACTTACTTGAAGGAGTGCCCCACATGGCTCAGGGTTCTTAACATAGGGAACAGGCAACATTTAGGGGTTCTGCAAACATTAGAAAACAATTACATCTTTATTTTCACTAACCTCTAACTAAACTAAATATTTAATTCAATCATGGAAGTAGACAAACAGGCCACACAGGTTCAGCATGTCCTCTTCATTTGTCACCAACATTAATTACGGATATTTTTATAGCAATCACTGTGTGGTTGGAAACTGTTTGCATCTCTCATCTCTTCAAAATAACAGTAGTTATTAAGCTCACCACCAGATTTTGTTATTTTACATGCTAATTAATAATCAAGAATTCCTATCATATTAAAATTTCTACACACTCATTACTGCACTTCAATAATTGCTTTTCTCTGTAACGCCAGTTACAAATGTTCAGCATTTACAAGCATTACTCAGAGAAGGTACTCATAGGCTTCAGCAAACAGCAGAATATATTTGTTCATAGCACAAAAAAAAAAAATGGTTAAGAAGCCCCAAAGTGGTTGGGATGTTATTGGAGCATTATGTTAATGGGGCATTGTAGGCATTTCAAAGAATTCTGGAAGGTTATAGGCAGGCTTTGCTACCTGGGGTGTTATCATTGCAATTTCTTTAGTATAACAAGTTCAGCAGTCCAGCCAGAGTCATTCCTACTGTATACAAAGTAGTCCCTCCAATGGAAGTCACACTGTGGTTGGGGGCAAGTAAGGATTAATCCATGAACTGCTTAATATGAGAGGCCTGCTCCCTTCCCCAGCAGGCCTTCCTTTATGATGTCCTTTGACAGTCATGGTCCATGGCTCCCCTTTCAGTCCTCTCTGCTCAGGTTTCTTCTTCTCATCACTGTGGTGCCCCTCCCCCCACCATCCTTTGATTGTTGAGGACCAAGCAGATTCTAGAAGCAGATCATACAGGGCACAGGTAGGGGAACATGTCCCTGTTAGTTGTCTGATCTTGGGAATACCTCAGCCTCAGTCTCAGCTTTCACATCTGTACAATGGAGACAATAAGATCACACAACTAACAGGGTTGCTATAAGGATGAAAAGCATTTGCATTGTTTCTTTTCTTTTTTTTTTTATTTGTTTTAATTAGTAACACATGACAGTACAATGATCTTGACATATCATACATTTGAATCAGATGGGATGTTTATTTTCTTTATGGTGAAACAAGTCATCACATATTAAGACCGTACAAATGATCCTGTAAGGACAGTTTCCTCAGGTAGTGAGTTCTTATAACTTTATGTAGCGTTAAACAGAAGTTTAATTTTCACACTAGAAGTACCTGCTTAATGGATGTCACCCCAACATAGTTTTCAATACTATAAGGGAACCTGATGGCTCTAGCTGGTGGCCAGAGATAACCACTCAGTGGCTACTTTCTAGCTGCTTCCCTTAAAAGGACTATTTAAAGCTTGCTCAGGAGCTTCAGGTGACCCCCTCTCAGTCACAGTGTGACTTCCTTGGAACTACTGCCTGCTTACTTCAATCCACCAGTGAAAGTTCCCTTGGGGTACCTGTCTGGATCACACTCTCAGCCAATAAGTGTATTGGCCCATAGGTACCCCCTCTTCCTCTCTGCTGTGCTATGTATTGGCCCATAGGTACCCACTCTTCCTCTCAGTGTATGGCCTCCAGGTGTGTTGTACACTCCCCCTAAGGAGTCTGTAAGACCTACAAAGACTTCAACTTTCACATTGTGATTTAGTCTTTGACGCTGGGCCTGGAATCTGAGCCCTGATGGTGAGGCCTCCAGAAGGGCCCCATGCAATTGGGTTTCTCTCTGGGCCTGTAGGTTGCTGAGGCCAGCAGACACCAGCTGAGTTGATAGAGATATTCCAGGAGTTCTTTCATAACAAGAGGGGGAGCATTCACAGGGCCAAACCACACATTCATTCATTTATTCATTCCCCAAAAGAAGGCATACAAAGCTTAGTATTAAAAAGAAAAAAGAAAAGGCTAAGCCCAGCAGTGCATGCCTATTATCCCAGCAATTTGGCAGGCTGAGGCAAGAGGATCATGAGTTCAAAACCAGCCTCAGCAACTTAGCAACTCAGTCTCTAAATAAAAAAAAAAAAGGGGGATAGGGATGTGGCTCAGTGATAAAGCGCCTCTGGGTTCAATCCCTAATACCGATGATGATGATAAATTTTTTTTAAAAAGTAGTAGTAATAACTTTTACAGTGTAGTAATTTCTTGGGAAGAAAAATTTGATACTTTTTAAAAAATGATCATTTTTTTAATAATCCTAACTGTGAGGCCTTAGAATCAGCTGTTCCAATTGATTCCTGAGGTCACCTGTGAAATCATGTGGTCAAAACAAGGTGCCCACCTCCTGTGAGGCCCTGGGACAGGAGCATCTCTGTACCTATGCACTGGGACAGTGCAGTTCCTGAACTCTTGCATCTTCCAGCAAAGTTATATCCGCACAAGATGAGGTCTCAGATACCCCCAGAAATCTCCACTCATTTCTGTTTTCAATATGAAATGTTCTTGTTTTATATTAAGCATCCTGGAGCAAAAGTCGGTAGGATCAGATGTCATTTTGTTTCTCTGGCATCATTATAAAATATGCAGTTTCACGAACTGAATATTATTCTTATCAATAATTTGAAATAATGTCTTAAGAACAACCAAATCTTGAAATGCTTCAAAGCTACAAGAATTATTCATAGAAATTTTTTAAAAGATGAGATGATAAACAATTGTGTAGAAAAACTATCACTTAGGAGAAAAAAAAAAGCTGAGTATAGGCATATAAGAATGAACATAAGATAAAAGAAAATACTGTAGTTATGCCAAAACAAATTTATTTCTCTGTATAATAGACACTCATAAACATGAGAATGATTCTAAAAAATTATCTCAACCTTAAAATTTAGTTATTCTTTCATAGGTAGAAACATATTCAAAGTTGTGTTTTTAGAGAAGCTGAAGGATTGGGCTGGAGGTACAGGTTAGTGGTAGAATGCTTGCTCAGCATGAGCAAGGCACTGGGTTCCACCCCTAACACCACAAAAAATATATATATACACACACACACATATAGTTGTGATGCTGTTTTATAGAAAAACCGAACCAAACACATCACAAATGTTCACAACTGACACTGATTCAGATCAGATTGTTAGGGATATCCTACCAGGCATTCTGATGATGCAACAATCATATTTAAGAAACTTTTAAACCATATTGTAAAGCTATTTTAATCAAGAGCCTGTTGTTTGTCATACCATAAAACCATTTAGACCGAGGTACTAAAATAATACTTTAGCTTCCTATTTTACACACACACACACACACACACACACACACACACACATTCTTATGGTTTGAATTAGAGATATCCTACAGAAAGGTCATGTAACAAAGAAAGAATTTCCAAAGGTGAAATGATTAGATGATAAAAGTCATAACCTAATCATTTGAAGGATTAATAATTTAAATAGATTATTGGATGATAATTCTAATTAGGTGGGGTACTCTAAAGGAAGCAGATCACTAGGGCAAGCCCTTGGGAAATATATTTTGT
The DNA here is from genome assembly GCF_045843805.1 of Urocitellus parryii. Taxonomy (NCBI): domain Eukaryota; kingdom Metazoa; phylum Chordata; class Mammalia; order Rodentia; family Sciuridae; genus Urocitellus; species Urocitellus parryii. Next base: position 1,194,654 of record NW_027551776.1, read on the forward strand.
CTCTTACTCCTCCCTCTCTGTCTGCTTCTCCTCTAATGTGAGGTGAACAACTTACCTCTGCCAAATCCTTCCACCATGATGTTCTGCCTCACCTCAAGCCTAGAGTAATGGATTAGGTTGACTATGCACTGAATGTCTGAAATTATGAGCCCAAAATAAACTTATCCTCTTCTATCTTGTTCTTGTCAGATCTTTTGATCACACAACACAAAGCTGACTAACACACACACATATAAAATTATATATATTTATTTTTCCTCAGGTGATTTTAGAAATTTGGAATTTCCAACAGTTGGGGAATATATAATTGACTTGCTCCTCCCAATCTAAATGAAACAGTTTTCCAGTTTTTTCTTTCTAAAACTACCTAATCTATTCTTCCTCTCAAATGAAAAACAACTCTAGGTTTCTTTGATTAAAAACAACCCCTCAGTAATACATTAGCTCTTATATTCTTCAGCACTTTCCAAATTCTATTCATACACAATTGCATATAAATGATATCTTTTTTGAATGAATTATCTTCTGAACTAGATTAAATAGTCTTCAAAGGAAAATATGTATTTTCATTCCTCAACACATCACAATGCAACCTATTCCCTGGACTGTAAAAGACAATGCATATAAACTCCCCTGGAGGTGGACTTTGATCCTACTTGGTCCTTCCACTTGGACTGTCTGAATTTCAGGAGTTGCCAATGCTCAAGACCAACACTCACACAATGGCTCCCCTCTGTCTCTGAACCTGGGACAATGTCTGATTCAAAAGAACCTGTAAATATCTGGTGATCATTTCTCTAACCATAAGAGTAAGATCTGGAACTTTTCTTTGGATCCAGGATCCCCCGTTCCTAGTGTCTGGTGACACATTAAGGCCTCTAAGAATTGTGAACATCAGGGTCCACTTACTCACCCTTCCCAAGTCTGTACTCACCCTTCCCAGGTTGTACTCACCCCACATAGCTGGCCCTTAATCCATCCTCATGAAGATTCCCATAATGTCTTTGCTAAGTTGTATCCTACTTCTGAACTTTACCAAGTATACTGAGTCACTGGCCCATGCTCCCTGAAGCAGACCAGAGATCCCCACCCAGAAGACCCCTTACCATAATTGTTCTTATTAACAGACTATCAGCAAAAATTTCTACAAAAAAAAAACTCAATGTGGGTTAGGACTTCCTATTTTTGTGAGGACTAAATTGCTCTGTCTTATAAAAGCTGCAGACTTGATGATGTTACTACTGCTTTTGTGGTAAAACCTCTGACTAATATTAAAAAATGGAACAAAAAAGCACTTGTCTTGTTCACCTTCAGTCCCCTTCTCCTACTAGGTATAAAGTTCAAAGAATTTTTAGACTTGAGGTCCAGAGAAATTTTAGGCGATAGCCTCTATGGACCCTGCAGCCAATAAACCTACTTCCTGAAAATTCCTTGGATGTCCAGCCTATTCTGTCCCACATCACAACCGCCAAAATATATGCAGTAGAGAGTATGAATATACCCGCTAAAACCTACAGTGCATTACAAGCTCAGAAACTTGGCATGGAAAATCCATGGATGGCCCTTGCATAATTCTCCAACCACACCTCATTCCCATCCATCTGTGCCCTCACTTGCCTCTAAACATATTCCACAATTTATTTATTTTACACATACAAAGGGATTATGTCTGGCCATTAGCAACATCCTAATTTAAGGTATTTTGTTTTTACTTCTGAACTCTTTTTTCCTATTATAGCAATATATTCATCTGTTATTTCATGGGTCTGCTTTATGGCCATGGCATTAACTCAGAGATGTGTGGTGGATCAATCTGTTGCCTATAAACTTATTTCTCAGTGTAATTCACTTGTAAATATAATTCTAAGGGTCATATTACAAGAAACAATTTCCATTGAGTTTAAGGTTGTCATACAGCAAATTAGTACCCATGAATTTGAACTATTATTAAACTATATTTGGTATGAACCAAAAACAATAATTATTCTTATAATTAAATGATACCTTAGATTCCTTACAATGAAGTGGATTCATGCCAATATTGTTTCCTTTTTTAGTTCACAGTATTTGTGAAAAGCCTTACATAATTTTTAGAAAAATAACTGAATTATAAAGGTAGTTGTCTTCCAATATTAAAATTCTAATGGCAGAAGACATTTAACTGGGCAGGTACTTGCTAATAAAAAGAGCCTCCTGTGTAATATCTGGTTTTGAATTTCCAGAAAACCTGGGAGAAATACACAAAATCTGTTTTTTAAAAAGGCTTCCTCTTTATGTACAAGCCTCTTAATTCAGTTAAAAATGAAGGCTCTGATTTAGACCACTTTATAGAGAAAAGACATGAAAACTTCACTTAAACCAGCTGATGTTGTTTTGGGGTTATTTTTCCAGCTGTATGTCTAAGAGCCTATTGGGCCCAGCAACAGAAAAAATCAAGCCTATTGCTTCATGGTTCTAAAATTGTACAAAACCATATGATTCTACAGAACTTTTAGGGAACTAAAGCTCTGGATGGAGAATTGTTCCTAGTTCTCACTGACTAATTTGCTTGGTACCCTAAAAAGAAAATGATTTGGACCTGCTAGAAAGCCAAACTTTTTTTTTTTTGGGGGGGGGTACTAAGGATGAACCCAGAGGTGATTAACCATGAGCCACACCCCCAGCCTTTTTTACTTCTTCTTTTGAGAAAGAGTCTCATTAAGTTGCTTAGGGCCTCACTAAGTTGCTGAGGCTGGCCTTGGAACTTGTGATCCTCCTGCCTCAGCCCCTGAGTTGCTAGGATTACAGGTGTATGCCTCCAAGTCCAGCTAGAAAGTCATTTTTTTTTTTCCTTTTTGGTGCTGGGGATAGAACCTTGTGCACTCAAGTCAAACACTCTACCAACTGAACTATACCCCAGCCCTAGAAAGCCAACATCATCCCAGTTATTCTTAACTAACCACTGAAAAAACATGCATTTGGCAAAAGAAACTGATTCTAAATCATCAGGGTGGTTCTAAACTCATAACCCTTAAATAAATTGTCACATCTATCTTAAAGGCTCAGCACATTTTTGTAAAGAACCAGTATTTATCTTTACTTCCTTAGCTTTTATCATACTGCCTGGCACACAGTAGACATTTGATAAATGTTTCCTGAATTAAACTGACCACAAGTTGAAAAGCTCTTATACAACTTTCTAAAATCTTCATATCTCTTATTTCCACCCAGGCATATATTGAGCTCAAAATATTTAAAGAACCAATTCATCAGCCCAACTTGATGTTCCACACCTGTAATTCCAGTGACTCAGTAGGCCAAGGCAGGAGGCTCACAAGTTCTGAGGCCAGCCTCAGCAAATTAATGAAGCCCTCAGCAACTTAGCAAGATCCTGTTTCAAAAAATGAAAAGCGCTGGGGATGTGACTCAGTGGTTAAGTACCCCTGGGTTCAATCTCAGTATCAAAAAAGAATTAAAAAAAAGAACCAATTCATAATAAGAGGAGAAGCATGGGAAGTCTAAATTTTTCAGGTGGGTATTGAGTGGGTAAATGACAGCAGAAGTTGAGAGAACAGACTGAGGAAGGGGCTTCTCTCCGGCTACCAGGAGAGATTGCCCCATGCAGCACTCACTTCCAAACACACTCCTGGCCCTATTTAAATAAACATGTAAGTAAAATTCAACAACCCACCATACTGAGGAATAGTTTTCAGAAGGAATCCACAAATTGAACATTTAGGGAATTTTCGCATTAAGAGAAAGTAATATCTCCAGATTTGTCAAAATTGCATCATTCTATGGAGTAAAATTCATAGAAACAGGTAGAGCTGTAATTTCTCAGACACCCTTTTCCATACACCTTTTCCATCTCTTCAAGTCACAATTCAAGAGACCTTCTGCCTAAGGGTGGGAAGGTCCTAAGGCTGCCCTTGCTCAATCTCTCCCAGAGCCCTCTGGCTTGTCTAGCACTTTCATTGATCTGGGAACCTTGCATGTACAGCGACAGTTCTCAAACTTGGAAATAAATATAAATCCCCTGGGACATTTAAAAACTAACAATTCCTCACCTCCTCATCTGAAATTCTGATTTCCTAACTGCAGCTTATTCTGAAAACTATCAAACCAGAGCACTTAGGATATGGTGTATGGTGTTTTTGCACTCAAGGCAGTCAGACTATGAACTCCAAAGAAGGAAATGCACAGATTCAGGTCAACAGCCCCCACATCTCTGCAGTGGTGAATTCCTGGAATGTGTAGAGGTGTGCCCTACAATGCATTTGCACAGAGGTAGTCCTGGCATCTACAGTGTGCTCTGTGGTTGAGGGTGACATCACCACTGGACAGCGGGGCAGTGTAAAGACAATGTAAAATCCCAAAGCCCAATCAAGCTAGTGCTTGAGAAGTCACACTGGAATGTTAGGCTATTGACTCATATTAGTACTGATCTTGCTCTTAATGCTCAGTTTCAAAAGATTTTAACTATCCATAGCTTGCTAGCAAGAAAACTGCCTTGCTATGTAACTCTTAAATATTAATGTTTAACCAACTCTTAAATATCATTTCAAGGGGTGAAATCTATTATTTTAAAATTAAATGGTTTGTGACTTTTGTAGAATTCTATAAAATTCTCAAATTCTTTATTCAAATTATTAAAATAATCACAAAGCAATCAAATATGTAATTTTAATTTTTGACCATACATTTGTTTACATTAATTACTTTTTTGAGTGAATAAAGAACTTACTTTGTAACTTTTTACAAAATTTTTACATCTTGAGTAAAAACTTTTTCACCATGGAAAACTGAAGACAAAATTACTAATTAGCTCTCTGTTATATTGTTGTAGAATAATCAAAACTTGCTGCACAATTTTTTAAACCCTAGGAATAATATGAAAGTTCAGACCATCACTTCTATTTAGAAAAAAATGTTTCTTCTGAAAATCCCAATGACTTTAAAAACTTACAAAAATTTAATAACTGTGCTATCATATTGGATCCATAAATATAATAACATCTGTTGTGTTTTCAGGACAAGACTTAGGCTGCACGAGAATATTTTTCACTGTCTTAGAAAATTTGAATATTTGAATATTTGCAATTTGAGAATAATTTAAAGAAACATTAAAAATTTCCAAAGCTAGCAGGTCACAGTGGCACACACCTGTAATCCCAGCGGCTCACACCTGTAATCCCAGCAGCTCAGGAGGCTGAGATAGGAGGATCAGGAGTTCAAAGCAAGCCTCAGCAAAAAGCGAGGTACTAAACAACTCAGTGAGATCCTATATCTAAATAAAATACAAAAAATAAGGCTGGGGATATGCTCAGCAGTCTGGTGCCCCTGAGTTCATTCCCTTGTACCTCCCCTCAAAATTCCAAAGCTAAAGAGCAATTTATGATAAAATAGGAAAGCAGAATGAAATGCCATTGCAAAGACAATCAACAGTGAGATTCCAAAAGCTTTCCTGACTACAATATATATTCTATTGATATACAGTATTACATATATTGTATATGTTCTTTTTGCTTGTTTTTCCCTCACTCCCTCCTTCCTTCTTTTTTTTTTTTTTTTTTTTTTTTTTTTTTTTTTTTTTTTGAGAAAGAAAACCAGGGATAGTTGGCTGCAAAATCTCAGCAAGTCCCTGGAGAATTGGCTCCCCTCTCAGGAGATGAGCCTGGGCAGGGCTGGGCCTGGGCATGCTCTGATTTCTCAGGAGATATTTGGTTTTCCTGGGGGCTGTCTTGGTGGCCACTCTCTTCAAAGGAAGGAAAAGCAGAATCTGAGGCTGTGGTATGCTTTTAGGTCACCTGCCTATAGCAAGTACAATCAATCCATACCAAGTATTTATAAAAACAAATCTCCATAAAACACCCCTTGTCCCCATTAAGTCAGGGACAGAACTTTTTATTTATTTATTTTTGTGGTGCTGGGCTTTGAAGCAAGGGCCTCATGCATGACAGGCAAGTAGTTTACCACTGAGCTACATCCTCAGCCTCATGGGGAGGGGAATTCTTTTCCAACAAAAGGTACAGTAATTTCTTTGAAGTGTTCAAGGAATGAATAAAAAATAGACAGAAAAAAAGGAGCATTTTTATTTTATTTTACAAAATCTAGAGTCAGGTGACACTGAAAGCTTTAACATATCTAATTCATTAGGGAATCTTTTCTGGTTTAATTCATTAGTCACTGAGTACAATTATATTAAAGCATTGCTCTTCAAGGTAACATTTACCTAAAATTATTTGTATTTAAATATTAACAACTCATTAAAAAACTTGAGTCTATGTCTAAAAAAATTCCATTAAATAATAATTTCCTTTAATTGTTCATGTTTATTAAAAAGTATAGCCCACTATTGTTCCAATAACTGAAGCACTCATGTTTAAGGAGCATATGTTTATGTGTATGTATATATATCAAATAAACATTAAATTAAATTAATATTGAATAATGCAATACATTCTCAGATTTTAGTTCTTTAGATACATTTATAAAAATAAATTATCTGTTTTATGTTTTCATCACATGGTGCAACTAAACATTTCTTAAGAAAATTTACCTAGGGGCTAGGGATGTGGCTCAAGCGGTAGCGTGCTCGCCTGGCATGCGTGCGGCCCGGGTTCGATCCTCAGCACCACATACCAACAAAGATGTTGTGTCCGCCTAGAACTAAAAAATAAATATTAAAAATTCTCTCTCTCTCTCTTTCTCTCTCTCTCCTCTCTCACTCTCTCTTAAAAAAAAAAGAAAAAGAAAAGAAAATTTACCTAGAAAAGGTGTTTGTTTTTTTGTTTCTCAAATATTTACTATATTGTTCTTTAACATTCATATCAAAAAATTTGAATGTTTTAACTCAGTAACAAGTAGATTTTAAAAATTCAGGTCTGGGGTATAACTCAGTGGGCAAATGAATGGGATAGGCCCTGGGTTTAGCACAACACTGAAAGAAAAAAAAAAATTCACAGGATATATTTAGTGACCCTGCAAGAGAGTAATATATCCCACCCCAAATGCATTCCTTTGGCCTATTTCAAATTGGATATTCAGAAAAACTCCAGGCTCTGTGATCACAGGGATGACTCTGAAAGGTGGTTCTTTTGTAAAAGAAAAGTATCCATCTACATTAGTAAATAGCAGATGTGCACAATGGTTTTTCCATTTTATGTCCCCTACCTCCTTTCTGCCTAGGAAGGCTCTAAACACAGCAGGAAGAGATTGGGATTCTAATACCTGACCCAGATAAAAAACCCTATCTGTATCACAAAACACCCTTGCTGGCTGTGGGATGCCCACCTTCCATAAAGGGGTGTATATTTTTGTGATTTCTATTAAGCAGTGATCCCTCCTCCCCCACCCTGCTGTGGTTTTCTCTTTTTGCACCTTAATAAATTTGTATGTTTTTTTCTCCAATTTTAAAATCTGTCAGGGTATACCAACAGAAATGTCCCTTTGTCTGAGTAACACTTTTCTTTTATAAATCCAAATCTAAATCTACACTCTATAAGCATTACTAAAGCAGAAAATTTAAAATTAGTGTATAAATATTGACAAATCTGCTAACCTCAAGAGACTGCAGGTTTTTTTAATGGAAAAATGTATGATTTTTTTTTAACTTGGTGTTTCATTCCATTTTTTAAAATATTAGAATTAATCAAATATTTAAATTGCTCACAGAAAAAAAAAAGTGTTTACCAGCAATAGTAATTGTTGAAACTTCTTAAATACACTGGTAGGACTGGTAGAATCATAATTAAATACACTGGTAGAAGCATAAATTAAATATACCCCCAGGATCCACCCAGGGATCACCTAGCCACCACAGGTAAGCCTCCCTGGGGTCAGGCCCCATAGAAAGTAGATTATGGGCTATGAATGGTGGTGCAGAGCTGTAATCCCAGCAGCTCTGGGAGGCTGGGCCTCAGCAACTCTGCCTCAAAACTAAAAAACAAAAATAAAAATAAAAATGGCTGGGGATGTCCCTCAGTGGATAAACACTCCTGGGTTCAATCTGTAGTTACCTCCACCAATTCAAAAATGAAAAAAAAAAAAAAAAGTAGACTGGGAAACCCTCACATGCTTGATGATCTCATCCACCCAGTCTACACCATGCACATAATTTCTGGGTTTAGGGGAAGATTTTTCAGATAACTGTTAAATATCTACTAATTTAGACCTTATCAAATTTTACCATGTTTAATTAATTTGCTTTGCCTACTATGAATTAGAGTTTTTTCCACTACATTTTCTTTGGATTGTCTCTTCTTTGTGAAACACGTCCTTCCTTTTTTTTTCCACTAAGTTTATGGGTAGTGAGTAGGTAGTATGTATTTCTGAATAATATCTTTTTGAGATAGAAGAAATAAAAGGTAGAAAGGAGACAAAGGAAGAAAAGCGAGACTACTTTAAACTCAAAGCCTTGTGATAAATTTCCTCATACCTTCACTCTCTGGGTCAGTTTTCCTCCCAGGCCTGTTACTTCCCAAGCCAGATTTTTTTCCCCAGAACTGTCACTCCAAAGTTTCTAAGAAATCTACACATCTCAGGGTTCCGGAAAATTCACTCACTTATGAAAAGTGCCTTTTAGAATAGATTAAGCAAAGGGAGATTCAATATTTTAAGAAATTCACACATTTCAAATGTTATATATTGATCAGATAGAGGAGACAATATAAAGATCCTAAGACAGCCACACCTCACATACCTTCCCATGTCACCCCATGCAAAGACAAGAGCCTGAGTCCCCAAAAGGTACATCTCACTCCCTTGACAGCCGAATTCTCCCTGAAATATGGATTTGTTGCTTTCCTGAAAAATCTCTGCTCCTCCCTCTCTTTGACATGTTTTGAAATTCTTTTCTGCAAAGTTTGTCAAGGACCCAGTCATCCTGAGTTAAGGTCCCCCTTTTCAGGATCTCCTCAGACTCCCTTCAGTGACATTAATGTTTTTTTTGTTGTTTTTTTGTTTTTTTTTTAATTTTGGTTTTCATTACTGTGGTGCAGGGGATCAAACCCAAGGCTTTATGCATGTCAGGTAAATGATCTTACTACTGAGTCAAGCCCCCAGCTCATGGGGTCTTAATAAATTATGAAGTTCTCTTCCTTTACTATGTACTGTTTTTGCATTTCTTTTTGCTACTTGTATCATTGCTCTGCTAAAGGCAAACTAGTTCTCATTCCTCCACAGCAAATAGATTTATATCACTATTTTTGGTGGTTGAAAATGTGACCTTGATGTTTCTAGGTGTGCTTTTGTTGTTGGGTTGTTTTGTTTTTTTTATTTTATCTTTTACCAGCTTCATGAAGCTTCTCTATGATTTTAATGTTACTAATTCTCTGAAACTTATGGAACTGACTTTATGGACAAGGATAGATGTAAATATTTCATAAGTAATTGAGGCTGCATAATATTTATCAATTGTTATATATATCAAACTGGGAAACAGTTTATTAAAATCTTCTGTATTCTTATCCTTTCTTTTTAATTGTTTCCTACATGTCCATTTTAACCAGTTCTTTTCTTTTCTTTTTTTTTTTTTTTTTTGATACTGGGAATTAAACCCAAGGGTGCTTAACCACACTGAGCCACATTCCCAGTCCTTTTTGTATTTTATTTGGAGACAGGGTCTCAAAGAGTTGCTTAGGGCCTCACTAAGTTGTTGAGGCTGGCTTTGAACTCTTGATCCTCCTGCCTCAGCCTCCTGAGCCGCTGGGATTACAGGCGTGCACCTCCTCACCCATCTTAACCAATTATTTTCATATATATATAAATATACACACACACACACACACACACACACACACACACACTTCTATTCAGTGATCCTCCTTGAAATTTTATGCTGATTCTGCCTAACAGTTAAAGCATAAAAATAAACAAATTTCACCTCCCTTCACCAATAATGTAAGAACCATGAATGCTTTAATTCTGACTATCTTTCTACATTTATTTCCAGTTGTTCACTTAGATTTGTCTTCTTTCCTTTAATTCCACCAACTGCACACAGATGTTGTACATACACCTTTACTATTGTTTCAACATTGCAATTAGACTTTCAGGAGCATCATTTGTGTAACAGCTGCTGGATTCTAACTACTCACACCTGCCCCTATAATTGCTTCCTTTCCTGCCCCACCCCCATCCACTAGCACTTCCTTAGTGATGGGTTGGTGGTCTTGCATCCTCTGAAGTCTTAAAAGATTTTACTTTTCTGCAAATGACTATGTCCCCACCACTCTTGAAAGCTAAGTCTATAATCCTTGGTGTTTATCCCCTCTTAGAACTCTGAAAGCTCATGGGTCTCAATGTTGTTAGTTATTCCTACCCCTGGCTGCTTTCTACAACTTCTACTTCTGGTGTTGGACGATTCCCATATGGTGATGTTGGTGGTGTGCACTATTTTCTTTTTATTCCTACACATTTCAAAGTCTTCCTGACTCACAAGGTTGGTGACCTGCTTGAATTAGGAGAATTCCCATAGATCATCTGTTAAGTCTTTCCTCCTCCTGCAGAACCCAAGTCACATGCATGGATCTTGTCACTTACCACTCTGCCCTTTAACCCATTTTTCATATTTTCCTTTTCTTTGTCTCTCTGTGTATGCCAGTTATTTATTTCAGATCTGTCTTCCAATTGGCTGACTCTTTATCCACCTATGTCTAATCTGCTGTTTCAGAATTCACTGAATTCTTTATTTCAATAATTCACTTTTTCATGTCTACATACTCTTCTTTTTCAACTCTGCTAGATCGTTTTCATGTAAAGATTGTTTCTTTATATGCAGGAAACTGAAAGAAATAAGTTACTTATTCTGTTCTTTTTTCCTTTCTTCTATTTCTATAGACATTTGGCATTCTAAATCTATTTCCAACAACTACATTCATTTTGATCTCATCCTGTAGTTTGTTATTTCTATGGGCCTTCCTGTGAAGTAGTTTGTTTTCTTATGCATTTAGCGCATATGTTTCTATTGTGAGCGCTGGTGGCCAGGCACCACATGTTCTTTCGAAGACTTTAGAAATACCAGTCAGATAACAAGTAGCCCATGTGTCCAGGGGCTATTCAAAGGAGCATATTTAAGGATCTGTCATGCATCACTTAATGACAAGGACACATTCTGAGAGACATTAGGTGATTTCAACATTGTGTAAACATCATAGAGTGCATTTACACAAACCTAGTTTGCTTAGACCACCACACACCTAAACCATATGGTATATATAGGCCATTGCTCCTAGGATGCACACCTACACAGCATGTTACTGTACTGAATATGTGGTCAATTTTAACACAATAATTGTTTATCTAAACAGAAAAAGTACAGTAAAATAGTGCACAGTAGCAATATTTCAGTTCAAATAAAATCTTTTGGGACAAGCATATATGCTCATCACCAATCAAAACATCATTATGGGCACATGACTGTACTAATTTCTTCAGGTACCTGGTAAGAAGTACTATCTGCAGACTTCCACAAAAAGAAATGTAGTTCCATTTTTCAAAAAGTTTACATTAAACATGAGGGGCAGACACACAACCAACCATCTGCCATATAAACTTTTTAATAATAGATGCTTAACTAATTAGCTACAGAATTGGTGCATTGTGATTTATTGACATGGTGATTTATGTGAGCATCTGGTCAAGGTTCAAATTACAAATCAGTTTCTGGCCCCACTTCTGAGCAGTTAAAAGCCCAAACCCTTTAGTCACAATCATGGGGTAAGAACACACAGCACAGCTGAGACAAGGAAAGCCAGATCTTGGGATTTTACTAAATATTTTAGGAGAGAGAATCAGTCACATTTTTACTTCCTCAGCAAATATATACTGAGAACTAACAATCTTCCTGAACCCAACAAGATTCCACCTGATCTCCCTGTAGTGACTGCAGTGATTCCCTCCACAGCATTCTCCACCCATGATCTCCTCAGGACACACAGGTGCATAGGCACATAGCAGAATCCCCAAGATGGATCCCACTAGTTAACTGAATCTGAACTCAGAACCCAGCCTGAAAGCCATTTGCTGACTGTTAGGTGGCACATTGGACCTGAAAATTCCTGAAAGGGCCACAGCTAAACTTGGTAGCCTTCACCTGGACACTGTGTCACTGCCCCCAAATGAATGGTCTCTAAAGTTCTCAGTTTTTTACTGTTTTATTTGTGCTGCTTGGACTAACCAATGAGCTATGAGCCTCCCCTTTTATCTTGAATTCTCTCCTAGTGAATTTCTGTTGACAATAGTGATAATTTTACCACTTTGCCTATCAATTCACCACTCCCAGAAATACTGTATTCAATTTAACTTTAACAAGTTCTCAGGCTGCCAAGGATTTTAGGTGTTAACATAACAAATGACTGTAAGTCTGAGTCCTACAGGCAGAACCTGCTCTAAGCCTTCAGGCAGCACCTGCTCTAAGCCTTCAGGCAGCAGGTGATCACTGCAGGACTCCAACCAGTGATTCCATGGCTTGGTTACAAGTCAGAGAAATTTTCTTGTGTCTTGAGCACACCAAGTAATGGGACATTACAAAGAATATTTAAGCCTCAGCCAGAGTTCCAGGGATCATCAAGGGCTATGAAAATTAAGATAGAGTCCACTGTCCACCAGCCCCAAGAATCACATGGCATTACAATTTCCTTCTACAGAGAATATAACCACTAAGTCAGACGATGGAACCACAAGCAACACATACCAAAAAAAAAGCTACACCCTAAAAAAATTAAGCAAGTTTCATAAATTTATCTACTATCATAATATTCTCCCAAAATAAATTCAAAAATGTTGTTTGTTAGTCAAAAACTAAACTATCCAGTTTCTATTCATGAGTTAGATATAAATGACACTGATGCTGCCTCCATGCACATCTTATATGCAGAAGCATATCTTATCCTAAAGAGTAAACAGGAAGAATTTAATGAAAGCTACAGCACAGTTAAGAGATAATACATGTTTTTTCCCACTTTGTGATTTACAATCTTGGAGTAAATTTTTTTTATTGCTGTACTATTAATGAGCATATAATAAGTATGTAGTTTCTAATTTTAAGCTAATTAAAATGCTAAATGTTTTTGTGAATTGCACTGCTATAATCATTGATATTCATTCACATAACACTACAGTACACTGATTTAGTTCAAGTTGCAGAATCAGCCCAAGAGCTCATCAACAGATGAATGAATGAATACAGTATGGTATACATACACAATGGAGTTTTACTCAGTCATATAGAAGAATGAAATAATGTCATTTGTTAGTTAATGGCTGAAACGGAGAACACTGTGTTAAATGAAGTAAACCAAACTCAGAAAGTCAAGGGTAAAATATTCTCTCTCATATATAGAAGCTAGATGGGCTGGGGATGTGGCTCAAGCGGTAGCGCGCTCGCCTGGTATGCGTGCGGCCCGGGTTCGATCCTCAGCACCACATACAAACAAAGATGTTGTGTCCGCCGAGAACTAAGGAAAAAATAAATAAATGTTAAAATTCTCTCTCTCTCTGTCCCCCTCTCTCTCACTCTCTCTTTAAAAAAAAAATAATAATAATAGAAGCTAGAGAGGGGGTAAAAAAGGAATAAAAATGAGATCTCATGAAAACAGAAGGGAGACCAATAGGGTAGAGGAAAGAATTGGAGAGGGAGATAGCAAAAGAGGGCATGGGGAAGTCCCAGGGAACAGAGTCTAACAAATTAATTATGTCCCTCTGTGAATAAATCACCATGAATCTCACTCATATGTACAATTATGATGCACTAATTTAAAATAATAATGAGAAAACAGTAGAATACAGTAAGTGGATAGGGGAGGGAGGAAAGGAGGAGAAAATATTGGGAGTGATACTGATCAAATTATGATATGTGCATATATAAATATGGCATAAGGAATTCCACTATTATAGTTATAATACACCAATACAAATAGTAAACAATTTTTAAAGCCAAATGTTTTATGCTTCTATTAGTATTCATTCTAATATGTTGAAAATACCCATTATTTGGAACCTAATAATATTTTTATCTCTTTTCCAGCCAGCTCCCTAGATTAAAAGTTCTAATGGACAAGAAAGACATACAGTATAAAAGGACAACTGAACTAAGCACTGTGAGGATCACACAATGATGTGCAATGCCTACATCAGACCACTGCTTTCAAAGAGTTAAAAACACTTAAGCAAAGTGTTTGACTCTTAAGCAAATAGAGAAAGGTTTGTAAGCTCATTAATGAATGATCTAGGGAAGAGCATTTTGAGAAACTGGACATTTACAGGCATTTTTTTAGAGGATGAAAGAGATTGGTAGATTACATAAAAACTAATTATTATCCTAGGGCACTAATATCTTTATAGTTATCTTTCATACCTGAAACAATGCACTCATCAATTTAGCAGGTAACATCTCAGTGTCTCAATTATAATCAAATAGTAAACAAGTAAGGCAGCTGTGGGAGGATTCTCCTAGATAATTAAGCAATCATAGACACCTATTAAACAATGCCCTTGTAGAAGACTGAGAGGTCACCCTAAAATAATCTTTGATAGTATTTACAGTGATACAGAATTTTTCTTAACATGATTTAAAAAAAAAATTAAAGCATATGCTTTAGAATTCAAACTAGGAAAAATACATATCTATATTTTAAAGAAACATTTTATATTTGGTTTTATGCCTTTCAGAAATATGCAGAGATGTATAATGCAGCTTTTAAGAAGTTATTCAATACCAACAGCAGAGGCCTAAGGCAATTGGCTTATCAGTGGGTCCCAGAGGCAGGTAGAAATAGGTAAAATTTAGAAGACACACTAAAGAACTTTTTTGTGTTGAAATAACCCTTCAAAACTTCTAAAAAAAATAGTGAGGGGGAATATCCTAAAGTTCATTTCATCTTTGTTATTTAGAAACCTGAGGCTACAGCTAAACCCTGGATCAATTACTACCAAGTTGTTTAAGCTATTTTACACTTTTATATTCAAACTGTTTTTAATTTAAAGGGGAAAATTCACCATAACATATACTCATTCAAGGAGAGTTTTATGTCCTTTATTAGGTATTTTGGAGTGATTTGCTCTCCCTCTTCCCAAACAACCCACACAGAAAAGAAGATTTTCCTGAGGCCCATGAAGCTTGAGTTTTCTTCCTTACACTGTTCAGGCATGGTAGAGGCACTGAGAATGTGTGTTTGTGGTCATTTTATTTGCTTTTGCTTAAAGATTCTCCTACAATTCCACAATCTTAAGACCCCCACCAACCCTGGCTCTCTCCTCACCTGATGCTCTGGGCTGAGCAGTCACATGGACTTTTATTAGAGAAAATTATTTTGTTTTCTGTAAGTATGCACACACACCCTAGCCTTCACATTTCTGGGAAATACATTCTCATACTATGAATAAGGATCTTCTTACTAGTTTATCAAAAGTTCTTCTTAAAAAACTCCAAGTTCAAATGCACATAAAAACACTGATACCTGTGTCCAAAGCCATTTGCCCAAAGCCTGCATCAATGCATGGCTTCCCATTCACAGGAAGCCTTCCTACTATACACCAGGTTGAGCACCGGACAGATGAGACTCACTCTAGACAAACATTAAGCGTGCTACAGAGGCAAGAGCCTGCCTCAGTTAAAACATCAACAGAAGCTTAGTCCCTATTAGCCAAGGCAATAATTTCTTTATAGACTATGTTGATCCTCTTAGCACATGACATTACTTGAGATTGAAAATGTTCCTTTGACAATAAAGAATGTTGACAGCATTTACCAGATAAGAACAAACAATTTCATGTCCACTAAATGAGATAACTTCTGAAAGTACAGTCTTACAGAAGACACATATGACAAAGACACTATTAGATATTTATGTAAATAAATGTTCATGACATTATACTCCTAGCAATGGGAGACTTTTCTGTGCCTCCATTCTGCATGACCACGATTTACACAAGTATTTAAGGTTGATCAGGTAAAAATAACTTAGACACTACAGTTGCCTATTATGTGACACTGGATATTTATACTTGAATAGACTTGGTCTGCACCCACAGTTATGGGCAGGGACATTTCCATTTCTTTTGTGTTGGTGCTTAAAAATATTTCAGTTTAGTCATAAAGTCTATAGGAAAGGATTATTTAAGTTTTCAAAGCACTTCTTAGGAAAATGAAGGTTAGCCAGCAAAACTGTTGAGCAACACTGAGGTCCATGGCTTTGTATTAGAACCTGAAATCCCACCCTGCTAGCAAACTCCTCTTTAAAATTTCTCACACACAAGAGGCCAGCCTCAGCAAATTAGCAAGATGCTAATCAACTTAGAGAGACCTCATCTCAAAACAAAAAAAATAAAAAGGGCTGGGAATATAGCTCAGTGGTAAAGTGTCTGGTGTTCAATCCCCAGTACGGCAATATTAATTAACTAATTTAATTTAATTTCTCATAAGATGGTACAGACATGAGAATAAACTATCATGACTTGATAATAACAGATTTCAAATACATGTTTTAAGTACCTTACTTATACACACACATACACACATACACACACACACACACACACACACAAATACTTCCCAAATAATCAGAAAACAAAGAAATACTAGCTTATCTAATTAGCTTGCCTAATGAGGTTAATAACATTTATTCTCCATTATTTCTACTCCCACAAGTCATACTATCAGAATGGGAGCCCTAAGGAATTATCAAATGACTTTTTCTAGACTCTGTGAACCTTTAAAGCCACAAGCCATTTAAATAGAATCTTGACATTTGGAGAACCATCAACAGATTGACCTTATTACCTAAAATGTCCGTGGCAATATAAATATATTTTTTAACATTAATTTGAGTACTAAATACAACAAAATAAAAAGAGGGTGATACATGAAAGCTAGTGTTGATATTTACAGAGTCAGCCAGAGAACCACAGGGAGCTGAGCTTAGAAATACATTCACTACAGGCAGATGTACTGCCCCTCCCCACAGAGCACCTGCACTTGTGACTCCTTAGCAAGAATGCTCAGTGTCAGAGGGGGCACCCTCTTGGGTTCCAGGAAATGCAATACCAATGAAAAACAAAGAAAGAGTAAAACAACTAACAATGTCAATATCACACAATTAAAACTAAGGAAACAGGAAAGGCAGCAAAGCCCTCTGCTCCTCTCATGGCAATGGTTTCTGAAGCCACATTTCCTCCAAGTAATAGTGACCTCCAGTGACTTAGTTTTTAATTGTACTTCAGTGACTGTGGGTGGAATTATCTGACAATTTGTTTCTACAAACAATTAATTAGTCTGGTTATTTTTAAATCTCTTAGCAAAATGACAAAGCTTTCTTGCAGGACCTTAATGATTGGGTTTTATGTAAATGCCCCGTTTTAATTAATTCATGGAGGTGGTTACACAAAGCTAAGTTAAAATTATGTCTGAAATGCAGGTTGGCATTTGCATGTTCATTTGTTGCAGGGACTCACATACACTATGGCCCTAAATGAATGGTGGAAGGGTAACTTTTCAATGCTTTTCCCTTCAGGCTAAACTTTCCTGTGATGACAAAGCTAAATCTGGATACATGGCAGCAAGGTCAATTCTGAACATGCCTACCAGCACTTTCTTGAAAGTCATATTAATTTGTCCTCCTGCCCACAACTCGATTTAAAAAAAAAAAAAAAATGAGGAGGTATGGCAGAAGGGAATGAAGGACATGAGAGACTTAAAAAATTCCTCAGGTAAGGGGCTGGGGGTGTGGCTCAGCGGTTGAGCACTCCCCTAGCACTTGTGAGGCCCTGGGTTCGATTCTCAGCACCATATAATTATAAGTAAATAAAATAAAGGTATTGTGTCCAACTGTAACTAAAAAGTGAAGTAATTTTTAGAAAAAAAAAAACCCTCAGATAAAGAAAAGCCTGTGATGGAGATCCTTAAACTTTTTAAACTTTGTTTTTAAATCGTCAGATTAAAATGCCTTGAGGTCTGCTGAATCTATTTAGCTAGCAAACTGAACCCCTCAAAATCAGAAGCTGAACATATCACAAAATACAAGCATTTGAACGTTTAAAACCTGAATGGCAAAACGGTTTTCCGCTAAGCAAAAGCCCTCTCCGGAGAGGGGTTGGAAGTCTCCCAGAACATGCCACGAAATCTAGGTACCCTGCTGCTGTGCCTACCAATGCAGCACCAGAGTTCTCTGGTCCGCCCCACTCCACAAAGTGCCAACTGCAAGGATCTACGCTATGCAGGAGGAGCCAGTTCAGCAGTTGTTTCTCTTTCTTACATAGTTCTTACAAAACGCACTTATAATGAAACGGCATCAGTAATGGCACTTGCAAGCTCCTCTCATGTTCGCTCGCCTCATCTCATCTCTAAATATCCTCATGCTAATTTTAGGTTTTACAAGAACTTGCGCTTACTCAAAGAATATGCAAAAAAGCAGCCTAGGTCTGGGGCCACAAAAGTCAAAACATGCTTCGTATATTTTAGATGCGACAAGAGGGAAAACAATTTTAAACCATCCTATCTTACCGGCGGGACTTGGAGATATTTTTAACGCTTTGTTTTCAGAAACAAGCCAGTGTTACATTTGTAAATATTTATTAACCCTAACAACACAATTTCTAAGTTATCAATATAAGTTTTAAAAGCTCTACTGTACTCACAAGTATTCCCCGCCACCACTTTGCTGCAGGTCTGCGCAGACAAAAGAGCGAGCATCTTGAGCAAGGCTCCAGCCACAGGGTCCATGTCCACACTCTCTGGGGGTTTCCCACCCCACACTCAATATCTCGCTCCGAGCGCAGGTCTCCTGGCGCGCGCCTTTCTTTCCTCTTTCTCCAGCCCGCGCAGACGCGGCGCGGAGGTGGAACCTGCAGCCGCACCCACCCAACCGCCACCAGGCGCTCCACGCCCCCGATGCCTTCGGAGCCGCGCGGTCCAGGCTGCTCTGGGCTGGTGCTTCCAGTGTGCCGCTGGCGCTCCTAGTGGTAAGTAGGGGAAGTGCATACAGGAACCTCAAATCACACCTGGCTGGCTGCTGGTGATGCAGGGGAGGGGTGGCTACAGACCTACTTTCCTGGCTAGTTTGCCCTAAGTTTCCCCACACAATATGCCCCCGCTAATATGAACAATTCAATATACTTCAATTTAAAGAAGCCAAGTATGAGTGGTACTTGCTCATTAGCATTGTGTCTCCACATAGTATTGAGGATGGATGGTAGTAAGTCTGTAAATATTTTGAGTTGAAAAGAGGTTGGAACAAAAATAACTAAAAGAGGTTTGAAGAAAATGATTACACATAATAAAACTTGCAACAAGAATATTTTTGTCTTCTCAGTTCGTTTCATGAACCAGATTAAAAAAAAATACTAAAGCTGTAATGTAAGATTTTTATTGTACATGTTCCTACTTGTAATATTGAGAGTGCTGGTCATTATGTATATAAAAGAATTATGAATTAGTATCCTAGGAGGAATAATCTTAGTCCAAATTCCACAACAGAAGCAGTGACCTTACACTAAATAAGGGGACCTGACAGATTTAATTAGTGAATGAAGTTTGGTGAATTTGTATTGTTGCTTTCCACTCAGCTTCTTTAAAGTAATTTCCCTAAGGGACATTTTGAAAACTAATAGAATTTGAAGGTAAGGAACTGAGAGAAAAATATGCTTCACACTCTAAATCATCCAGAAGACTCAGGGAAAGACAGAATCAGGGGTTTCAAGACTCATGACCTTGAAAAATATTAGCAGACTTAGAGGAATCCTCTACCTCCTGAACAGGCTGTGAGCAGAAGTAAATGAAGGAGTCATGAACTGGCGCCAAGTACAAGATTAGTGAATGCAGCCTATGGGAAGGTGTTTTAGTTAGTTTTTGCCTCACTGTGACCAAAAGACATGACAAGAACAGGAAAAGTTTATTTTGACTCAGTTTCAGAGATCTCAGTCCATAGACCAACAGCTCCATAGCTCTGGGCCCAAAGTAAGGCATAATATCATGGCAGAAGGGTGTGGTGGAAGAAAGCAGCTCAGGGCATGATGAGGAAGCACAGAGAGCTCAGCTGACCAGGGACAAAATGTGAACCCTAAAGGTAAGTACCCAATGACCTTACCTCCCCCAGCCACACTCTACCTGCCCACATTTACAACCCAGTTAATCCATATCTGTGAATTAATCCACTGATAAGGTTAAGTGTTTTAGTCAGCTTTTTTGCTGCTGTGAATAAAAGGACTGAACCAGAACAACTGTAGAAGAGAAGTTTATTTGAAGGTTCACAGTTTCAGAGGTCTTAATCCATAGAAGGTTGGCTCCATTCCTCGGAGCTCAAGGTAAGGCAGAACATCATAGCAGAAGAGTGTGGCAGACAGAAATAGCTCACCTGATTATCAGTAAGCAGAGAGAGATTCCACTCACCAGATACAAATATATATCCCAAAGCCATGCCCCCAATGCCCTACCTCCTCCAGTTACCACTCAGTTAATCCCATTAATTCACTGATTGGGTTAAGGCTCTCACAACCCAATCATTTCTTCTCTGAACTTTCTTGCATTGTCTAAGAGGTGAGCTTTGGGGGAACATCTCACATCCAAACCATAACATTAAGGCTCTCAGAACCCAATCATTTCACCTCTGAAACTTCTTGTATTGTTTCACACATGAGCTTTTGGGGACACCTCATATCTAGATATACATTCTCACTGCATACACAGATCAGAAAATGAAAGCTCTTGGGCATCTATCTGCATAGCTTGGTGCATCTCTGCAAGCCCAAGCATGCTAAGAACATGAACAACTGGATGGCATCACCAGGGAGTATGACATGCTTTTTAAAGCCAGCAGCATTGATAGCACTGATGAAGACCCACACCACCACAGGTGTGGCAGGCCATGCTGGAATAATATCCCCCCAGTAAAGACATCACAAGAGAACCCCCCACCATCACCCCGTTTGTGGCAAGGTTAAACTTGCAGACCAAAAAGACAGGTTAAAGGAAGTATTTTCCCACTGTGGTGACATCTGGCAGCTCCAGGTGGTGAGGGACTTGGTCATGAGCTTCTCCAAGGACTATACCTTCACAGAGTACAAGAAAAAGCTTGAGCTACTAAAAGCCTATCTGGATGCCAGTGGCCTGGTGATACACCTGCACATGATATTAGTGGACTATGAACTGGAGAAGACTCTCCAAGGGTGGATCCCTCCACATCTGGGGTGGGAGAACTAGAAGGGAAGAAGGAATCTGGGCAGTGGAGACTTGGCCTTTTTGAAAATATGAATTTGCTGGTTTTTAAGTACCACCTCTATAGAGAAGGATAAAGAGTAAAGGAAGGAGTGATCCCAATACCAAAAGAGACACTAGGACTCCTGGACAAAGGATCCAGACCAAGGACAGGGGTCAGGAAGAGATGTCAAGAAAGACAGCCAGCCAGGGTGTAACATAAAAATGACTGGCAAAAAGAGCAGGACCTTAGGACAGAGTAGGAAGTAAGTAGAGACCCAGCAATAACAGACATGAAAAGGAAGGGACAACTAAGTAGGAATGGCAGGGTATTTGCCTTTATGCATTAGATATACAAATCTGT
This sequence comes from Urocitellus parryii, assembly GCF_045843805.1. Lineage (NCBI taxonomy): Eukaryota > Metazoa > Chordata > Mammalia > Rodentia > Sciuridae > Urocitellus > Urocitellus parryii. The sequence goes on from NW_027551776.1 coordinate 1,216,184, forward strand.
ACAGTTGAATAAGAATTACTGATAATGGGTTGGTTGGGGGGGGCTGAAAGATTTTAAACCTTTACAAGGATCACACTTGCCTGAAAACAAATCAGAAAAGGTGTTTTTATTATTGTTATTTTATAGTCAATAACAATAATAATAACAACATAGGACTAGAGAATTTAATAACCTGCAAAGGCCACAGAGCTAATACTAGGTGTGCTGAGAGCTCAGTCAAAACATGTAGCTTCAAATTCCAAGTTTTCATTTGCCTTTACTCCTACTCAGGGGTTCAGAGAGCAGCCCTGGAGTCAGGAAAGTTCCCCACACCATAGATCAGCAGTCATGGGGAAAACACCGACAAGAATATCCCAGGGAAGATGCAGGAGGTAAAGTGACTTTCATTCATTAATCAGATGCTTCTGCAGTATCTGCTGTGTCCCAGCACCTGAATATTTTATTTTTAACTTTTTACAGCAAACATAAATTAATGATTTGCATTTAAAGTCTAACTTTTTAAACCTATATACCAAACTCTGCATATGTATGTGTGTGTGTGCACATGCTCACACACACACACACACACACACACACACACACACACACACACAGAGCTAGGTATACACCAAATAGGGGAAAGAAGTTAAAAGTGGCATAAGCCTCCAAAAAAAGAAGAAACCAACAGCTGATGCTCAGAGCTGTGTGTCACTCATAAGAAGAACTGTAGATCAGTCTTTCCCAAGTGAAAACTAACCTCGTGGCATTTCCTGACCAATGCCTCCAGTCCTCTTCACACAGCTGAGCAAGCCCAGGCACTGAGAGACTTGAGGACCTGCCCCTGAGAGGAAGAGGATCAAGTTGGTCAGCTGTAGTGAAGCCCTTTCTAAGGTTCTCCGCAGGTTAAACATGACTCCACTCATTTCCCTTCTTCATTAGTGATTTTCTTCCCTTAGATTGTTATTTCTGCATGTCTTATTTAAATCTGAAAATGCATTTAAGTTTACTCTCACGATGAGAACCAATTTGCTATTAAATCTTCTGAAACTGAAAGCACTGCAAATAAAATATAGTATTATTTATATTAAAAGTAATTTTTCCCAGAAGCCCTCAAGCCACAAATCCTGGGGAACCGTTACCAATAGACAGAGGATAAATGTCCCTTTGTGATATAGAACACACAGCTCAACCTCTATTTGGGTTCTCTCTGATGAGCTGCATTCTCTATAATGAGAATTTATTTAAGCTGGGGCTTAAATAACCAACAGATGATGCATTTAATTACATAAATCTCAATTCTTGAGAAGAGTTAACCTCACCTTTATTTCAAATCCAGGCTGCTTAGCCCAGGAGGACCCTCTATAACCAACACTGGTGTCTCAGACAAGTAGGCTAAACCTCTACTGATAACTTGAAGTATACAAACAACACTGCATGCATATTTTGAAAAGTGCTTACAGAAACATTTTGTCTGACTATGTGGAAACAGACACGCAGGCACATTTCCTGGTGTTCTATAGAAATAGAACCAGAGATGCTTAGAATTAAAATGGAGCTTAGAGTTGGCAGGCCAACTCCACTCAAATACTACCATGTCCCCAGTGTGGTTGTTGATGCTGTCTATGTATGACAACCACTGGCATTTCCCAAGTGCTCGGACAGGTTTACCAGAGGAGGAGGAAGACACAGAACCACCTTCAATCACAGCATGAAGACTGTCACTGACATGACCACAGAGGATTCCAGGGGAAAGATTCTAGTGTATGAAAGACATAAAAGGTGACTCTGATTTTTTTCACTCCTTCAGGAGTAGGAAGAAGGAAGCAAAGTTATGGGTATCCTTAAAAGTACTTGTTTTTTTTTTCATTTGAAATGCAATTAAAATCTGGCTCGCACAATGACACATGCCTGTAATCCCAGCAGCTTATGAGACTAAGGCAGGAGAATTGCAAGTTCAAAGCCAGCCTCAGAAAAAGTGAGGCGCTTAGCAATTTGGTGAGACCCTGTCTCTAAGTAAATACAAAATATGGCTGGGGATGTAGCTCAGTGGTCAAGTGCCCCTGAGTTCAATCCTCAGCAACCCCCCCAATAATAAAAAGGTAAGAAAAATTTAAAAATGAAATTAAAATCTAATCTTGACATAAATAAAATACTGAGTCATCTTGAAGAGGCAAGGTTTCTAAATGTAATTTTATAGATGAAGAATGTAAATGGTAAGTCTTTCAATGTAGAAAGTTTAATATATATCACTAAATAAGTTTGGATTGAAGATCTCATTTACCAAATGGAGAAATTAGTTCAAAAACAGAATTCTGACAGTCTATATGCTGCACCAGTCACAGTAGTTTGAATAGAAACTGAAAGGGAGTTTTAAATGTTGAATCTATCTGTTGAAATCCTCAGGTGTAGTGGTGAAAAGGTAATGACTTTTTTCCATAAGTTTTTTATTCATTTAAAAAAATTTTTTTAGTTGTCAATGGACCTTTTATTTATTTATTTATTTATTTATTTATTTATTTATTTATTTAGTTAGTTAGTTAGTTAGTTATATGCAGTGCTGAGGATTGAACCCAGGGCCTCACACATTCCAGGCAAGCACTCTACCACTGAGCCACAACCCCAACCCTATACTCAATTTATTATTGGCCTTTTTTCAAACAACTTAAAAAGTATGGTGTGGAGGGCTGGGATTGTGGCTCAGGGGTAGAGCGCTTGCCTAACATGTGTGAGGCATTGGGTTTGATTCCCAGAACCACATTTACAATGAATAAATAAATAAATAAAATATGGTGTGGAGTCTATGTTTTATTACTGTGTGAGACGTAATAATATCATCTTCAGGATTCCTCTAGATACAAATCATATTTTTAAAATTTGGTTGAGAAAAGAATTGAGTTTAGAATCAATGTGAAATCTACCTAGAAGACACTGCATAGTTCAAATATGCTAAATATATACAATCTTTGATAGGCTATTATTACTAATAAGCAAAGCATTTATTCTTCAGAGAGACTAAAAGCAAGAAAATGGTTGCTGGTGTGTTTGGGTTTTTTCCCCTCCTTTTAAGTTACTACTTAGATATTGTAATGGACTGAATGTTTGTATTTTCCCAAATGAATATGTTGGAATCCTAGCCCCAAAGTGATGGTCTTAACAAGGTAGGGCCTCTGCAAGATGACTTCGTCTGTTGGTACCACCCTTATGAACAAAATCAAGTGCCACATGAGGATACAGCTAAAAGACACAATCTATGAACCAGGAATCAGGCCCTCACCAGACCCTGAATGTTCCAGTCCTTGATGTTGAACTCCCAAGCCTTCAGAACTAGGAGCAATACCTTCCTATGATGTATGATCTACCCAACATATAGTTATTTGATATAACAACTTCAACTAATTTTAACATTATATTTATATTAATTTTATTTTCCTGGTTTTAGTTAGAGGGCTTAAAGTACTGTAAGATAAAATGATGCTTATGAATAAAAATGTAATTACTGTTGGAGAACTGTTGTCATTGTTATTAAATTATATTGGAAACTCACTTTGGCAGTAGTGCATGCTCCAATTGTATATAATTAAGAAAACTGAAGCTTACCACAATGAGATCATGTCCATTTGGATGGCTAGATAAGAGAGAGTCACATGTGTGTGTGTGTGCAGGGAGGGGGGATTGATAATCAATGTTGGTAAAGATGCTGGTAGGAATGAAATGGTGAATCACTTTGGGTCAAAGTCAGGCAGTTCCTCAATGGTTAACTATAGGATTACTATATAATCCAACAACTTATTCTTAGGAACATAGAAAAACACAAACTGAGTTTCCTGTCACACTCACCACTCAATACCCAACATTCCTAGAACCAAAGTATGAAGGGACTTCTCCCCAATTCTAAACTCTAGATTTTGAGCTGTGCTTCTTGCCAACCAGCTATATAGGTGAGGTTCCCATGACCCTCTTCTTGTATTTAATAATTTGGTAGAATGGCTCACAGAACCTACATAAATACTTATGATTACTGATATTAAAGGATATGGTACTGGATAAACAGCCTAATGAAAAGACACATACAGAGAAGTCAAGAAGGGTCCTAAATGAGGAAGTTTCTGTCACTGTGGCCCTAGGGTATGCCATCCTCCTGGCACATGGATGTGTTCACCAACTGGAAAGCTCTATGACCCCCATTTTAGAGGATTTTTTTGGGGGGGATACCAGGGATTTAACTCAAGGGCACTCAACCAGTGAGACCCATCCCCAGCCCTATTTTGTATTTTATTTCGAGACAAGGTCTTACTGAGTTGCTTAGTACCTCACTGTTGCTGAGGCTGGCTTTTAATTAGCAATCCTCCTGTCTCAGACTCCCAAGCTGCTGGGGATTACAGGTGTGCATCACTGAGCCCAGCTAGGGATTTTTAGTTAGTGTTAATTAATTAATTGGTACTGGGGATTGAACACAGGAGCACGCTCCATCCCCAACACTTTTTTTTTTCAAAACAAGCTCTCATGAAGTTGTTGAGGCTGGCCTCAAACTTGTCATCTCTGTCTCTGCCTCCCTAACTGCTGAGATTAAAGGTGTGTGCCACTATGCCTGGTTTCTTCAGAGATTTTTATGGATATTTCATCATGTGGGCATAATAGACTATTAACTCCATTTCTAGCCCCTTCTCCCACTCCAAAGAATGGAGAGGGAGCTGAAAATTCCAAACTTCTATTCATTGCTCAGCATTTCTGGTGGCCAGCCTCTATCCAGAAGCCCATCAAGAATCTCATTTTTTTAAAAGACAATCCTATCACCCAGAAATTTCCAAGGAATCTAGAAGCTCTATGTCAGGAAGTGGGGTCAAAGACAAAAGATTCTCCTGGAATTTTTACTATGAGGGTTTTAGACTTTAGAAGCTCTGTGTCAAAAACTAGGGCAGAGCAATTTTTAAGTATTTCTCAGTATTTCATAGAGAAAAATGAAAAATACATATCTACACAAAATCTTATGCAATACTGTTCACAGCAGGATTATTCACAATCAGCAGAAGATGGATCCAACCCAAATGTCTACCACCAATATCTGAGTGCATAAACAAAATATGGTCTATTCATGTGACAAGATATGTGATGAGCCTTAGAAAGGAAGGGGCTTCCGACACTTGCCAAAAAGAAACATAGCATGAATCAACCTTGAAAATTTTTTGCTAAGTGAAATAAGCCAGACACAAAAAGAAAAATAAAATATTGTGTGATTGTACTTACAAAACGTATATAGAAGGGTCAAATTCATAGAGGCAGAAAGTGGAACAATAGGGGTTAGTGGGACTTTTGAGTAGGAAAAACAGGGAAATTGTTAGGGATAGAGGGTATAAATTGGACGATGAAAAAGTTGTAGAAAGTGAAGAAAGTTGCACAATGTTGTGAATGTACTTACTGCTAATAAATTTATATTTATAAGGGATTACAATGATACATTTTATGTTAATGCATAAGTTACCACTAAAAAAGATGTATAAGTCTCTTAGGTACAAAGCTATTACTTTGGGATTATAAATCTTAATTAAGATTAATTTCAATTGTTCAAATGTCGACGGGGGAGCTGGGGCTATAACTCAGTGGTAAAGCACTTACCTTGCATGTGTGAGGCACTGGGTTCAATCCTCAACACCACATAAAAAGAAATTAAGGTACTGTGTGTTCATCTACAACTAAGAATATATATTTTTTAAAACAATATAGATGGGGGAACTAATGTAGTACTGAGACAAATTCCACCATGAATAAGCCTTGCAAACATGTGAATGTAGCCAGTCATAAAGGACCAGATATTGCATGAATCCATTTACATGAAGTTTCCACAGAAGATAAACTGGTAGACAGTAACTATCTGGGCTAGAGAGGATGAAAGGGTTGGGAGATCAGGGGTAAGGAGAGTGAGGTTTCTTTTTGGAGTAATGAAAGTGTTCCAAAATTGATGGTTTTGATGAAAGCACAACTCTGTGAATACATGGAAAACCAATGAATTGTACACTTTAAATAGGTGAACTGTATGGTAGGTGAATTATATTTTAAAGTCTTTTTAAAAAAAAAAGAATACAGAAACTCTAAAAATATGTTAACATTTAATTCTGCAATTATTCCAAAATAGAAATTTTATTAACAAACAATAGTTTAAAACTATGGGCAGCTACATCCACTAGTTCTGTACTGCCACAGTGATGCTTTGAAACAACCACAAACTTCTAAGTAGCACAAAACAAGAAACTAGCTCACATGTCTACAGACCCCACTCTTGGCTCAGCCAGGATCACTCAGGCTTCCCATCCCATGTCCCATCTTGGCTCAGGATGGCCCCATCTGGGATGATTGAGCTGGTGCCTCACCACCCAGCAGGAAAGCCTGAACATGCCTTCCTGAGGGTGACACAGAAAAACCCAAGACCACCTGGAGCCTCTTCCTGTGTCACACCCACAGCCATACCATTGACCAAGACAAACCACATGGCCTTACTCAGAGTAAGTCACGGAGACACACTGCCTCTTCAGTGGAGGAATGGAAGAGCCTCCTAAAAAAAGATATACTGAGAAAGGGAAGAGAGTGGGATCCATTAATGCTTCACTCTCCTGTGTAGCTTAGGGACTAGCACAGTGTGTGTGTCATGAAAAATACCCCAGAGGACATACCTCAGTCCTCCACCTTTCATCTTTTCATTCCTCATATCTTTATTTAAAACTGTATCAGAGACATTGAAACATCAAGCTTTCATCAAGTTCAGTCTTGACTTAGAGAACAGAAGCACTTAAAATTTTTATATTTTAGTTTGAATAAATGGATTGCATAATGCAAGTAGATTTAAAAGCAAATGGAATCTACTTTGTAATGGCAAATTATCCTGAAAATGCCAGTGGATAACGCTGTGTGACATACCCTGATTACTTGCTTTTTAATTGTAAGAAGTTTTAGTATTTGCAAAGATAGCTGCTTTTAAAAATGCTCTTGTAGAGGCTCTTAGCTTATCACAAAAAAACATGTTTGTGTTTAAAAGTATCAACTGGCACAGGAAAATGTTAATAACTACCCCCTACTCAATCTCCTGCCTACACACACAAATAGATTCACTTCTCCATTGATGTAATTGTTGATGACTTTCTTTCTTGTTCATACTCACATCTTCAGGACTAGGTTTAAGGTAATTACAAATGATGCTATTCTGCAATATGCTTTAGCCTTTTAAGTGTGTATTTTTCATTTCCAGAGTAGGCTCAGTGTACAAAGTGGAATCCTATTTCACTAGTCAGTCTAAAATTTACATTGAATCCTAAATGGATCTCCCACAAAAGGACCTTGTAGATCTCCCTTTAAATTGCAATACTTTTCTACCCTATATACTGTGAGTATTGGTTATACTAATTAAATAATAAGTGCTCTCCCTATAGTGTTGATTTTTAACCTTCTGATATATTCAAAAGAAAAAATTATTATACAATCAGAATTTTTGTTAAGTAATCACTGTGGTCTATTTTTCAAGAAATGATTTAAAAGTGGTGGCTTGAAATGGGAAAAAGTCCCTCCTTTATTTTCAGGCTTCCTCATTGTGCTTGCCAGGAACTGCCCAGGGCATTGACTCTCAAATATCCCCCCTTTCAGGTACTTTAATTACTAGGAAGGTTAATGGTGCTGAGCAGCAGAGGTACTAAGAGGGACTTTCATTATCCTCAGCCTTAGGAAGTCCCTTGAGCCAGTCTGCTTTCCTTCCCTGTTGATGGAGAAAGATACAATGTTTTCCTCACACACCAGGAAAAATGAGAACTGATTTCTCACAGGCTATCAGACCTTCCACTGTATTTTCTGGAAGACAATTCTTTCCCTTTTCAAGCCAGTTTGGAGTAATTTGAACTTGAACACAGAGCAAATTATCCTTTAAAATAAGTTCTATAAAGCCTTAGCCTTGTGAAAGCAGCAAACTGTCTTATATAGCCATATTCTCCTAGAATTTGCCTCTAACAACGTTTATTTACTGTTCAAGCAAGTAATTGGTAAACCAATAGAGATGTTCTTGATTTCGTTATGCTGAATTAATCGAAAAACTTGGGTTGCTAAAAGAATAGAGATTAATCATGAATAAGGTGAGAAACACTCACCTGTCCAATCTCAAACAGAGGCAAGTCTAGCAAAAAGCAAGACTTTGCTTTAATACTGGTCTTGCAAGGTCAGGTGCCTGTTGGCCAGGGACACACTGATTGAGTAAAAGTGCATTTTATTCCCTAAAGCACAAGATCTCTCTCCTGATTCCTCATTGGCTGAGTAGTATGGAGTACACAATCTTCCCAATTGTCACCTAGGTTTTACTATCTCCTACTGATTTAAAGAAATACCTTCAGTTGTCCCCACCTCCCTATGTTCTCTTGTGGTGGGAAAGTCCCCTTGGATTGGGTGCTAAATACATAGTTTATCTGTTGGTTTGGGGCGGGGGTGAAGGAAGGGGTGCTACCTTCTCACCTCCTGTTTGTCCAGGGAGGCTATGAATTTTTATACTCTGGTGTTAACTGCTTTTAACTTTTCATTCTACTATCTGCTCCAGCTGCCTTACTTATATTCCAAGTCATTTTAAAGGTAAATACTGTATTTTGAAAATGGACCACCAGGACTCTGTATTTCTCACAGTACATAAGCACTAAAAAAAGTTATCTTATACCGTGTAGATTCTAATACTGCCAAATGCAAAAGTTTAAAGGATTCTACAGATAGTCTGTTTTTATTTTTTTTATTTTTGGTCTCTCTTCTGTCAAGTGATCATATTTTATATACCTGAAGCCACAACTTGAATTCCATTTAACCTTACACAAGGTAAGTTTTTACCAAGGGACTAGAAAATGAACTTCTGACTCCATCAAATGTCTCTTGGACAAGCAAAGATGTGCTATTATTTAGCATAAGACAAAGCACCTTACAATTTTTTCCCTAATTTTTGTATCTAAAACACAACTAAGCCCCCACTGGCTGCTCTGAAAAGCCACCTTTGCATTGTTCCTGGGTCCAGCTCCCCACTCGCCACAATCACCTCCACTGTACGCCTCCTCCACTGCCACGGACTCCGGCAGCTTTATCGCCAGAGTCCCTGAACTCTAGTCTCCTTTTTAAACCCACTGCATCAGATCACCGGCGTGCCCACCATGTCAGACGCAGCCATAGACTCTAGCTCTGAAATCACCACCAAGGACTTAAAGGAGAAGAAGGAAGTTGTGGAGGAGGCAGAGAATGGAAGAGACACCCCCAGCTAATGAGAATGCTAATGAGGAAAACTGGGAGCAGGAGGCTGATAATGAGATAGATGAAGACGAGGAAGAGGGTGGTGAAAAAGAGGAGGAGGAGGAAGGTGATGGTGAGGAAGAGGATGGAGATGAAGATGAGGAGGCTGAGGAAGCTATGGGCAAAAGGGCAGCTGAAGATGACGAGGATGATGATATTGATACCAAGAAGCAGAAGACCCATGAGGATGACTAGATAGCAAAAAAAAGGAAAAATTAAACTAAAAATAAAAGGCCACCATGATCTATTTACCCTCCATTTCCTTCTCAGAATCTAAACATGGTCACCTTCAAGTAGAGAGGCCCGCCTGCCTGCCCACTGTGGGCAGTGCCACCCGCAGATGACATGTGCTCTTCACCACCCAACCAAAACCACAATGTGAATTTGCAACAGGGGAGGAAAAGAGAACCAAAACTTCCAAGGCCCTGCTTTTTTTCTTAAAAGTACTTTTAGAAAGGAACATTTGTTTGTATTTCTTATTTACATTTTATATTTTTGTACATATTGTTAGGGGTCAGCGTTTTTAATGATCTCGGATGACCAAACCAGCCTTTGGAGTGTTCTCTGTCCTACTTCTGACTTTACTTGTGGTGTGGCCATGTTCATTATAATCTCAAAGGAGAAAAAAAAAAAACTTGTAAAAAAAGCAAAAAACAACAACAACCAAAAAATCTTATTCTGGGCATTCCAGTAACTTTTTTTTGTGTATGTACTTTAGCTGTACTATAAGTAGTTGGTTTGTATGAGATGGTTAAAAAGGCCAAAGATAAAAAGGTTTCTTTTTTTTTTTTTTTCCTTTTTTTCTATGACGTTGCTGTTTATTTTTTGGCCTGTTGATGTATGTGTGAAACAATGTTGTCCAACAACAAACCAGAATTTTATTTTGCTGAGTTGTTCTAACAACAACAACAAAAAAAAAAACTAAGACACTTGTAAGAAAGTAATAGTATCATGAGTTTTCCTTGTCAGAGGCTCATGAATTTCAGACAATTTTCTAAAGAAGATTTTATCTGGGAAGGATCTCAGCCCTGACTGGAGGTGGACTGTACACAAGGATATTAGATAAAGTACAGAGCAACAAGCTATATTTGAATTTCAGTGCATGTGCAATTTGGGAGATGTGCCCTAAACAAATGCAAATCTGAATCAAGCAACTCTACCTTGGGGTGAAGTGTAGAGATACTAGTGCATGAGAACAGGGACATATAAGAGGAAAATGAAGACTTCTCAGTCATCCCTTCATATCTGTGGAGGATTGGATCCAGCAGCCCTGCAGACAACCAACACCCAAGCCTGTTCAAATCCTTTACAAAAAAATGACACAATATTTACATGTAACCTACACACCTCTTCCAGTATACTTTAAATCAACTTTAGATTATCTATAATAATCATAATAATATAAAGGCTATATAAGTAGTTGTTGTACTATACTGTTTAGGAACAATGTCAAGAAAAAAAACTGTATATATTCAGTATAGATGCAATTTTTTTTTTCAGATAGTAGTGATTTGAGGTTGATTGGATCCACAGATGTGGAACCAAGCAGAAAGGCTCTCCATACAAGTTATTTTCATCTCTGGTGAGATGCTTCTTTCCACAAACATTACTGATACTATAAAACCAGATATATGTGATATTTTACTCAATCGATTTCAACATGAGGCCATAATTCTACCCTTAAAATATAAAAGGAACTTTAGGAAATTCTTATGTCAATATTTGTTTCAGAATTCCAGATAATCCCAAGGCAAACTTTCATTTCTCAGTACAATGAAGCAGGTAATAGTATGAAAATTCAAGGAAATTACATATACCCAACAACAAAGTCTTCCAATTGCAGCCCAACGTTTGCTACCAGAAGCGCTTCAAAGTTTCAGAAGGAAGTAATTGTGCAACTTCCATGTGGATAACTATGATTCCAGGGAAAATAAGGAAATTCTAAAATTAATCTCCAATTAGGAAGAAGCAAAGCTGGGTTTGTAAACTGTAATGTGCAAACTAGTAGCTGAAAGTAAGCACTCAGCTAGAAGGTAGGGTTTTATCCCAGGGTAACCAACACAGCCTGGAGCCCTGGGCTGACCCCACTTGGTGGCTGGATTTCTTGAAACAGCTGAGGGGAAGGGATCAACCTACACATCTGATGTGAGGCAGCTGGCAAAGACAAGGCAAAGTTCACACAGCAACAGAAGTTTTCAGACCCTAGTCTGCAAGTAACCGGTACAGAGATTTACAATTTACTTGAAGTGTTCATTTAATTTTCAGTTTATAAAGACTAGAACAAGAAAGGCCTGATGCTTTAATGATGGCATTCCGCTTCCAGAACTCTACAGATTGGCTCTTAATGATTAGCAGTGTGGGGATGATTCCAGAATATTCCAATTGCTAGAAATACTGACGTGCCACAAAAAAAAAAAAAAAAAAAGTAAACTAAGGGAGGGAAGGGAGGAAAGGAAGGAAGGAAGGAAAGAAGGAAAAGGAGGGCGAGGGGAGGAAACTGGAATGGGGGGAGGGTAAGGGGAGGGGAGAAAAGGGGAGGAGAGGGGAGAAAAGGGGAGAGAAAGAAATATCAAGCACAGGCTCTGAAGAAGGTGGGTGGGCCAGCAAGGCAAACTTTTACTCCTGGCAGAGGGTGTGCTATTGGAACCTGGTTAGCAAGCTTGCCTGGGCCGGCAGTCCCCTTGCTTATATCTCTAACCTAACCCAAGCACCGACCTTCACTCTGATTGGAGGAGTTCAGGTTACAGTTTACGCGATTGGCTGATTTTAAAACTGGCGGGCAAAGAGCAGGGTTACAATTAAAATGAACTGGATCCAATTAAGGACACATTCTGAAAATGTATCACTGGGCTTTCTATTTCTCATACTACCAAAGCCACAGATAAAATCAATGCTAGAAATCAAAACAAAAAATATGGAAAGACTTCCTAATATTACGTGCTAAGTAAACCGGCATAAAAATTGTCCATGCCACAACTCAAATTTAAGGGTATGAGATAAAAGAAGAAACAAAGACAAAACAAACTGACTCAAGACAGCACCAAACCAATTCCAGTGTAGACTCAAGGTTCCTACAGTCCTGTGAAAGTTGTTTTGTGGAGGCCAGCAAATAAGGAGACGACAAGGTGTAAAGATGACTAATAGTACTTTTCTGAAGCTAACATCAGATCTTTTTCACAATGGTAAATTTTGAGCCATGACAGAATATTCCTTGTGAAAATCACAATAGCAATCAAAAGACTAATTAAACATAGCACTTCCTATTTAAACAGATCCCAAAAAAGTGATTTGATTTTGGAATAAGGAAATTGCCCAATAGGACTGACTGGAAGTGGTTGATTGGTAGTCTCTTAATGAAGTTAAGTGAAAGCTGCCATTTTGAATCTTGGCAATGTGTAGAGGCAGGTTTCCTGAGAGGATACTTATGCCAATGGAGCTCAGATCCAATCTCCATAAGAGGGATTTTTCCAAATGGCATCTGAGAGCATTTCCTTAAAGCTCATGACCTCCTTGTTTTAGTTTGGGTCATGTAGAGGGCAAAACCTTTAAAGCCTGTCTGGAAAATAGCTTTCTTGAAAACAGCTGTTGGTGAGTGAGCCATTTGCTGGGTGCATAAGCAATTGCCCTGAGAGGACAACTGATTTCTCAGAGGAGCAAACTCTTTTGTGGGCAAAATGGTTATAGAGCTTTAACTGTTAAGATTTTATTAGAATTAGAATTCCCTAGACTAAAAAGTGACCCCTATTGACAGGAGACAGTCAATTCTGGGACTGTAGATGGTCTTATGTTCCAATATTATTCTTCACAAAATTTCTTATTTCTTTTTTTTTTTTTAATTAAACCAGAGGCACTTTACCACTGAGCCACATCCCTAATGGAGTAATGCCAAATACATGAAGCCATGGTTCACTGATGAGGTCAGAGCTTTCATGATCATTGCTTAAAAGCCCCACCTCTGCACCTTTCTGCACTGGGGACCATGCTTTCAACACATGAGCCTTTAGTGGCACATTCCAGATCCAAACCACAAACATAACCCTTGTCCCTTTCAATAAATATTAACTCAAAATGCATCTTAGATCTAATGTTATTAATATTATTTTGAATTGATTAGCCATAATTATGCACTTTTATAGGGTATCACTGATATATGCATAAAATGTGGAATGATTAAAAAAGTAAATCTAATTAACATACTTAGTCTTTCATTTACCTGTCATTTTTTTGGTGAAACATTTGAAATTTACTCTTTTTTTAAATATTTAATATACTCTTCATAATTACTGTCACCTTGCTATAAAATAGATCTCAAAGCATATTCTCTCTGAAACTTCATGCCTTATTTTAATTAGTGTTTAATAGCTATTTGTAATAGTGAGTTAATTTTGACATAATCACACATGCATGCAATATAGTTTGTTCCATTTCAGTACCCAGTACTTTCTTCCTTCTTACACTCCTATCCCCCACCCTATACACCCTCATCTACTCCCCCAGCCTTCTTCCACTATTTTTTGTTTTTATAAATTGGTATTTTATAGGGGAGTACATAAAGGTGAAATTCACCAGGGTACATTCACACTTACAGCACAGTTTGGTCAACTTCATTCTGCTGTTCCTTCCCTTTCCAGTCCCTCTTTCTTTCCCTCAAACCTCTTTTTCCATTCCTCTGATTTCCCTTCTATTTTCATATTGTACCCTCCCCCTTTTTACCATTTGACCAGCAACTTCCTATTCCCTCCTTTACTGTCTCTCAGCCTGTGGTAATAATCCTTCTATTTTTATTTTTTATATATGTAATTTCAATGTTTTTAAAATTTTTTTGTAGATGCATTATACATAATAGTGGGAATCACTGTATTCATACATGTACATAATATAATTTGTTCAATATCATTTCCTAGTATCTCCCCTTTCTCTCACCTCCTCCCATCCCTGATCTCCATCCTCTACTGTACTGTTCTCTCTCCAATTTTCATGAGATTGCTTCCTACTTGTTTTCTCTCAGGCTTCCACATAGGAGAAAAAAAATGTATGATCCTTGGCTTTCTGAATCTGGCTTATTTAACTTAATAGGACGTTCTTCAGTTTCAGCCATTCTCCTGCAAATGATAAAATTTTATTCTTCTTAACTGCTGAGTAAAGTCCCATTATGTATACATACCATATTTTCGTTAACCATTTTTCTGTTGCTAGACACCTAAGCTGTCCATAACTTGGTTATTGTGAATTACGCTGCATGGGTTTGCATGGATATACATGGGTATGCATGTGTCACTATATTATGTTGACTTAAGTTCTTTTGGATAAATATTAAGCAGTGGGATAACTAGGTCATATGGTCGTTCCATTCCTAGCCTTTTGAGAAACTTCCATATTGATTTCCATAGTGGCTGCACTAATTTAAATTCTGCACAACAGTAGTTAAGAGTTCTTTTTTCTCCTGCATCCTCACCAGCATTTATTACTCTTTGTATTCTTGATGGCTGCTATTCTAACTGGAGTGAGATGAAATCTCACTGCAGTCTTGATTTGTATTTCCATGATTGCTAAAGGCACTTAATATTTTTTCACGTATATGTTGGCCATTTGTATTTAATTTTTTGAAAAGTTCTGTTAGCTCATTTACCCACTTGTTGATTGGATTGTTTGAGTTTTGGTGTTAAGATTTTTGAGTCCTTAAGGAACTCAAAATTTAATTTAATATTAATCCTGTCAGAAGAGTAGCTGGTAAAATTTTGTACCCTTCTATAGGATCCCTTCTGAAGTTCTTAATTGTTTTCTTATTTGAGCAGAATATTTTAATTTCATGTCATCCTATTTATCAATTCTTCATATTATTTTCTGAGCTTTAGATGTCCTATAGAGGAAGTTGTTCCCTGTTCCTGTATATTGGAGGGTTGACATATATTTTCTTCTAGCACTTCTAAAATTTCTGCTTTAATTCTTTGGTATTTGATTTACTTTCAGTTGACTTTTGTGTAGGGTGAGACATATGGATCTAGTTTCATTCTTTTACATATGGATCTCTAATTTTCCAGCACATTGTGTTTGGGTGCTTTTGTCAAAGGTCAGGTAACTGTATCTGTTGTTTGTCTTCATGTCTTCTCTTTGCTTCCACTGATATATGTATCTATTTTTATCTATCTTAAAGGTAATAATTATTTTACTCCCTGTTTCTGTGAATTCAATTTGGTAGGCCTAAATTTAAAGCACATAACTATAAAACATTTTTTTAAATAACAGGAGAAGATATCTAGGTAACTCAGGGTTTGACAGTGGTCTTATAGATACAACACCAAACTATAATCTATGAAAGAAAATATTGGTTAAGCTGGGACTTTATGAAAATTAAAAATTACTAAGCACTCAGGAGACAAAGGTGGGAGGATCATGTGAGTCAAAGAGTTCAAGACCAGACTGGGCAATATAGCAAGATCCCATCTCAAAAAAAAAAAAAAAAAAGTAAATATATAAATAAATAACTACTGCTTGGAGAAAAAAAAATGTTAATAGAACAAAAACACAAACTACAGACAGAAGAAAACTTCGGAAAACACATCTCATTAAGGATTTTTATGCACAGCAATAAGAAAACCACCCATTAATAAATGGATAATAAATATGGAAAAGCACCTTACCAAATGTAATCTATAGATGGAAAAAAAGCTTGCTAAAAGATATATAACATCATATGTTGTTAAGCAATTTTAACAAGATACTACAATGCACCAATTTAAATGGCTATTTTTTTCAAAAAAGTGATTTTATTCAATATTATTGAGAATGTGATGTTAAATGTACACTTATTCATGTTGGGTTGGTATGCAAAATTGTGCATTTATTTTGGAGGACAGTTCTAACATCTCTTGTGAAGATAAACATAGTTTCACTTTACAATTCATCAATTTCATGCCTGGGCATTTGTCCTAATGAGTAGAAAACTTACATTTCCACAAAAGCCTGCACATGAATATTTACAGAAGCTTTGTTCATAATCACCAAAAATGAAAACAGCCTAGATGTCTTTCAACAAGCTAATGGATGAACACATTATATTATATCCATTCAACAGAATGTTATTCAGCAATAAAGAGAAATGAGCTACCCAGCCATAAAGAGGCATAGAGAGATCATAAATAAATATTGGTTAATGAAAGATGGAAATCTGAAAATGATATATGCTTTATGGTTCCAACTATATGAAATTTTAGAAAAAAGTAAATCTATAGGAACAATTTTTTTAAAAAAGTAGGTGGTTACCAGGGATTTAGAATGAGAGGAGGATGGGAGGAATGGGTCAAGCACAGAGGATTTTAGGGTGCTGAAACTATTCTATATGAAACTAATGGTGGGTCCATGTCATTATGCATTTGTTATAACACATAACTATGTTACACAAAGTGTGAAGCTTATTAAAACTGATGGAGTACAATTAATAATATGATGCCAATATTTGTCCTTAATTCAAGCAAATATATCATATTAATATAAGACAGAAATCATAGGGAATTATGTGAGGTAGTAGAGGGGTATGTATAGTATGGATACAGCTAACTTCTTGAATTATCTGTCCAATTAGTTTGTATTTCTAAAACTATAATAAAAATTGTCTGCTGATTATTTTATTTTTCAATAGGTAACAGATCAGTAGAAAATATACAAATATTTGGAAGTAAATAATAGATATCCAAATAGTCTGTGAGTCAAAAGAAAATTAATAAGGAAAGTAGAAAGCATTTTCAAAGCATGAAACACACACACACACACACACATATCATGTCAAAAATTGTGAGCCACTAATATAGTACTTAATGGAAGTTTATAGGACAATGTGCACCTGTCAGCAAAGAAGTGCTCCGAGCAGTGTTCTCAGTTCCCACCATAACACAGCAAAAAATAAAAACAAGATATGAATTAAAGAAAAACATAAATATCAGCATAAAAATCAATTAAATACTTCTAAAAATGGGGGAAATCTATAAAAAAAGCTGGCTCTTGAAGAAATACAATAAATTGATAAATCTATAGAAGAATGATAAGGAAATCTTAAGAATGGACACAAATTACCAATAAGAGATATTATATTACTACATATTCTACAGATGTTAATTGATGTAGAAATGCAGAAGACTAGAATACTCAAAGCAACTATGGAAAAAGAACTATATTAAAGGACTGCACTAATTGATTTTGAAGCTTATCATAAATAAGGCACAAATGTGTTTCAGTAAAATGCATTCAGAGAAATAACAATCTTTTCAACAAACAGTGATCAAGGAATGCAATTCACATTAAAAAAAAAAAAAAAAAACAACCAACCAGCCAAACAAACAAACAAACCAACCTTTGATTCATACCACAAACTTTCTACGAAAATTAGCTCAAAATGGATCACAGGTTTAAATTTTAAAGCTAAAATACTATTATTTCTAGAAGAAACATGGGAAAAATCTTCCTCTTCTTGGATGAGACACATATTTCTTACACTGGAGTCCAAAACACAATATATAAAAGAAAGGAAATCAATAAGCTGGATAAAGAAAAAAGAGAAAGAAAGAAAAAGAAAAGAAAAGCTCTGGTCTTTGACAGAAGCATGTATGGTTAACAGAGTGAAAACAGTAACCACAAACTAGAGAAAATACTTGCCAACAACAAAAGGATCTATGAAGAATTCAGAATGCAATAATAAAAATCAAACAACTCCAACTCTTAAAAAGTTGCCAAAGGACTGGAATAAAACATCTGACCAAAGAAGATAAATAAAATGCAAATAAACATTGAAAACATGTTTGGCATCTCATTGTCACTAGAAAAATACAAACAAATTTCACAATGAAATTCCACTACACACCTACTAGAATGACTGAACTTTAAAGGATACTTGTGTTTATTTGTAATAACCCTGAACTAGAAATAAGCAAAAGTATAAACAAATTGTGAACTATCTATATAGTGGATTAAAGTAACTTTCCAATAAAAAAGTGCATTAGAATAAAGTGCAAGAATATGGATAAACTACAAAATAATTGGGTGAAGAAAACCAATCCAAAATAATAATGCATACTGTATGATTCTGAAACAGAGCTCCTTTAAAAATTAATAGCAACTTGCCAGGCTCGGTGGTGCATGCCTGAAATTCTAGCAGTTTGGGAGGCTGAGGCAGGAGGATCACAAGTTCAAAGCCAGCCTCAGAAAAAGCAAGGTACTAAGCAACTCAGTGAGATCCTGTCTCTAAATAAAGTACAAAATAGGGCTGGGGATGTGGTTCAGTGGTTGAGTGCCTCTGAATTCAATCCTTGGTAACTTCCCCCCAAAAAAATTAATAGCAACTTCCTGAAAACTACTTTTTCTGCATCTCACATTTACTTATGCTAAGAATGAAAGTATAAAAACAACCTAATCCCTGTGCTGGCCAGGCACCAAAGAGGCTAAAACTGATATACTCTCTGGCAAAGCATAGGCCTGCTCAGTCTACACATGTACATTACCTGGCATTAGTTTCTATAATTTGTGACTACTTTTGTGGGAACAGCAGAGACACAATCTAGCTGCTTCTCTCCAATTTGAGTAAACTGCATAGAATTCAACTTGCCTTTTTTGCCTAGTTAGCTTTTTTCTTATGTGATCAGGAGGGCTGAATGTAGCCAGCAGGGATCCAGGCAGTTTCCCTGGTTCACTGTGAATATTTCTATTTATTGAAACTCTAAACTAACCTGTCATAATAAAAAATTGATCAGCAATGGTGATTTTAGGGTGAGGGCAAAGAGGAATGAAAGGAAAAGATTGTATGCTGTACTTAAAAATTTTTCAAATTATACGTGTTGTTTATTGCCTGTCAATTGCACCTCAATAAAGCATTAGAAAAGAATTACTTCTTACAAAAAATGTAGGGTTGTGTGAGGCTCAGTCACACACAGCCCTTTTAGCATGCAGTAGGCCTTGAATTAGATCCCCAGCACAATGAGAAAAAATAAAAATATCAGCCTAGGAACACTATTGTTTTACCTGAGTTTGAATTTGCAAAGGGATCTTCTTAGAGTGTATTTTTCAGTGAAATATTCCCAGTTGTCTTCTTTGCTGTAAAAACAAAACAGCAAGCTCCTGAGCCACATTTAAATGAATCAGATAACTCATTCTACTCATTCTTTGAGTCACAGGCACAGTTGAAAGCAGGCCCAGCTAGGAAGAGTGAAGAGCAGGACTGCAGTTCAAATCACCCTCCTTTACCCTTCCTTTCCTACGCTGTCCAGAGCCCTAGAACTCACCTAGAACATTTTTGTCTGGGGTCTGTCATTTCCTTAGGATGTCAACAGGATACACATTAAGGTGCCTGTGAGGGCAGCAGTAATTCCTTCAAGCACACCATGAAGTGCCTTAAAGAATGTCACAGCCTCTTTCAGCCCCAGGTGTCCTGTCCCCAGGTGTCCAACACCCCCCAAAAAACTACCTTGTCCACTGAAGACAAAGTTTGCAGAATCATAGCAGTCAGGAGAGACCAGGAAGCTCACTGAATTTAGCCAAATGCCTTGGGAAGAAAATCAGCACAGTGTCCAGGAAACTTTCCTCTTTGATATACAGGGAGATGATGTCATGAAATAGTCCAATTTAACTCCACTAAGAAACAAATAGTTGAATCAATAGGATATACTCATTTTACATTTGCTTGAAAGTCATGAGTTTAATTTTAGAAAATTATACCTTGAAAAGGAGAAGATGTGAGGCAGTACCCATGGCACTATCAATAAACTACAAGGGCAGGAAGTAAGGGCTGCCTGAATGAACACAGCATGCCAGAAAACTGGTGCCTTTTTTCAGTCAGCATAGCTTCTGTCTTTTCCCTAATTATATTACATTCATAATAGCTAAGATTTTACAAACTCTGGTATCTATGTTGAGCTTCTGTGATAAAAATATGGAGGCTCATGTTTGTTTTATAACATCATACTTTTGGGGTATGACCTTCTACAGATGCGTTCAAGACCAACATCCTCTAGGACCCTCTGATAACAGACAACTATCTGACATTAAGAAGGACTGTCCTAGAAAGTCAGAATCTATGTATTTGCATTTTGTGAAAGCAGAACCATGTACCCCCTCCTCACCCTTGCTGTTCCCACTATCTGCTGTGGGTAGAATGACCATTACTGTCCACTCCTCCCCTAGGAGGCTACCTATTCAGGGCAGCCACAGCCCTGTCATTGGTTCTCCTCCTCCCCTATCTCAGTCCCTCCTTCACCAATAGGTCTAATAATTCTTCTTTGAAGGGACTGTTTCCCTTGCCATCAATTTTGTATTGCAGTTGCTCTGATTGCTGGATTTTGGCATTATTCCACTATTGAAAAGAACTAATCAAACACTTGACCTGGTGTCAAAATCTACTCCACTATTATGAGTGCAGAACAGCTGGGAAGAGACTGATTCCAAAAATGTATTCATGAAATTTTTACATATAGAGTTTTGTGTACCTAACTCATCTAGTAATTCTAAGCTTGTGAAATTGAATTTTAGATTATCAAGGACTGGTTGTTATTCTATTCAAAGATATGTATTCTACATAATGTTTTAACATAAAGCACACATTGTGTCAGGTCCAAATATGAATAAAACAACTCAATAATCCTGAATGCCAGTTCAGTGGAGGCAACTGACATAAACGTGTGTTTCCTAAGTATTTTAGATACAAACCAGGTAACATGCAGGTACAATTCGGGAGGGATGCATTGTCGCGACCCCTCGCCGGCAAGGGAAACACAGGATTCTTCTTTCAGCAGTTTATTCAGGACCCTTGAAGCATGATGAGAAAACAGGAACAAGAAAGCGAGCAGTCGGTCTGCCCTAGCTTAAGTACCCAGCCCCGCCAATGAACTAGCACCACGTGGAAAAGTCTAATAGGTACAGCGCAGCGGAAGCAGGCCAGAGCCCAGCCCCACAGCCTTACAAGGAGTTGTTTACTTCTAACAACTCTAACCGCTAACGAAGCGGAAGCAGAGACCAGCGCCATATTCAGGGTGCGGTCGCTGGCTCCCAACAATGCATGATGATATAAAGATATAGAAAAGCCTTCAGGAAGTGTGAAAATTTGAACTGGGCTTTTAGATACCAACTTGAATTTGTAAAGCCAAAATCTGAGTAGGAAAAATGACTCCTAAGTGGGGAACCAGCCTGCTCTAGAGTTTTGTGCCTGTTTCTCTTCCATGTTCAGAAACCACCATTACTTAGAGGTGATCTCATTCAAGAGAATTATTTTTATAGATTAAATATTTTTTAGAATAGACTGGGCTGTATTTAAATCGGATTCCCTCAAAAAGGTCATCAGTTTTGATTAAAATATGCATTTTTCACATGTATGCCTATTTAAAGATATCAAATAAAAATAAGATTTTCTTGATGTAAAACCATCTTTATCTCCCCTCCCCAGCTCTATTCTAGTCCTGAGTGACCTTTCACCTTCTTCCTCACTTGCACAGCTATATGAGAAATGTGGCCCCAGAAGCAGGCTGCAGAAGCAGCAGGTGCACCATGGAGGCAGAATGGGTTTGTCAAGGCTCACTGGCCTTACAGGGTCATGTGAAGGGCATGGGGCATTCCCTTGCAACTTCCATGTTGCTTCAAAAATCACTGATGTTTTATAACTAATGAAAATTCCAAGGATCATGGATTCTCTGAGACTTAAATACTGAAAGACTTGCCTTGGAGTGCAGGTTTGACAATTGCCTGAGAGGCAGATGACCATTAGGTGCATATATGACTCTGGAGCTCTCAGCAAAGGCTGGAGCTGTGGAATTAAACTCGGGTATTGGCTGCAATTACAGGATTATGGAGCACTAAGGTATTAAAATTTACTGAAAGCTATGGGATTACTGGAGATCAAATAAATCGTTCATTCAGATGCAAAAGAAAGAAGTACAAGATCCAGGACTCACCCATAACACATTTCAGCATTCAGAGAAAGAAGGGTCAGGTAGACACTTGGCATAGCAGCTGATGAAGGAAACCAGAGGAACAGAGAATCCTGGAAATATTGAAAGAATGAATACACAGACAATGACCAGACCATGTATCAAAACATAACTTTCATTCACAGCCTGCAGCCACTGGCCCAGTCAACAAACCCCTCTTCTCAAGATACCCAACCCTGGGAAGCAGCCTCCTGTAGTCAGATTTATAGAAGTCAGACTTCCAACTCTAGCAACAACTCAAGGGGGCAAGTAGTCACTTCTGTTACAGTTGGCTTCAAATGGCCAGAACTTTAATTTCTCTACATTTTTCCCCTACTTCCAATGTAAGACCAATGAGAAAAGGGCAAATATGTACCCGTAACCAAACACAGAAGACTCTACTAGCCATTTGCAGCTTCCCAGGCCAGCAGCCTCCATCAAGATTCAGCAGAGCCTTCCCTTCACTCCACAATGAAGCTCTCATACATCTGGCTGCCCCTGAAACTCCATTAAATGCAAATGCTGGTAACTGATTCCCTTGCTGTATCAGGCTCCAAATGAGTTTTCACCAGGTTAGCTTTTATTTCCACATCACCACAGGTAGATGAATGTTAACATAGGAGTGTTTAACTGGTTGGACACTATTGATGGGTTAAGAAAAGGTAGAAAATATGTCCATTTCTTGTTCTTGGCATTAGGCAGATCATTGGTGACTTTGCCTTTCATGGACAAGCTGGGACATAAACTGGGTATCAGCAAGTTGAGGAACTGAGAAGGCTTGAGAAAGTTGAGAAAGCAATTACAATTATTTTGCAAAAATATAACTGAGAAGGAGAAAGAATATCTGGACAGTAAATTAATGGGAATTTTGTTTCAGAGGAGCATGTTTTAAAAGGTGGGAATCTTTAGCTCAAATTTAGGTCATGATGGGAATGATCTGGTTTAGACAAGAATACCTGTGTTGCCAACAGGAGCACAAAGAACTGAAAATATGAATCTGTTGAGTGGGCAAGAGGACAGGAAGCCCAGAGCAGACTTGGAGGGGCTGCTGTCTGCTAGAGGAGGGAACTTCATCCTTAGAGGAAGGAAAAAGAGGAGGTGAGGGCTGCTTCCAGCAAGAATGGAGAATTGTGATGAGACAAGGGAATGTTTTCCATGCTTCTCTTTTCTTAATTATGAGGTAGAGTCATCAGCAGAGAATGTACAGGAGGCTAGTTGACAGACATCTGAGGAGATGAAGCACACAGCTGTCTGAGATACTGGGGAAGTAGATTAGTCAGAAAGCTCAGTGCATCCCACAGTGAAATCAAATGTCCATTTCAGGTCAGTAATAAGAAATCTAAAGTGAGGCTGTTCAGGCTCCTCCTATCTTGTACAAACACAGAAAGGTTTACCTTTGTGTCAGGTAGGGTTCAGTTTGAGGAGGCAAATCTCTGAAGGAGAAAAGATCAGAAGTTGATGGCACATTCCAGAAAGAGATTCTACTTTGCATGATGAAGTCTAACCTGAAGGAAGAAAGAAAAAAAAAAAAAAACAAGAACCAAAACGTTGAAAAACAATCACAAGTGGTAGATCCAGCTTCCCAACAAGTAGACTAGTTTGGGGTAGGTATCTAAAGACCCTTCATGGGAAGGATAGACTACCTAGTTGAAAATCTGACTACTTAAAAAAGGAGAGTTTAGAAATGGCTCCAATCTGGTGATCACAATTCAGAGGCTGTGATAATGGCAGTCATGACTGAGATGGAGCAGAAGAAATTGACATAGGTGAGAAAACTGAAGCACAAACAGGGAGTGTAGAAATAAGTGCTTGAACTCATAATTTAAACTCTTATAGGTTGTATAACAGATGTTGATCTCTAATTACAAGACTGAAAGATGCAGGAAATGTGATATGTTTGTTCTATGTTCTGTGAATTCTCTCATGTTAGATCCCAGTTCTCCTGGACCAGATGGAATAGGATGATCCCCATTCACATTGTTCCTCCCTCCACCTGAGTAAGATCACATTCACTCTGAGTCCAGCAGCATGCAAAGAACCCGCTGTGGTCAGTTTGTCAGTTTCAGTGGGTCCATCCTCAAACACAGATTTGGCAGGGCCCCAGCCTGCCATCCTCTTTGGGTCCTTGCTCATTCCTGTATACTGCTGAACCTTTCACAACCAGGAAAATTCCCAGGCTCCAGAATTACTGCTTAATGCTGCTGCTGGCTTCTCCTGCATTGGACAGCCCAGGCAAGGAATCACAGAGTTGGGCTACCAGAACAGATGAGAGAGGAGGGGAAAGTGCAGGATGAAGAAACAAGATTTGATGTTAACATAAATTCTTCTGATGAAATCAGTCTAATCCTGGTGTTTGATTATACATGATATATTTTGGATATACATGATTCACTATTTGGAGTATTGTAAGCATAATCCAGAATGTAAATCAACATCTGCTGAAACAAATCAGTAGGAGAGTTTTAAGTCTCATTCTGTCTTTTTAGGTATTTGTACAAATATAAAACACAACAGCTACATAATCAATATTATTATTTCTTTAATTCATTCTTTTAGCCCAAATGTCCTCAGAGAGAAATTTTCTTTCCTACTAACAAATTAACAGAATAAAACAATAGGAAATGTTACTTACTTGATGTTTATATTCCACTTTAGTATCTAGAGATAATTACAAATATTTATTCAGTAGAAGGAAGCCCTGCAGAAAGGGAGAAGGTAAATTTATAACTGCAAAAACAAAAGCTGTTCTCATGGTGCTATTTTTATTGGCTAAATAAAAACCCATAAACCTATCTCATTTTCAGGAGGTTTTAGATCTTTTCTTCCCACCTTTGTAGACCGGAGTTAAATCATTTGTATCTCTCTGCGTAATAAATCAGACTCTAAGAATGTATATAAAAGTCAAACCATCAGTATTTCTATAAATTTGTCTTTTTTCTCAGTTACTTCACATGGACTGACTACACAGACAGAGGAAGTACTGCCTGCTTGTCTTCCAAGTGTGGCATCACAGATACTAACTCAAACATTTGCTCCACCAAGACACATGAAGAGTGAGGTACACCAGTGACCTCAGGAAAATCCATCACAGACGAACTTCATATTGTGTCATGCTGGACCATGACAGGGAAGAGAATGATAATGAGGTGCTTTACGAGTCAGTGAGACCTGAAGACACAGGACAGCCAGGGTGGTCCTGCATGCTTCAGTTTTAGTCCTGCCTC
Organism: Urocitellus parryii; assembly: GCF_045843805.1. Taxonomy (NCBI): domain Eukaryota; kingdom Metazoa; phylum Chordata; class Mammalia; order Rodentia; family Sciuridae; genus Urocitellus; species Urocitellus parryii. The sequence goes on from NW_027551776.1 coordinate 1,241,619, forward strand.
TGCTACTCTGAATCAGTAACTGAACCACTCAGAACCACAGTTTCCATTTTGATTATGAGTCTTTAGATTAATTAGAATTTTATTAACTTTTTTTTTTTTTGGTACCAGGGCTTGATTGAACTCAGGGGCACTGGACCACTGAGCCACATTACCAGCCCTATTTGGTACTATATTTAGAGACAGGGTCTCACTGAGTTGCTTAGTGCCTCGCTTTTGCTGAAGCTGGCTTTGAACTCACAATCCTCCTGTCTCAGCCTCCAGAGCTCCTGGGATTACAAGCATGCACCACCATACCCAGTTTATTAACTTTTTATTTTATTTTAGTTTTTAGTATCAGGGATTGAACCCAGGGGCACTTAACCACTGAGCCACATTTCCAGCCCATATTTTATATTTTTTAAAATTTTGAGACAAGGTCTTGCTAAGCGGCTTAGGGCCTAGCTAAGTTACTAAGGCTGGCTTTGAATTCATGGTCCTCCTGCCTCAGCTCCAACTAGTGGCTGGGACTACAGGTGTGCGCCAACATGCCTGACTTTTATTAACCTTTATTACAACCATTTAGGATTTCTTTTGATTGAACAGAAGTTCTATGTTGACCACTTTAGTCCAAGCATTACCTGATTTGATTCTTATCAATCATTTTATTTATTTTAAGGGATTTATTGAAACACAGTATTTTAATGAGCATTAAAACATTTATTTAAGATATATAGGGCTGGTGGTGTAACTCAGAGGTAGAGCCCTCCCTTAGCATGCAGGAACCCCTGGGGTTTGATCCCCAAAAGCATAAAAAATAAAGTATTTTAATATAAATGGTATAACACTCATATAAAATATTTTTATAATATTTAATATAAATATTAAACTAATGTTCTAATTCAAGATAGTGTGAATATTGAATTCAATAATTAAAACAGTAACCAATGTATGTTTCCCCATAACATTCGTGTGTGTGTGTGTGTGTGTGTGTGTGTGTGTGTGTGTGATTTATAATGTTAGATTTGGTTTGTTCTTAAGTCTACAAAGGTTGCAATAATAACTGTTGTCTGGCTCATTTTTAACTCAGCAATATTTTATTAGGATTTGTTCACTTTGTTGATTAGAAATGTAGTGTATTTGTTTCCACAGCTGTGTTATATTCCACTGAAAGAATATTCTATACTTTAATATCCATTTCTCATTTGTGGCATTTGGATGCATGCTCTTTTCACTGTCACAAGTGCTCTTTCATATGGCTCCCCATTTGCTTTATGTAAACAGCAAGAATTTGTGACAATGAAGGGTGTAACAGAGTCTTGACTCCATCCTCTTCTGTTTGACTGCTTTTCCATGTTTGAGGTTTCAAGCCCTACCTTTCTCTCTTCCTCTTCTGACCCACTTCTGATGAGTCCTTACAATGGCCCTGGGTCTTGACTCAGCTGGACCTATTTGTTCATTAGTTTAACTAATATGATTTAATCAAGACTGATTAAATTCCAGCACTCCTAAAAGCAGGTTGGGTAGTAGGACTCTTCCAAATACTTGCGCCTCTGACAGGACAAAATTTCTGATCCTCAAGGTTATAGGAACAAATATTCTTGGCACCCTGTGATATGGCTTTGGGGGTTTTTTCAATCAGGATTATGAGGGAGGCACTAGCCATGACTTGAGGTGACCTGGAGGAAGAGACTTGTAAATGTGAGCAGCATCAATGCTCCTGAATCATAAGAAGAAACTGGGAAGAAAAGAAGAAAGAGAGAGAGGGAGAGAGACCTAGAGAGAGAAGGAAGAAATTTTAAAAATAGAAAAGGTGACCTACAATTTAACACCACTGGAAATCTGATCTTTATTAGAAGAATTTTTGCACCAAAAAGAGAAAGGGAACTGGCTTTCGAGCCTCTGCAAACACAGGCTCTGAATTAACTGCACCATCTGTTAAAATCCAACAACTGAAAACCTTCATGATTTTAGCCAATACTGGGACTTCAGTAGAATAGTTGTATATGGGGATCCCACTAAGTTTAAAAAGGTACCACCTATAATCTTATTAGAGAAATTACTGACCATATATAGAGGACATGAATTTTGTGTCTTAATCATCAGACACAAAATTCCCCACGGTCAGCACACCTTTTTTTCCTAAAGTATGTCATGGACACATTGGCCCCGTGAGTAATAAATCAAAATTAAATTATGATTTTGGCATGTATGAATCTACTTAAGAAAATGGAACATCATTGTCCATTTCTCCCAGGCAAAACAGTTGATATTGCCCAATGAAAATAAAACTTAGTCTTCAAGAATGGTTTCCTATTTTGTCCTATTACTAAACTTGAAAAGGCTACTGGAGCCTTAATGCCATGGTTGTACTCATTTAAGTCCCTTATACACAAAATTAGGAAAATTACTCCCCCATCAATCAAACTAATAATTATTTTGCTGCTATAGTTTTGGTGAATACGTTCTGTTCCATCCTATTTCAACAGCCTCTCAGCCACCTTTTGCCCATATATTTACGGGGACACAACATACCTTACTTAACCTGCTCACCTCGGGGTCCCTCAGCTGCTTTGAGATCACACACTAGGTTTTCTGGTCAAGACTTCAACTGCATCCAGGTTTCTCAAAGAGCACTGCTATTATGTCATCGTGATGACCTCCTCCTCACAGGGATTCATTTGACACACTCACTTAGGACATAGGAATGCTCAAATAAGGAGCTCATGAAAAGAGGGTGGGCCCTAGCTTCACACATAGCACAGGGCCCTATCTCCTTGGTTAAATTCCTGGAAAAAAAATTTGGTAAACCAAGGGTTGCTTCATTCCTGACACTGCCGAAAAGCTGTAACATCTCTCAGGCTTTTGTTTAGGTTTCCAAGCAACCATTTCTTATTTCCAAGTTTTGCTCAAGTACATACATGCTGTTACTTAAATTAGGCCTACCTTCAGTGGGGCTTTCTCCCACAATGGTCCCAGCTACCACAGACCGGGTTCTCCTGCTGGTGCTGACACAGTCCTTCAATGAAGAGGCTCCAGAAACCTCCTCTCGGGTATTCTGGACTACTTGAACCATTCTGATGCTGGTGAACTGTCTCTGAGTTGCTAATGCAAGAAACCTCTTTCCTGGGCCCTGTGTTATATACCATTAGAGCAACAACTACTGCTACATTCTGGACTCCTATAGAACCAGAGAATATCAGCCGCTGATTTGTGATTCTCCTTCACCCAGTTGCTCAAAGCCAGACAACAAGACCTTTTGCTAGGGGTTACAGCTCAACCTGGGCCCTGGCCCCGGGCTCCCAAGGAAGTGCGGAGGGCGTTCTGTGAGCCTGCGGCTGCGCAGTGGTGCAGGGGGGTTACGGGTCGCGGTCAGGGTCTAGAGTCCTGCGTCCCGCTTGGGGCTGCTGGGAGTTCCAGAGGACTTCTTGGGTCCTGGCTCGCGCCCCTGGCTGCTGACCTCAAACCCAGCTTTAAACTTGCCCAGGACGCGGGGCCTGGCCCTACCCCAGGGAGGGTCTCCTGCTCAGCCCTGCGGAGGGCGCAACAGTCCATGGGCAATTTAGCATGAGGGACCCAGAACCAAGCGCAGACTAGTGGTTGCTGCTCCACGTGGTTGCGGGCTTGGTATCAGGAGGAGTAAGGAATTCGGTGAACCTGCACCACCACGCCCAAGCAACTTTCTCAGAGACCAGAAGGAGAGGAAGGGACGTGGAAAGAAGGTAGTCCGTTGCAGCAGGAGAACTAACTGGAGGAAATTCTAACTAGTTGATTTTGGATTGACAGAAAACAGGTTCTGAGATCAAGAAAAAGAAGGAAGATTCTAAAAAGCAAAACAAACTGAGGACTATGCACTGTTGCCTTGAAGGTAATGCTTTCCGTGGTCCAATTTTACAAGAGAGCATAAAATTATTTAGGGAGTCAGTGGGGAAACCTCTGAGACTTAGCAAATCTTTTTTATCAAGAACCCTTCTATAGGGAGAGAAGCCTCAGAATGCCTACCTGGAAAAACTTCTCAAGCTAGACACATCTACTCCACCATAAGAAAAAAACGCCCAAGATACCTCACCAATGTTCTTCGAGTGGAAAATATGTTTCTAAGAAGCTGCAACTTATTGAATACCAGAAGTTGCATTCAGGAGAGGAATCTTACAAGATTTCCTAGCTTTGGAGAAAGTTTTCATGGCTCAGACCTTTATAGATACCATTGTCCCCACAGAGGAGAGAGAACCAATTGTTTATACTTTATGGAAAGCAATTTGGGAACACGTTTTAAGAACCTTGAACTGTTTGTCTGTCCTCTTTAGTCAAGCAGTTCTGCATCTGAGAAGTGACAAAAAGACTATGAAGACTAAATGAAGGCATAGCTCAGTGGTAGAATGCTTACCTGGCATCAGTGAGGCCCTCGGCTCAATTCCCAGTATTAAAAAGAAAAAAAAAACTAAAATAAACTTTCAAAAAATAAAAGAAAAAAGGGCCCTGGTTATGTTCCATCTATTAGAGGGAGTGACCTCTGTGTGCTCAGTCCCTCACCAGATGCCACAGTGCTAAAGGGGATCACCCCTCTCCCAGACTTGTTGGGCACCTGAAGAGTTCATCCCTTGAGATGAACAGAATGAGCAGCAGTTTCAGTTTGCACTCTTCACAAAAGTATGGCATCACCTCTATTGTATGAAGTGGAGCTCAGTGGACAACTGCTGGTTTTCATTCCTTAATCAAAGTGTCCCTGATAAAGGGTCAATAAAGTTGGCCAAACTTCAGGCATGTTAGCCATAGATGCTCTGGTTATCAACTAGATCCATCTACATATTTTTAATGACTCTTTGTTAATTGAGAATGGTCTCGCCAATGGCACAATTTCCACTTCAAGGTTTCCTCCATTGGGATAGAGAAGTCTGAGAGACTCTTGCCTCACTGAGATGGAGGAGGTAAGAGTTCTCCAAAAGCCCATGTGTTAAAGGCTCAGTCACCATTCTGTGTCACTACTGGTAAGTACTGAAACATAGGAGGATGTTAGGTCACTGGGAACTTGCTCTTGAACCCTTTCTTTTCTCTCCCCTTGCTTCTCAGTTGCCATGAAGTGGACTGTCCTCCCTTGCTGTGATGGACTCTGTCCCAAAGCAATAGGCCCAAACAACTATGTACTGAACATTCTTAGACCATGAACCAAAATGAACCTTCCTTCTTTTAAAATTGCTTACCTCAGGTATTTTGGAACAGTGACAGAAATCCAACCAACATACTCACAGATGCTCCAGATATAATGACAATTACACATGTTTCTACACATACTAGTTCCATATTATGAGGCCTCACAGAAAAATCCTTATGCCTTTTGGTTATTCAGGCGTCACTGAGAGTGACCAAGATACTCATTTTCCTCCTTGGAGCACACAAATGCTCAGTTCTTAAACAAGGTATTCAATGGAGTTGCCACCTCTCTTACCAGTCTCAGGGTTCAGGCCTCCTACAGCTTCCTAGAGCTCACTCAACACAAGTTCAAAATTACATAAGTGGAGCCTGGCCCATTTCAGTCATGCATAGTACATGAGGGAGTTTTATTTTTATTATTATTTTTTTTATTGGTCGTTCATAACATTACATAGTTCTTAATACATCATATTACACGGTTGATTCACGTGGATTATGAACTCCCGCTTTTACCCCGTATACAAATTGCTGTATCACATCAGTTTCCCTTCCATTGATTGACATATTGCCTTTCTAGTGTCTGATGTATTCTGCTGTCTGTCCTATTCTCTACTATCCCCCCTCCCCTCCCCTCCCCTCCCCTTTTCTCTCTCTACCCCTTCTACTGTAAATCATTACTTCCATTTGTATTATCTTGTCTTGCCCCTCCTTTCCTCTTATATGACATTTTGTATAACCCTGAGGATCACCTTCCATTTCCATGCAATTTCCCTTCTCACTCATGAGGGAGTTTTATAATGAAGAATCAGCCTCCATTGTTTTGATGTATGACTGATGAAAACATTTAAGCCTTATTTTTCCTTTGTCTCCCAGTGCCCCATACCTGGGCAAATAAGCAAATCTGGTGCTCCCTCCTTTGGTGCTAGTGGGACATTTGAACTACATATAGAAAACTTCTGCTAGAGTGCCAGCCCTAAACATGGGAAACACCCCAAGCTGATTGCTTGGCCCTGTTCTCTCCAGCCAGGCTTGGACCCACTTAGGGAAATTTTTTTGCTCTCCCCAGAAAGCCTCATTATAGAAGCAATAAACTTTTCATATACTCTTGGTTTGTGGGTAGAATCATCAGTGTTGACAATCAGTTAATGTTTTGGGTGAAAATCCATCCTCCTTTTCAAGTTGGCCACAAGCAGGAGTAAGTGAAAGTTCAACTTTCTCAGCTAAATTAATACCAAACTATACCCAAAATGGTGGCAATTCCGTTGTTCTTCTCTAAAACATGGAATATTCAGGTTCTAATTAGGTTCAGCTAATCAATATGTGTAATTAGCATTTAAGTTTTTCTTTTATTTTCATTTCCCTGAACACTAATAATATCTTGAGAATCTTTATTTTTCATTGGCCATAGATAACTCCTTCTTCTAGGAATTATTGTCATTGGATCATATTTCTAGAGAGGTATTTTTTTCTTATTTAATTTCGTGTATTTAATCTTTCCATATACTTGCTATTTCCTTACCATTGTTATATGTGTTATGTCTTCTTCTAGTGTCTGGTAGATGATCACTGTCTTTAATAGGTCTTAATGAACAGGAATGCTTAATTCTGATAAGTTGAATTTATCATTTTATAAAATGTGCAGCAATTTTTATTTTTTATTGGTTAACTTTATTTTTTGAACTGGGGATTGAACCTAGGTGTACTTTACTACTGATCTACATCCATAAGTTCTTTTGTAAGTTTTTAATTTGAGGCAAGGTCTCACTAAATTGCTCAGAGCCTTGCTAAATGACTGACACTGGCCTCTAACTTGTGATCCTCCTGCCTCAGCCACCTGAGTTGCTGGCTATTTTTTTTTAAATTTTTTAAATTAACGCATTATAGTTACACATAATTTGAGGGTTAATTTTAATAAATTCATATAACATACTTTGCTTCTCTTCAATCCTCCCTTTCCTCTCCCTCCCTTCCCTTTCCACGTTCCTCTACTCTATTGGTCTTTCTTCTATTAATTTATTTTTCTTATTGGTTCATTATATAGGCAGCAACTTTCTGTACAGTACTTAACAAGTATTTTCTAATTCCTAGGGTAGAAAGGTGATTGCCTATATTTGCTTCTAATAGTAAAAAATATTTTAAACAATCAAATCTTCATTTCAGTTGGTATTATTTTTTTTTAAATATGGTGGTAATTAGAGAATTTCACCTGTTTTCCTATTTATAGCTCAGTTTTTAGTTCAACATATCAAATATTTCCCTTTTCCCCACTCTTCTACCAAGACTTTTGCCATAACATTATGTATGTATTTTATCTGTCTCTAAGCTTTCCTTTATGCCTTTTGTCATTGTCTTTTCTCTGTCAATACTCAATCACCATATATTTGTAGGTTTTGTGTGTATTAGGGAATCTCTCTACTCTTATTTTTCTTCAGAACTTTCTTAAGTATTTTGTTCTCTTCATTTTCAAACTTTTTATTTTCTTAAATTTAATTATTTATTTATTTTTGTGGTGTTGAAGATTGAATCCAGGGTCTTGTCCTTACTAGGTAAGCACTCTTGTCACTGAATTCCATCTCCAGACCTCATAAACATTTTAGCATCCTGGGAAAACCTATATATTTTTTTTTTATTGAAGTTGGCTCATTTGTAGATGAATTTAAGAGTTGACATCTTAAAAATAGTAAATCCTCCTATCCATGAATGTGGGCTAAATCTTACTTATTAAGATCTTTTATATGCATTCCAGTAAAATTTTTGTAGTTTTATACATTTGAGGATGGGATGATTTTTCTGGATTTATTCCAAGTTGCTTTCTAGTTTTGGTTATAAATGGCATGTAATTTAAAATGAAGCATTCTCACTATTGATGCTGTATAACAATGCTATGACATTTGTATTTGGTTTAATCAATATATAAGAAAGTTCTTGTTGACAGGAAATATATATTAAGATATTTAGGGACAAAGGAGCATCTTGTCTATAACTTACTCTTTTTTAAAAAAGTTGGTTATCTCATTTATTCATTATAGTAACAAAGCTGCCTAACATGTCACCTTAAACCATGCTTAGTCTACAAATAGAGACAATAATAAAGCCATGTTTCTGCCTAACATTATGTGACTGTCCTGTACAAAATAAAATGCACTAACTTACCCCTAAAGATGTATAGTCCTTAAAAGTCTTTGTGATATTAACTCTTTTCCCTGATATCCTCTAACTTCAATATAATGAAGTAAATTTAACAGTATTTATACTATTATATAAAGTTAGCACATCAGTTTATGTTACATGAGGAAGGGATAGGATAGGGGATAAAACAAAGTTATTCAAGATACACACACATGTGCACATTCAAACATATCATAACAAAGTAAAGAAGAAATATTCAAGACGATTACTGTCCTCAATTATGTATTGATTACATGATTATAACTGATATTTAAAACTATCTTCTATTATTTGTAATCTATGTCCTTTGTCCTTAGAAAGCTCCTCAAGTAATCATTTTTTAAAAAATTTTATTTTATTGGTTCTTCTTAGTTATATATAGCAGTAGAATCCATTTTGATAAAATTATATAAGCATGAAATATATTGCTGATATGTGGAAGCTAAACCACATTAAAGTGGGAAAGGGAGGAGAAGAGGAAAAGTTCATTAGATTATACAAAAAGGAATGAAAAGAAGGGAGGGGGATGGGAATAGGAAAGACAGTAGAATAAATCTAACATAATTTTCTTATTTATACACATATAAAAATACCTAAGTGGCCATCATTGTGCCCACCCACGAGAATGAGGTCCTAATTAAAATAAGATAAATCCTATAGGAAATATATTTTAAAATTGTGTGTGCACTGAACATTGCAGATTTGTCTTTATTCCCTAAACAATACAGTATAATATATATTCACATAAAAAGACCAATATAATAGAGGAAGCAGGTGAGGGAAGGGAGAGAGAGGAAAGGGAATCATACTGGGGATTGAAGTAGAGCATATAATACTCAAGATATTGTTTTCAATTACTTAGAAGTAATCTAGAGATGATAGTTTAAGGTAAACAAGAGGATGTGCAAAGGTTATATGCAAGGCTGGGGTTGTAGCTCAGTGGTAGAGCATTTGCCTATGTGTAAGACATAGTGTTTGATCCTCAGCACCACATTAAAAAACAAATAAATAAAATAAAGGTGTTGTGCCCATCTACAATTAAAAATATATTTTTAAAAGATCTAATTCCTAGGTCCTTGATCCACTTTGGGTTGAGTTTTGTGCATGGTGAGAGATAGGGGCTTAATTTCATTTTGCTGCATATGGATTTCCAGTTTTCCCAGCACCATTTTTTGAAAAGGCTATGTTCTCTCCAATATATCTTTTTGGCACCTTTGTCTAGTATGAGATAACTGTATTTATGTGGATTTTTTTCTGTGTCCTCTATTCTGTACCATTCATCTACAAGTCTATTTTGGTGCCAATACCATGCTGTTTTTGTTACCATTGCTCTGTAGTATAATTTAAGATCTGATATAATGATGCCATCTGCTTCACTCTTCTTGCTAAGGATTGCTTTGGCTCTTATTTTTCCAGATGAAGGCCCAAATTTTCATCATGTTGGATTAGTCCCCAATTTCCTTAATAAGGCTCCCATAGTGCAAGAAATAAAATCAAGAATCAATAAATGTGATGGATTCAAGATAAAAAAACTTCTCAGCAAAGGAAACAATCAGTGAGGTGAAGAAAGAGCCTATAGAATGGGAGCAAATTTTTACCACATATACATCAGATATAGCACTAATCTCTAGAATGTATAAAGAACTCAAAAAACTTAACACCAAAAAAAACCCAAATAACCCAATCAATAAATTGACTAAGGAACTGAATAGACACTTCTCAGAAGATGATATACAATCAATTAACAAATATATGAAAAAATGTTCAACATCTCTAGCATTGAGAAATGAAAATCAAATCTACTCTAAGATTTCATCTCCCTCCAATCAGAATGGCAGCTATTAAGAATACAAACAACAATAATTGTTGGCAAGGATGTGGGATATTACTCAGCATTAAAAGAGAAATCATGGGCGACATTCAGGCAGCCAGCACAGAGATAGCATGGGAGGTAGCAGCACAGCTTGAGGAAGCTGCAGATAAGTTTTTCTATCTAAAAGGAAAAGATAGTGGTTAGGATATAGGATAACCTTAGCAAATATATAAATAGGGAATAAGCTTTCTAGAATACTGCTTAGCATTAAATTCTTAAAGTAATTTTGATGCCATTTAAAGAGATTTCGAGGAAACAAAGCTTACTTTAAAAATTTGAGAAAGAAAGAAGAAAAACATATTTGTAAATGGCAGATTGAGACAAAGCTTCTTTTTTTAAAAAAAAAATCTTTATTTTCTTTGTTTATTTATTTTTTTGTGGTGCTGAGATCAAACCCAGTGCCTCATATGTATGAGGAAAGTGCTCTGCCACTAAGCCACAGCCCCAGCCCCATAGAGACAAAGCTTCCTAATGGAGTGAAAAAAATAAATAAGTTGTCTAAATAGGACTGCAGACTCCCTAATAAAAACCTTTAGTTGAAGGGCAGCCTTATAAACTAACATAAAAGCAATTTAAACAGAGTCTAAACCTAAAGAGTGAAGTTGTAGGTGGTGAAAAGCCATTTATAAGTACATTTATAAGCCATTTATAAGTACAGTGTAGGTGATAATTGGAAGGCTTTAAAAGGTTAAATTGAAGGTGGTTAAGAGACTTTCATGGTGGAAGAAAGATTGCATCATTCAAAGCCTAGTTAATCTTATTTCTTTGCTTTAAGAAATCTATGAAAATAGGAAATTGGGAGTAGTAGGATAAAAACAATTTGGAGAAAGAAGATTAGAAATTTGAAGTGGAAAACTTGAAAGACAGAAGTACAGGAAGGTGAAGAAAAGATAGAGAAGATGCAGGAAAACTAGAAGATTAAATATACTCCTTTGGAAGACAAGAATTTTAAACCCACAAAATAGGAAGCAAAAGAAAACTAGAAGACAGAAACAAGATAGAAAATGTCAAGTAATGGTATTTCAGATAGAAAATGCAAGAAGCTAAGACAACTATTGGATACAGACATTCAAGATAGAAAAAGGTAGACGAGAGAAATTTGAAGTAAAAAATATTGGATAAAATAGAAGAACAAGGAAATGACTAGTAATTTTTTCAAAAAGCCCATCAATTTTGATTTCTGGTGGTGCAGAAATTAGAAGTATCAGATGAGGCTGTTAAAATTTGTAGATGTGAGCTAATTTAGAAAATGTTAAACTAGAAGAAAATTGGTTTAAAACTACATTAAAAAAAAAGAGGACCGAAGTAATTCTAAAAACTATGGCAGAATGCTTTTGGAAGAATTGAATTTAAAAGGTCTTAAAAGGGAGGGGAAACCTTTTTTTTTTTCTGTAGACTTTTTTCAGATAACATCTTCTGAGTCATCACCTGCCTGGCAGTATGATGGTCTAGATGCAGAGGGAACAGCTTGTTGGTGAATGACAAGTAAAGGCAGAAAAGATTCTGTCATGCCTCCATTGGGGACTACGCATAACCCTGAGATCCTTACTACTGATGAAAATATTGTCTGCATATGCAGAAAAAAAGCAAATGAAAGCTACCAATTTAAAGTTTTATGGACTCTACCATTTAAAAATTATGGCTTATTAAGCTATATTCACAAAAATGAATTGATGAGAAATTATGAAGATCAAATGCCCATCTCAAAACACTGCTTTTACAAAAGCAGAATAAAATGGACAGAAATGAAAATGATTGTATACACTACATTGTTCCCGAAGTAAAAGAAACTGAAATAATTGAGTGGGATTCAAGTGGATGTGAGAGGAGGCTGTGCTGTGTGCCAATGGTTCGTTTGCCTCAGATAGGTTTCTCTTCATTATCAGAAGAGTTGCTTCATTTCATCTGGGAGCAGAAAACAGCAGGCAGCTGTTCACAGATAAGTTTAACTTGTATCTGCAGTATTGCATGTTAGGGATAAGTGCTTATTTACAGGAGTGTTGAACGTGGTGCTCTTTCCTGACCCCTTCCTTAGGGGATTTCAGGATTGTGAGACATTTCCCATCTAGCCTTTTTAAATTGTGCCTTGTGCCTGTGCACTTCCATGATGGGATGGTACACCTCACTCAGAGGCATTTGCACCTTAATTCCTTAAAATCCTCTTAAGTGATTAGTGCTTTAGTCATAATGCTTACTAAAAAAACAAAGGAAATATTTTTAACATTGAATCTATAAGACTCCAAAAGGGATAGCATAATATACTGTTAAGGTCAGCTATGTTATCTTGCTAAAATTTTCATGTTACCTTGCAATGCATATTGTGCATTAAATCATTAAATCATACAAATTAATAAATTATTTTATTAGAGGAAAAAAAGAGAAATCATGGCATTTGAGTAAATGGATGGAATTGGAGAATATCATTCTAAGTGAAGTAAGCCAATCCCAAAAAGCCAAAGGCCAAATGTTTTCTCTGATATATGGATGCTGATCTATAATGGGAGTGTTGGGGGGAGTATGGGAGGAATGGAGGAACTTTGGATAGGGCAAAGGGGAGGGAATGGATGAGAGGAGGCATGGGGGTAGGAAAGATGGTGGAATGAGATGGACATCATTACCCAAAGTACATATATGAATACACAAATGGTGTGACTCTACTTTGTGTACAACCAGAGAAATGAAAAATTGTGCTCTATATGTGTATTATGAATTGAAATGCATTTTGCTGTCATATATAACAAATTAGAATGAATAAATAAATTTTAAAAAGTAAAAAAATATTATATGCTAATTCTGCACCATTTTACTTAATAGACTTGAACAACTGTGATTTCTGGTATCTGAAGGGGAGGGAGGTCCTAGAACAAGTCCCCTGAGGAAACTGATGAATGACTGTATTTGTTTAAAGAACAAGGAAATAGCAATATAAAAATTGCAAAATATGTGTGCTTATTTATCTGTGGACCACACATCCAATAATTCTAGCTGAGTAATGTGTTTTGTATTTTTTTTTAGACAAACCAGATGAACCTGTGGGAGAACTCACTCACAAATGCTGTGTTGCTTTCACTTCAACACTTGAGGGACAAATCAGCTTGGCCCTTCCTTAGTGCATCCTTCCAACACAGTTGTAGAGCATGAATACAAGAGCTGTTATTTCAAAATGCTTATAACTTTTTTTTGTATACTGTTTTGCACTCATAATGTGCTCCAGCTTTTTTTTTTAGTTGTAGATGAACACAATACCTTTATTTATTTATTTATTTATTTATTTATTTATTTATTTATTTAATTTGATGCTGAGGATTGAACCCAGTTCCTCATACCTGCCAGATGAGTATACACTATCACTGAGCCATAACCCCAACCCTGTGCTCCGGCTTTTTGTATTGCCTTCACTGAAGACAGTTGAGTTGGTAGTTCAGCCATCAGAATGTCTGGGTGATAGATTATAAATGTCTAGGTTATAGGGAACCACAAAATAAGCCTTGCCCTCTGCAGAGAACTCAGATAAAAATAAAAACTAAGTATTAGAAAGAATAGGGAGGAAAAAGTTTGGATAACGAATTCCCACAAGTTATTTTATTTCTGTTTTATTTGTGACATAAGCATGACACTTTGTGTAGAATTGCTCTTCTCTTATTTGGGTAAAATTGAATTAGTGTGATTATTTTAAATTGAGCACTCTTACAACACAATGTAAGAACTAAAACTGATAACATGACTATTCATTGAGTCTTTTACAATATCATGTGGAAATCTAACTTTAAAATTTTAATTTATTATATATAACAGCAGAATGCATTACAATTCATATTACACATGTAGAGCACAATTTTTCATATCTCTGGTTGTACACAAAGTAGAGTCATACTGTTTGTGTCTTCATACATGTATTTAGCAAAATGATAGAAACCTAACTTTTAACAAGAATGTGTACGTAGATGATATTTTTTTGATGATAATATCTGTTTTGTTTTATAGTTTATAATCTATCTCCATTTCATCTATTTTTTAAAAAAGTCACATTTCATTGTACTCTTCAGCTCTATATGCCCTCCTCCCACTCCACAAATAATACTAAATCTAAGATCTTGAGGGATTTCACCTAAACTTGAAGCATCCTATGGAAATGATTTGGACTCTGAATTTGGAGGACCAATCAATTGCCTGGATTCAGACCTAGATGGACTTTGGCAGTAATGTCACCAGAGAGACCCACTCTTCATTATCTCAAAGTACACCTTATATATCCATGTCTTTAGCATATTTTATGTTAAAGATATATAACCACCCAACAATAAAGGAAATAAGTTATGATATCTGTATTAGTTTCTAATCAGATTAACAAAATGCCTGGGGTAATTGACCTAAAAAGAAAAGAAGGTTGTTTTGACAACAATTTTAGAAGTTTCAGTACGTGATCAGGTGTGTCCATTGTGTTTTGGCTTCTAGAGGGTTTGCTAAATGGCAATAATGGTAGCTCATGGTGGAACAAAGCTGTTCACCTCATGGCCAGGAAACAAAGGAGATGAATATGAAAGACCTGGAGCCCCACCATCCCCTGCAATAACATGTCCTAAGAAATTCTCACTATGTCTCTCCTCTTGAAGGTCCATGGTGCTTCCCAAGAGCACCATTCTGGGGACCAAGCTTTTAACATGTAGAACTTTTGAGGAACTTAATCCACAACACAGAGGTATTCTTCATTAAAGTCAGATTATAAAAACTTATTGTCTAGAAATACTTGTATAAATAATTGAATTTCAGAGATCCACTTTAAAAGGTATTCTTTTTGTATTTGTATACAGACCAATACTTTATATTCTAGTTAACCAATGAATTCTGCCTCATAAGTGCATTCTTTTGTTTTTACTTGGATAAGTTTGAGTAGTCACTGCAGACTAAAATTGATGGCATTCATACACAGAAAGTCCACATAAAGCAAAATACAGAGTTTCATGTACTTTTTTCTTAAAATTTATAAATATCAAAATGAGTGATTAGAAATAAAATAAAACATTAAGTGACTTTCCTAACACATTGGCTGTTACTTATTAGCATAAATTCTAATATATGTATCTTTTTTTATAATTTCACAACAAAAATTTTATATTTTTACAGAAAGTATGTATATATGCATATACATATGCACACATATATAAGTATATGTGTGTGTAGATATATATATACACACACATATAAAGTTTTTTTCTGTTTTTAAAGAAATATATAATAAACTTCTATTTTTATTTTATTAGAGCATTATAATTATACATAGTATTTGGGCTTCAATTTGACAAAATAATACCTGCAAGATTGAAACTCAGTTTCAACCCCCATTCCCCCCACTCTTTTCCTTCCCTCCTCCCTTCCTCTACTCTCTCTCCTTTCCTCCACTAATTTTCCTTTCACTCCTCTATTTTTGATATTTTCACCTATATTTTCTACATATACATTTGGGTGAAATGTTTCTCAGTACATGTATATATGTATATAACATGCTATTGTTAAATTCATTCCATATTTCTTCCCCCTTTCCTTCTTTCTTTCCTCTCTCTGGTTCTCCTCCTTCTACTCCGTTGATCTACCCTATATCTTTATGACATCTGATCCCTTTCACCACCACCTTCTTTGCCTTATTTTGCTGTGTTTTACACCTATGAGAGAAAATATTTGTCTGTTGATTTTCTGAGTTTGGCTTATTTAACTTAGCATGATTTTCTCCAGTGCCATCCACTTACTGGCAAATGCCATTATTTTATTCTTTATGCCTGAGAAGAAGTCCATTGTTTACATATACCACATTTTCTTGATTCATTTATCTACTGATGGACATCTGGGCCGATGCTATAAACATTAAAGTGGCTGTATCCCTATAGTGCACTAATTTTAGTTCTTTGAGGTAAATACGAAGGAGTGGGATAGATGGGTCATATAGTGGTTCCATTCCTACTTTTTTGAGGAGTCTTCCAGAGTGGTTATACTCCCCAGCATTTATTATTGTTCACGTTCTTGATAATTGCCATCCTGACTGTGCTGAGATGAAACCTTAGTGTAGTTTTGATTTGTATTTTCTTGATTGTTAGAGATGTTGAGTATTTTTTTTCCATATATATTTTGGCCACTTGTATTTTTTCTTTTGAAAAATTTCTGTTTAGCTCTTTGGCTTATTTATGAATTGATGTATTTGTATCTTTGGTGTTGAGTTTTTTGAGTTATCTTTACCTTGTGGATAATAATCCCATGTCAGAGAAGTGACTGGCTTTTCTCACATTCTGTAGGCTCTTTCTTCACTCCCTTAATTACTTACTTTGATGTGCCCAAGGTTTTTAATTTGATGGCATCCCACTTATTGGTTATCCCACTTATTATTATCTTCGTTTGATTTCTTGAGCTTTAGGGGTCTAATTGAGGAAGTCAGTGCCTTTACTTATATAATGGAGTGTCGAACCTATGTTTTGACCAGAAACTTCTTAAAGGACAAATAAGAGAACAGAGAGGGCAAGTTAATCTGCTTTATATTTTTCCTTATATTAACAGATTTTACTTAAAGTTAATGTGAAATTTGTTGCCATATGTAGTGTTTAATAAAATAGATGATATAAGACAAGTAGTGTTTTAAGTAGAGCCATGCCCATGGTGACTCTATTTAAAGATTCATTAAAATAATAGATGGAGATTTCAGAGTACAATTTAGTTTGTTAAAAGGGCTGGATTCTAAAAGTTTGTACCTAATATCACAATAACTATTTTTAAATATTGTATTTTTTAGAGCTAAATTCTGCATTAAGTTTTGGAAGCATGAAATTACAACTTAATGATTTAGTGACATTTGGTGACAGCATTAATAGTAATTTTTTTACAGAAAAATATAACAAAATATCTCCATACTATTGAAATCTTTAAAGTCAGATCATGAAAATAATACAAGTATATAGTGTCAAAAGTCAAATAGTACCAAAAGATTTTTCTGGAAAATCATCCTTCCATAGCAATTTTGTGACCTGGACAAGACATTTAACTTCAGTTTCCCCATCTGTAAAATGAGAATAAAAATATGTGTAATTTACACAATATCTGTGAGGAATAAATGAATTAGTGCCTGAGAGTCCTGGCACCATGCTTGCCATAGTAGTCACTATGTACATTCAACCATTACTATTAGAATCCCAACCTCAGAGAGTGGAGCACCTCAATTTCTCTAAATACCCCTCTCTTTTTTGAATCAGACTATTTGTTTCCACTCCAAATATGATCTGTTTTACCCACTAATATTTAGTAAAGTTAAATTTTTAAAACTTTGAAAGCATCTACATGATTTTACTCTCTAACTTTCTGAAGAGAACTTGGAATTATTTTCTGGAGGAATTGGTTGGGAATATTCACAAAACTTTCAAAGTGAAAGAAATAAGAGCCTGGATGGGCATTGGATTGCTTCTTTCAGAAGCAATTATAGAGAGGCAAATCAATGTTTCACACACACACACACACACAAAAAAAAAAAACCTTCAGATATTTGCTCAATTCAATTAAGTTCCAGTATCATAAGCAACTTTTGAAGGTTTATATTGCAGTAACTAAAGTGGTGAACAGACAAGACATCAAAGATGGCACCAGTTAGATCCTAGGAGCCCTAGGATCCACACACATCTTTCATGTAAAGTGTTTTGGGTCCATGAAAAAGTCATAGGTTGCTGAGGATGGAATTTCAGGGTCAGAAAGTTCAGGAAAAACTCCATGTATTATTAGTATGGACACAAAAGAATAATGCAATTGCTTTGCCAATATTTTAATCTACAATGTATGGAGAAGTCATTGAGGCATTATTTACATTTTTAATCTCTCTGATGTCCTTAAGTTTCTTAATGCATTTATCAAACTCCACAAGAACAAAACTCTTATTTGTTGCATGCCATTGTCTCACTCAACTTCTACTCTAAAGTTTCATTTTCAATTTCTTAAATTTATTTTTACTTTTTTTTATTTTGGCATTGATGATACTGGGGATTGATTCCTAGAGGTGCTTTATCACTGAGAGACACATGATTTTATTTTCTAATCCTTAAAAATATAATAAAAACATGTACTCTCTGTTGATCAAAGCCAGAAGCCTAAATTATCTGTCATGAGCCCCAATCCTTGGATTACTGGGCTTTGTCTAGTTCTCCTCTGAGTTGTTCATGGGCACATCCCATTGCCTGGAATCCGCAGACTCAATTGTAAAGCTTGAATTAGGATGCCATATTAAATACTGACTTTCCTAGGAACATAAATTGAGACTTGCAACCATGCCATACATGTCACACAGTGCCTGTCATGTAGGGAAATCTAGAGATACTTTTGCCTTAATGAACAGTTCATATAGTTCTCAATATATTTAGCCTCCTTTCAACAATAAGCCCTTTACAGGCAGGGATTGAATTTTTAAATTCCAACCCTACCTTCATTTCATACTAGCTTGAAAATCAGACTTTGAGAACATCTGAACATTCTAGAGATTTAGATCATGTTGGAAAAGCAGCAGAGTTCTAGGCTTTTCCTTTTCTTTCTTTTTTTTTTTTTGCATATAACTCTTTGGACAAAAAAGCACATGTATACAGCTCAAGCCAGCAGGTTAGGTCCATAGTACTATTCAGGAAAGCACTCTAACACCCACTGGCAAGCGCCCCCACGGAGCTTTCTCCTTTAGTTTTTAAGTTACTTTATAAGTCTCATTTTAATTTTTGACTAAATGTAGGTGGGATGGAATTATAGAATATATAAGTTTTGGAGCCCTGGAGACACTCTGTAACAATTGATAGCAATGACAGCACAAAAAAGACCCAACATTGCCACCTGCCCCAGAAGGCCTACCAGACACAGTGCTCCCCCCGCCCGCCCCCCACAGTGATCTCAGAGTGCACACTAGCACAGTGTCCCTGGCTTGGTCAGTCTCCTGTTCAACTTCACACAGGAATACATCACATTTTACTCTATTGCACTTGACTTTGATATGGAAAATGCACCTAAATAGTATTTTTAAAGCAAAGCTTCCCACATGTAGATGTGAATACTTTTTTATCTTATTCATTCAACCATATGAAGCTATGATGACTGAAAAAGCAGAAAGTAGAAAACAACAACAACAACAAAAGCCCACTACCTTTCTTTTCTCCATAAAAATGCTTCTGAGAATAATTAAGCTTGTAAAAGCCTTTAATTACAGACTGATGACAAAAAATTATGAGATTGGAATAGCTCTAATTAGATCATTTATAAGATATTTTCTTTATTCTTTCTCATGTGCTTTTAGCTGGTGGGGAGTTCATTTCAACTGAAATGAACTGATAAAAAAGAAATAAGCAGTATCCAGCTCTTGCCAAGAGCATCTCTGGAACAGAGATGTTATCCATGGAAGGCAGGCTTTTTTTTTCTTTTATTTAATTGATTTTATTTTTTAAATATACAACAGCAGAATGCATTACAATTCTTATTAGACATATAGAGCACAATTTTTCATATCTTTGTATATAAAGTATGTTCACACCACTTCGTGTCTTTATACATGTACTCTGGGTTTTTTTGCATTACAATTCTTATTACACATATTTACCACAATTTTTCATATCTCTATATATAAAGTAGGTTGACACCCAATTCAAGTCTTCATGCATGTACTTTGGATAATGATGTCCATTACATTCCACCATCCTTGCTAATCCCCTGCCTCCTCCCTTTCCCTCCCTCCTGTCTTCCCTATCTAGAATTCATCTAATCCTCCTGTTTCCCCTCCCTATCCCACTATGAATCAGCCTCCTTATATCAAAGAAAACATTTGGCATTTGATTTTGGGGGGATTGTCTAACTTTACTTAGCATTATCTTTTCCAGTGCCATCCATTTGTCTGCAAATGCCATGATTTTATTCTCTTTTATTGATGAGTAAAAATTCATTGTGTATATATGCCACATTTTTTTATCCATTCATCCATTGAAGAGCATCTAGGTTGGCTCCACAGTTTAGCTATAGTGAATTGGGCTGCTGTAAACATTGATTTGGCTGTGTCCCTGTAGTATGCTGTTTTTAAGTCCTTTGGGTATAGTCTGAGGAGAGAGATAGCTGGGTCAAATGGTGGCTCCATTCCCAGATTTCCAAGGAATCTTCATACTGCTTTCCATATTGGCTGCACCAATTTGCAGTCCCACCAGAAATGTGTGAGTGTACTTTTTTCCCCACATCCTCGCCAACACTTGTTGTTGTTTGTATTCTTGATAACTGCCATTCTGACTGGAGTGAGATGTTATCTTAGAGTAGTTTTGATTTGCGTTTCTCTGATTGCTAGAGATGATGAGCATTTTTTCATATATTTGTTGATTTATTGTATATCCTCTTCTGAGAAATGTGTGTTCAGGTCCTTGGCCCATTTATTGATTGGGTTATTTGGTTTTTTGGTGTTTAGCTTTTTGAGTTCTTTATATACCCTAGAGATTAGTGCTCTCTCTACTGTGTGAGGGGTAAAAATTTGCTCCCAGGATGTAGGCTCTCTGTTCACCTCACAGATTGTTTCTTTTGCTGAGAAGAAACTTTTTAGTTTGAATCCATCCCATTTTTTGATTCTTGGTTTTAATTATTGCATTATAGGAGTCTTATTAAGGAAGTTGGGGCCTAATCCCACATGATGAAGATTAGGGCCTACTTTTTCTTCTATTAGATGCAGAGTCTCTGGTTTAATTCCTAGGTCCTTGATCCATTTTGAGTTAACTTTTGTGCATGGTGAGAGATATGGATTTGATTTCATTTTGTTGCATACAGGTTTCCAGTTTTCCCAGCACCATTTGTTGAAGATGCTATCTTTTCTCCAGTGCATGTTTTTGGCATCTTTGTCTAATATAAGATAATTGTAATTTTGTGGGTTAGTCTCTGTCCTCTATTCTGTAGCATTAGTCTACCAGTCTGTTTTGTGTCATTACCATGCTGTTTTTGTTACTCTTGCTCTGTAGTATAGTTTAAGTTCTGGTATAATGATGCCACGTGCTTCACTGGAAGGCAGGCTTTTTATATGTTGAAGTCTGGGTGAAGTATCATGGTGTTATTAAGAAAGCAATCTGTAATGTGGAGATTCTTTAAAAGAGTAGGAAATTAAACCACCATATGACCCAGCTATTCCTTGGTATTTGTCCAAAAGTACTAAAATTGGCTTAGTATAGTAATACATGTACACCAATTTTTATGGCAGCAAAATTCATAATAGCCAAGTTATGGAACCAGTCAAGGTGCTTGTTAACAGATGAATGGATAAAGAAAATGCAGTTTACATACACAATGTAGTTTTACCCAGCCATAAAAAAACAATGAAATTATGTCATTTTCTTGTAAATGAATGGAACTGGAGACACCATCCTAAGTGAAATAAGCCACACTTAAAATCAAGGCTCAAATGTATTCTTTCATATGTAGAAGCTAGTGAGGCTAAAAGAGGATGAAAATAAAGAAGAGACTACAGAGTTGAGGAAGGGGATGGAGATCAAGTCCTGGGTAAGTATAAGGAAATGAAGTTCACCAAACCAAGCTATGTCCATTGTATGAGTATACCACAATAAATCCTGCATCTATATATAATTATGATCACAAATTAATAACAACAACAGCAACAACAATATTAATAATAAAAGGGAGACCAGGAGAGTAGAGCAACAGGGTCAGGGAGAGAGAGTTGGAGAGAGAAAGGGAAGGTACTAGAAAGTGAGATCTATTAAATTTAGTTTTGTGCATGTATTAATATGGCATAATGAATCCCACTAATAAATATAATTATAATATACCAATTTTAAAAAAATAAAGAAAAAGCAACTTGGGAGGAGTGAGAAGGTAGCTGTCAGGTAACAATGGCTCAGAAGCCAGCTAAAGCCTGATCTGGTCCCCATTCCAGGGAATCTTGGAAAGGTCATCCAATCCCTCTGCTCTTCAGGGTCTCCTTCAGAAATCATATGGCTATAAATACTCTGCCTAAATACTCTGCCAGCTCCCTGTTGTCATCATGGGAAGCTTGACATAATATACTGTGTATACTTCCCACTATACCCATTAGATTTCAGGAGCCTTGGATTTGGCCCTGTCCTGACACTGCATCTCTGCATGATTACTTATATAACCAAAAATTCCATATAGAATGATTCCTTGGGAAACCATCTTTGTGAAGGTATTCATTGATTATTGGATTTATCTGCCAATGGTTAATGTATCTCAAAATTAACAAATATTAATCAGCAAAGAATAATGTTTCCAATTTCATGTGTCAAAAAAAATTACATTTTTCCTGAGATACAGTCCCATTGTAAAGCTTGTTTCTCTTATTTAGTTACAAATGATAACAATCTCAAGGTTGAAGTCTTTGACAGCAGTCTTGAGAAATCAATTCTATCTCATTTTATCACATTACTTATTTAACATTTTATTTTTAAAGAATTTTAAATTGGGTTGGGGATGTGGCTCAAGCGGTAATGCGCTCGCCTGGCATGCGCAGGGCGCTGGGTTCAATCCTCAGCATAACATAAAATAAAAAATAAAAAAAGATGTTGTGTCCACTGAAAAATAAATATTAAAAATTCTCTCTCTCTCTCTCTCTCTCTCTCTCTCTCTCTCTCCTCTCTCTCTCTCTCTTAAAAAAATTTAAAAAAGAATTATAAATTGACAAGAGGTTGTAATATTAGAACAGAGAGACTCCAAGTATTCTTCCCTCAGCTTTCTCAAAAGATCACATTATATAACAATACCACACTATCAAATCAGGAAATTGACATTGGTGCAGAATATGTGATCATGTTATTTTATAACTATGTAAGCACCATCATAATCAACATACAAATCTGCCCCAGAGCCCCAAAGATCTATCTCCTCCTGCCCCTTTATAGAAACACACAATCTCTTCCCCATCCCAGTCTTCATCCTCCATCTATAAAGCCCAGAAAACACTTACAACTTATCTCTTTTTGTTACTTTTTAATTCAAGAATGTAATACAGCCAGACACAGTGGCATATGACTGTAATCCCAGTGGCTCAGGAAGCTGAGGCAGCAGGATCTCAAGTTTAAAGCCAACCTCAGCAAAAGCATGGTGCTAAGCAACTCAGTGAGACCCTTTTTCTAAATAAAATACAAAATAGGGCTTGGGATATGGCTCAGTGGTCAAGTGCCCCTGAGTTCAATCCCCAGGACCAAAAAAAAAAAAAAAGGTAATACATAAAATGAGAGAGACCATTCTTTTTCTCACTGACACATGTGAAAGAGCTTTTTTTTTTTGGTTACTGGGGTTGAACCCAAGTGGGCTTAACCATTGAGCCACATCATCCCCAGCCCTTTTATTTTATATTTTGAGACAGGGTCTCACTAAGTTGCTGAGACTGGCCTTGAATTTGTCAGCCTCCTGTGTCAGCCTCTTGATCTGCAGGGGTTAGAGGCGTGTGCCATCAAGCCCAGCACACATGATAGCATTTTTAAAATGTTGTCTTGACCCAGTTTGAGGTCCTGGCCAGAGGCTGATCCATTTCCCTTCCCGAATACACAATTTAGTCCACAATCAGCCTTCACCCTTTGTGGCCTTTCACACTCTGGGCTAATATTTTCCTTATCACTCCAGGACCAGGTACCAGACAACAAGGAACAGCCCTTATGCCCCAGAGCCCTCTGGCATTATTCAAACCTGTCCTAAATCAGCTTCCTCCACTCCATCTGTTCCCTCCCATGAAAGCCACATAAAGGAGCTTGGCCACTTCCCCTTTCTTCCTCTGCATGGACACCTCACACTAGGGGAATCCTGAATGGCCCCTGGTGTAGCATGCCCCATCCCTCACATGTCTGTGAATAAAAGAAGTATCCCTCAATGGCAGTCTTCTCCTGAACCATTGGCCCTCCCACACCTCAGCAGTCACAAAACCTGTTAAAACACAGACACATCTTTATAAAGAGACCCACTGAAACATGGCACTGATACAACTCAACAGTCCAAAAAGCCCATTTAACCCAGGTTAAGAGCCCAGGAATGCAATATTGAGATTGGTGAGTTAAAATATGGAATCTGGCATATGAACAGTGAGGCGTTTAGAATGCAACACAAAAGAAGGTATATTTACAGAAAGAGTTAATTAATGAGACCTAATTCCTAGTCTGTCTTATGGTAATACTTATTGCATATTAATTATATATGACAAGCTTTATAAGTACTGTCATTTAATCCTTACGACAGGCACATGTGTTTAGAGTTATTTTATCCTTTCAAAGTTGAGGAACAGGAGATTTAAGTAATTGCCTACACTCAAATGAGTCTTAATACATAGCCAAACTTTCAATTGAAAACTGCCTGATCCTTGCCATTTTTATAATGCAAACTAATTCTTCTAGACTTCTGCAGACATTTTTGAAAACTATCCAAGAGTTTATGAATTGAGGATGTTTCACATTAATTAGATGAATATGAAAAGAGTCCTAAAAATATTCAGAAATTTAAGTTGCTAGAGAGAATAAATTACAAAATATGCTGGGTTTCACACAGATAAAGTCATCTGATCCTTAACGAAGGTGCCAAAAACACACATTAGAGCAAAAATAGCCTTTTTTAACAAATAGTGCTGAGAAAACTGGTTGTTCATAGGTAGAAAAATGAGAGTAGACTTATTTCTCACCCTGCACAATAATCAATTACAAATGGATCAAAGACCATGGAATTAGACCAGAAACTATATCCTAGAAGAAAATGTAGGGTCAACATTCCAGCCTATAGGCAGAGGCAACAATTTTCTCAATAGGACCACTGAAGCTAGGGAAATAATGCCAAAAGTTAATAAATGGGATGATATCACATTAAAAATTTTCTGCAAAGCAAACATTTAAGAATATGAAGAGATCCTATAGACTGGGAGAAAATCTTTGCTAGCTACTCTTCTGACAGAGGATTAATATTTAGAAAATATAAAGAACTCAATAAACTTAATACCAAATAACCCCCACAAATAACCCAGTTATTAAATGGGCAAATGATGGAACAAGCATTTCTCTTTTTATTTATTTGTTTATTGGTTCTAATCAGTTATACATGACAGTAGAAAGCTCTTTGATTTATTGTTTACAAATGGAGCAGAATTTTTCACTTCTCTGATTGTGTATGAAGTAGAGTTACACCATTCATACAATCATACATGTACCTAGGGTAATGATGTCTATCTCATTCCACCATCTTTCCTACTCCTTTGCCCTCTTCCCATCCAAAGTCCTTCCACTTATCCCATGCAACCCCCCATATGGATTAGCATCCACTTATCAGAAAAATATTCGACCCCTGTTTGAGATTGGCTTATTTGACTTAGCATGATATTCTCCAACTCCATCCATTTACCTGAAAATGCCATCATTTTATTCTCTTTTAATGCTGAGTAATGTTTTATTGTGTATATATACCACAGTTTCTTTATCCATTCATCTATTGAAGGGCATTTAGGTTGGTTCCACAGTTTAACAATTGTGAATTGTGCTGTTATAAACATTGAAGTGGCTGTATTACTGTATATGTTGTTTTTAAGTCTTAGGGTATAGACGGAGGAGTGGGATAACTGGGTCAAATGGTGGTTCCATTCCAAGTTTTCTAAGGAATCTTCATACTGATTTCAATAATGGTTGCACTGATTTGCAGTCCCACCAGCAATGTATGAGTGTGCCTTTCCCCCCACATCCTCACCAACACTTATTGTTGCTTGTATTCTTGATAATTGCCATTCTGAATGGATTGAGATGAAATCTTAGTTTTGGGGGGTTTTTGCACTTCTCTAATTAATAGAGATGCTGAAATTTTTTTTTCATATATTTGTTGATTGATTGTATTTCTTCTTCTGAAAAGTATCTGTTCAGCTCCTTAGCTCATTTATTGATAGGGTTATTTAAATAATCATTTCTTAAAAGAAGAAATATAAATGGCCAACAAATACATTAAAAAATGTTCAGTATCACTAGCAATTATGGCAATGCAAATCAAAATTACATTGAGGGGGCTGGCAATCTAGCTCAATTGGTAGAGTGCCTTGAATGCAGAAGGCCCTTGGTTCAATCCCCAGCACCACCACAAAAACACACAAACAAACAAACAAAAAAAACCTACATTGAGATTCCATCTTACCTAGTTAGAATGGCAATCATCAAGAAGAACAAATAATAAATGCTGGTGAGGATGTGGGGAAAAAGGAACTAATTTTATATTTTTGGTAGTATTGTAAATTTGTACAACCACTATGACCCTCCTATGAGTAATACAGTCATCATACCTTAGTGACAAATGCATAGCATGTTTATAGCAGCCCAATTCATAACAGTCAAATTATGGAATCAGCCTATGTGTTCATCAGGGATGAAATGATAAAGAAAATGTGGTATACATAGCCAAAGGAGTTTTACTTAGCCATAAAGAAGAATCAAATTATGTCATTTGCTGATAAATAGATAGAACTTGAGAACATTATGCTAACCAAAAAAAGCCAAATTCAGAAAGTCAAGGGTTTTATGTTTTCTCTCATATGTGGAAGATAGAGAAGAAAAAGGAAAAGAAAGTTTGGGGAAATCTCACAAAAACCAAAGGAATATCAGCTGAGTAGAGGAAAGAGATTAAGGGGAGGAAGGAGACAAGAGAAAAAGGAAATACTAGAGAATGATATTGGTCAAATTATATTGTTATATTGTGTCTATTTCAAATATATAGCAACAAATCACACCACTATAATGCATCAATAAAAATATGAAAAAAATGTGCTTTTTTAGGGAAATAAAAGACCTGCATATCTTCAAAGACATGAAAAGGACTTGAAGTTCATATCTGTGTCCAGTACGTTAGAACTTTACTGATTTTTATCAAGAATAGAAGGCTCTGAGGGCTGGGGATGTGGCTCAAGCAGTAGCGCGCTTGCCTGGCATGCGTGCGGCCCCGGTTCTATCCTCAGCGCTCTCTCTCTCTTTCTTTCTCTCTCTCTCTCTCTCTCTCTCTCTTTAAAAAAAAAAGAATAGAAGGCTCTGAAGTTCCAGGGGAAGGTAGGAAACCTTCTCTCTATGGAGTTATTTTTCTTGAAAATGCCAGGTGTTTACTCAAAGCATGAAAATTATTTAGAGTACTGTATTCTTGAGTGATAAAACACTGTAATGAAATAATTTTAAAATTGTCATCATTCTGGCAATCTGAAAAAGTATTTGAATAGTTTAGACATTTTACTAAAAATCTACCTAAATAACTTTCAGATCCCTTAGTAAACAATTTTTAATAAAACAGCATTTTAAAATATTTTCCATGTGCCTTAAGTTAAATTTCAAAATCAATCAAAATTCATTGCTTGAATTTTACATTTATGTATTCTGGTTGGAGTTCATGGACTCTGAACAAGTAAGCATTATTTTGAATATGTTCAATGACTCTAATATATAGTGTCACATAAATAAGGAAAAAGTTGTCTTTACAGAGCTGCTTAGAAGTTTGGAGTGTGAAAAACATGGCACTTTGGCACTCAAAAGCAATTCTCAAATGAACACTTGCATTAAATGCTTACATTCAAGAAAAACAGAACTGTTGATTAAGAAATGTGGAACTTTACAAAACAATAGATGAATAGATCAATAAAATGTGGTACATATTCACAATGGGGTTTTATTCCACCATAAAGAAAAATGAAATTATTTAATTTTCAGGAAAATGGATGAAAATAGAGAACATTTTGTTAAGCAAAATAAACCAAACTCTGAGGGTTAAGGGTCATGTGTTTTCTCTCATATATGGAAGCTAGAGAGAAAAAAGGAAAAGAAAGATGTGGGAGTAGGGATCTAATGAAAATTAAAGGTAGATCAGTAAAGGAAAGAGACCAGAAAATGGGAGGAGGGAAGGGAGAGGAGAAGGGCTGAGGAGTGATTGGGTTAATTTATATTATTATATTATATGCATGTATGAATATAAAACAACAAATCCTACCATTATGTACAACTATAATGCACCAATAAAAATATGGGGATAAGTTTTGAGCATCAGGGTTATCTATCAACTGAGGAAAAGATTTAAGTATGTTCACTGTGCTTCTGACACACATACACATCACCTGCAAATATACATACAAAAGGCACATCACATGAGCTGGGGCTGTAGCTTAGTAGTAGAGCTCCTGCCTTGCAAATGTGAGGCATTTGGTTCCATCCTCAGTACCACATTAAAAAAAAATAAAGATATTGTGTCCATCTACAAGTAAAAAAAAAAAAAAGACACATCACAGCACGAGAATTTTTCAGCCTACTCTATTCTGTTGGATGCTTTAAGGGCACAAATTATTTTGATTTTTAAAAATACACTTTTAAATTGGAGAAAATCTTAGACTTACAAAAGAGTAGTAAAAAAAATCAACTTTGCATATATTTCTTACCTCAGTTTCTTATGTTATCTCTCTTTGACAATCTTTGTCAAAATTAAGAAAGAAACATTAGTATATTACTATCAATTTAACTGCAGGCTTGATTTAGATTTTGATAGTTTACCAGATTTCCATTGTTTTTTTTTTTTTTTGTCGGTATCATGATCTAATCCACAGTACCTTCGCATTTAGTGTTTTGCAATTTTTAAAAAAGATTTATGTCCATGGAATCTTGATCTGTGTTCTATTCCTGCCACTTTCAACCAATTTATGTTTGAACTTGCCAGTTATAGCTTTAGAATATTATGATGAGGAAAACATGACTCATAACAGTAATGATAGTTTATTTTTAGCAAATCTTTTTTCCCTGAAACATTTTCAATGTAGCTGAGATTTTTTTTTAATGTGGATGCCAAATTTTTAGAAGACTGGAAGATAATGAGGCATCTCACTGATACTTAGGCTAGGTAATATGTATAAGAGATTAGCCAATGATTTTTGAAGGGTTTATGTTTTCATAATTCCAAATGTAAAGCTAGCATGTCACATTCTTTCTTGCCACAAAGAACTCTTTTCTTTGAAGGTGCATCCATATCTATAAATAACTCAATACAAAGGTATATTTTTTTCTTTTTTTGAGCAATAGAAATGTTAATTAGCTTGTTTGTGGTAAGGTATATTTTTCTAGTGAAAACTTAAAATGCTTAAGTTGTAGTGGCACATTGTACAATAAATCAAAGAAATACAATACTCTAAAGTTCCAGCTCCCAATTTGGAAAGCAGTATGGAGATTCCTGGGAAAGCTGGGAATGGAACCACCATTTGACCCAGCTATTGCCCTTCTTGGACTATTGCCTGAAGACCTTAAAAGAGCATACTATAGGGATACTGCTACATCGATGTTCATAGCAGCACAATTCACAATAGCTAGACTGTGGAACCAACTTAGATGCCCTTCAATAGATGAATGGATTAAAAATGTGGCATTTATACACAATGGAGTATTACTCAGCACTAAAAAATGACAAAATCATGGAATTTACAGGGAAATGGATGGCACTAGAGCAGATTATGCTAAGTGAAGCTAGCCAAACCCTAAAAAAACAAATGCCAAATGTCTTCTTTGGTATAAGGAGAGCAACTAAAAACAGAGCAGGGAGGAAGAGCATGAGAAAAAGATTAACATTAAACAGGGATGAGAGGTGGGAGGGAAAGGGAGAGAGAAGGGAAATTGCATGGAAATGGAAGGAGACCCTCATTGTTATACAAAATTACATATAAGAGGATGTGAGGGGAAAGGGGAAAAATCAAGGGAGAGAAATGAATTAGATCGGGTAGAGAGAGAAGATGGGAGGGGAGGGGAGGGGGGATAGTAGAGGATAGGAAAGATAGCAGAATGCAACAGTCACTAGTATGGCAATATGTAAAAACGTGGATGTGTAACCGATGTGATTCTGCAATCTGTATACAGGGTAAAAATAGGAGTTCATGACCCACTTGAATCAAATGTATGAAATATGATATGTCAAGAGCTTTGTAATGTTTTGAACAACCAATAAAAATAAAATAAAGTTCCAGCTCTCCAATTCCTCTGCCCTTCACCTCTGACTGTGCATCACATTTCTTTCTCTCCTAACCAATTTCCTTTAAAAGTTCATATTTATTATTTTTCATCTGGCAGCATCTTTGCTTTAAACTTACTTTCTTTATCTAAGAAGTCACTTTTGTGTCATAGATCCTGCCTTTAAGTCCATATTCATAATAGTAAAACAAGCTCACAAATGTAACATCTTATTCATTAGGAAAATGTCTTTTAAAAGTATATACGTCTAATTTTCCAATAGAATATTGACAATATTTAATATGGAAGTTCCATTTGTCATTATATTTTTAAATGGTCTGATCAAATAATAAGAAATACAAGGAATATTTCACCAGTATCATTTCAATTCTTTGAATACAGATTCTGCTTTATTCTTTTTTCTTTCCTAGAAAAAAAGAAATTTTGAGCATTTCCTGCATGTCTCTTGTGATTTTATTGATTTTCCTCTATGCTTATTTTTAAGATTCACAACTCCAACTATTTCTACTAAAGTGTGAGTGTTTGCTGTCAGACCAAAAAAAAAAAAAAAGATCTAATCTGCTTTTTTTGTGTGTATCATAGCCTCTGATTAATAAACTACTGCTTGGTTGAAAGCAGATAGCATAAATAACAGATCTGGATCAATAGTACCAGTAGCTTGCCATCTACTCTGCAAAGACACTTAAAATTTTTTTTAAGTTGTAGTGGAAACAATATCTTTATTTGATTATTTTTTTAATGTGGTGCTGAGGATCAAATCCAGTGCTTCAGGTATGTGAGGCAAGCGTTCAACCACTAAGCCACAACCCCAACCCCTGCAGGGACATATTTTGATGTTCTAAATTGTAAAAAAAAAAAAAAAATCTAGGTATTTTGTATTTAAGAAAAGTCATCAAATCTTCATAAAAGGGAAGAGAAAACCTTGATATGTTCATTATTACAATGCAGCAGGTGGGAGTCCACCCTCTGAGATGCTCCAAGAGTTCCCTGGTTAGGACAAGTCTAGCAAGCAGAGGGGCACTAATGAACTGACTGTTGTTTCAGCCATAGCAAAGAGAATAAGCTGTGGGGGAGCCAGTCAGGCAGTGACTCACCAAGCTGCAATGGATAGAGAGTTATTTCCTCACAACTTTATCCTCTCTATACACTTCCAGCATCACTTGACTTTCAGTTATTCTGGCTCAATAATGCCTCTGGTCATACAAGCCTATATGTATTGGGTGATGATAAAGTCCATCACCAGCTGCAGTTTATTCAGTATGTTCCTGCAGATGAGTAGAGCATATTTGAGACAGAACATAAGCATTGACACAAGAAAGACTTGCAAAACCATGTGCTTTGAAAGGCACTGGGAGACTAGACATCTGTACTCTCAGTGTCAAGCTCAACCCTCCTCTCTGGATCTTGGGTCACATACACTGGGAAACTGCTAATAGTGAAATGCTTCAAGCAACAAAACACACATTTAAGTTAGCCCTGGGTGGGTGCTGTCACATGGGAGTAAACTTCCAGTTTCTCATTTTTGTGGAAGGTCAGGGGATGAACAAACCCTCCCAATGTGGAGCTATGTACTCAGAAGGAGCTGAGCAAGAGGAGGAGCTGAAATTCACTGCCAGGGCAGCACCACCACTGCTAAGAGCATTACTGACTCTCTCTTTTTTAATATTTATTTTTTAGTTGTAGTTGGACACAGTACCTTTTTTTGTTTATTTATTTTTATGTGATGCTGAGGATTGAACCCAGGGCCTCGCACGTGCTAGGCAGACGTTCTGCCTCTGAGCTACAAACCCAGCCCCGCACTGACTCTCTTGAATGAAAAAATTTTCCTTAGAAATTTAACAAAACAAACAAGAATTCTCTCCTTGAAAGATTCATTTGGAAATGGACAGAGATGAGGCTCTCTGACCCATGGGGCAGGTGCTAGACAAATGAGGGAAGATGTGGCTGGCCCTGGGCAGGGTTTTCACAAGCAAGCCCAAGGTAGCATGGGAGGACAAGTGGGGTATTCTGGCAGCAATTGCAGGCAGCACCAACTGGAGCTTTAAGGAAACGTGGTGGGGTGAAGGTAGCCAGCTCAGCAGACACGATTAACAAACTGCTGCTGTAGGAAATTGGGCCATTTTTTAGGGGCTGCTGAAAGAACAATCCATGCCTTAATGTTCTACCTGAGGGACAAGGAAGCTGGGGTGCATAACCATGAGCTCTGTCATTGTTTGGGGAGTAAGGAAACAGGTGGGGCACTTATTCCCTGGGACTTCTGCTCTGGGTATAGGCTGGACATGCTCTTTGGCCAAAGAAAGCCTGAGGCAGATTCCTGGGTGTGCCTAATAAGAATCCCTTAGCACGGGGAAGCCATGCATACCACCAGTGTCTTCCACACTCAGGTGACAGGAGCAACAAACCTGAGAACCAGGTTGAACTCACAACACCCCTGGCTGGGAAACATAAGAATACCAGAAATTAGGAGTCACCAATCTCTGTGCAGTGTTATAATTTGGTCTACAACAGGTATAATGGATGCTGATCTATGTTTATATTTGTTTCATGTAATTCAGTGTGTTTCTCATTCCACACCCTGAGCCACCCTAGAAAATTTTCTGGTCAGCACTTGATGGCTGATGCTCATGGTTTCTGGCAGCTGGACCCACTGTTGGTAATTATGTATGGTATTTGATCTTTTCCTCAGGAACCAAGACCAAAGAACAGAAATGTGAAATGTTTGCCTTATAGTTTTAAAGAGCTTAGAAAAATTATTTACATGTTTAACTATATGTCTCTAATAGAGCACTTTTTAAAATTAATTAATTTATTTGTATGTGGTGCTGAGGATTGAACCCAGGGCTTTGCCCATGCCAGGTGAGCACTGTTCCACTGAGCCACAACCCCAGCCCCAGAGCACATTTTTTATATAATACATGTTTCCTCTCAACAGTGGGCTTTATTGGTGAAGAATAACATTTGCATTCATCAGGAAATCTGAAGAAGCTTAAAGAAATGAACAAAGTACAGAGTTTTGAAGCAAACAAATAAATGTTGCTACCAAATTTCTGCTTTCAGAAAAATCCAAATTGAGTTCAATACTATTTATTTTTATTTTCCAAAGAGTTTTTTTTAACACCATTGATAATATTTAATCTTGGCTCTGCCATTGGTAAAAGACATTTAAAGAGAGAAACACCTGGTTCCTCCCACCATTAGTATAGCAGGAATCAGATGGTCTTTGGGGTCCATTTATATGCAAACATTATTGTACTGTGCACACCAGCACTGAAGGATTGCCTCCTTTTTGCAGAAGCATAGATTTCCCCAAAAGTGAACTGAGATTAATATAAGGGTCCCAAGTTGCCTTATTATCCTGTAATTATTGACTATGTGCACAGAATCCAGAAAAAATACATCCTAAATAATCACCCTTAATGTAGCTATGATAAGAAGCTGATTTATTCTGAAATAAATATACAGGATTTACATGAAGAAAACTTTTATTCAATTTGGGAGAGGCTTAACACGTGGTTTTTCAATAGGCAGCCTTGTCATAATAAAGACAGCAGTTCTAAGTTAAATCTTACATTTAGAGGGATCTCATTAAAATACCAAGAGCCTTATTTTTATTTTGCTTTTGGTAACAAAAGAATAGAAAACTCATGTAACATCCATTTGGACAAAACACACACACACACACACACACACACACACACACACACACACACAGTAATCTCAAAACCTTTATAAATAGGCATGAAGGTGGGATCTTCCTACCAGACAGCAATATGGTAGTCAAATTATTGTAGAACAGGGATGGGGTTGTGGCTCAGTGGTAGAGGACTTATCTAGCATGCATGAGGCTCTGGGTTCAATCCTCAGCAACACATAAAAATAAAATAATGATATCATGCCCACCTAAAACTAAAAAATATTTTTAAAAAAATCATTTTAGAACAGATTTCAAAGATGAATAATACAAAATTAAGTGTGTGGTGAACCCCTAAGGGCATGGCACTCAGTGAACTCTTAAGTTTCTGGTAATTGTCTAAAGCTAAAGCTCAGTGGTTGATGTGGCTTGGTGGTGAGAGTTTAGCTCAATGGCTATTATGTGAAGCCACTTAGATTTGGGGATTTTATGTTATTATAGTTTGCCCAACTTGAAAGATACAATGCATGATTCCTTAATCCCAATGACCTAGCATAGCTGCAGTCCAGAATTTGTCAAGGAAATTAAGACTGAAATAGCTGAAAGGAAATTTAACTCCTCAAGTTCCTTTATAAATCTCTGATGGACACAAGATCCCCTTGTTATTGACCTTCCTGTGGCTAATATTGACTGAGTTCACACACTTCAAAAATACAGGAAAGTTTACAGAAAGATTTTAGAATTCAGAAGTGTTTCCATGTGACTATTACTTGGTAGTTTTAATTGTTTTTTATTAACATGAACTATTTCACCTGTCACCAAAGAAAACATATGAAAATGAAGATTTGTTTTGCTCTGAAGATGTCAAAGATACCACAAAGAAACTTTTGGAAAGAAAATGTCTGGAGAAAAGTGAGTCTATTAGATGGTCATCAGGTGGTAGCTTCATTTTGAGTCAGAGTTTCTCCTTTTTTATGTTTCTTGTGCCACATTTTAAAGCATTACTTCAATGCTTGCCTTACAAACTTTACACAACTCTTAGGTGAAACAAATGAATTCATATTTAAACATTATTATATGTAATTTATTAGCAATAAAAATGCTTATTTTACATGAATAAAATGTACTGAAAATTTTCTTTTTATTTGATGTGGAATATGATATAATTTTACCATCTATTAACTGTCTAGTAAAAAAAATCTCTATGATTTTAAATACTCTATTTCCCTTACTAGGTTTCAGGGTAAATAGAATGGAGTTACCATTAAGTAAATCTAGAGAATAATCTTCAGTAGTGACTGCAATATGCACTTCTGCCATCATGGAAAGTTCCTGTGGCAGTGTGTCCAACACAGTGGCTTCTAGCTACCTGTGCCTATTAAGTGTTTGAAATGTGGATGGCAAAACTCAACCAGAGAACTGAGATTTTTTATCTTTTCTTTTATCTTAGGTAAGTTAAATTTAAATTTATACAATTACAGGTGATCAGTGAGTAGCACAGATGTAGAGTGACCTTACCAGTTAGCAGTATTTGGAATGACATTTTACTGTTGTTGACTTCTCAGCGATTTCACAGGGTTCAGACTCAAAGGTACTTATTCATTTAGGTTAATTTTCTTAAAATGGAGAAACTTCAATTCAGACCAATAAATATAATAATTGATTAATGCTTTGCTGAATTTAAAAAAATGTTTTATTAGTACATTACAATTCTACATAACAATGGGGTTCATTTTGACATATTTATACATTCATGAAATATAATTTGCTTCATTTCAGTCCCTAATTCTTCCTCCTTCAATCCCCTCTTCCCTTTGTAGTGTAACCAGGTTTAATGAGTGGAGGTCATGAGTGGAGCTTTCCACAAAGGGATTAGTGTCCTTATAAGAAGACAACTTGTTCTATGTCACATGAGGACACAGACAGAAGGTGGCCATCTGTTAGCCAGGAAGAGAGCCCTCACCAGAACCCAACTATGCTGTACATCCAAAATAGTGAGAAAATCAATCTGTTTGCTTAAGCCACCCATCCTGTGGTACTTGCTATGGCAATCCATGCTGACTACAGCATAGGCCATTTCTCCAATTTATATACACCTCTTCTAATCTTATTTCCATAGCCAAGGCCTAAAAGAAGTGCCTCCCAACTGGGAGATCACAACTCATCAGGGAGGAAAATAAGAGTGGAAGGCAAAGTACATCGCAGGAGCTGTGGCCTGATACTCTTCTATGTTGACATTAAAGGCAATGATAGGTTTTAGGGGGTTCCTCAGTGGAGAGCACTTGCCTAGCATGTGGGAAACCCTGAGTTCAATCCTCAGCACTACAAATAGAAAGAAAAAATACAACAATCAGAGGTCTAAACATACAACCTAGTGCCAGTCATCATAAATCCTCTCTCATAGAAGGGTCTTACACAGCTGAGTAGTTTCAAGTCACTGCCCACATACAACTTGTGGGTTACAGGATGTGGGTTGGTTGGTTTGTTTGATGCAAGATCATACATAGTCAATCTTGATTCTAGAGTTAACTCTGGGAATCAAGACCTCCCCTATTTTTTACTCTTCAACACTTCTCTGAAAAATGCATTTTAAAATTAAATACAACAGTGCACAAATTTGCTGTCAAATTCATGTTCTGTAACCTCTTAAACTCTTTTCCTGGCTTTGAAAATAGAAAGGTCCACAGACTAAGTAAAATGTCACTGGCTGCCAGTAAAGAAAAAGGCCAAGCAAGGAGTTTCCTCCCAGAACCTCTAGAAGCAAAGAGATTT
Organism: Urocitellus parryii; assembly: GCF_045843805.1. Taxonomy (NCBI): domain Eukaryota; kingdom Metazoa; phylum Chordata; class Mammalia; order Rodentia; family Sciuridae; genus Urocitellus; species Urocitellus parryii. The sequence goes on from NW_027551776.1 coordinate 1,278,172, forward strand.
GCCATCTTTTATGTCCCCAAGGAGGGGCTTGTGATTTGTTACAAACACAATGGGAATCTAAGATGAGGATTTTTTTAAATAGAAAAAACAAATATGTAATTGAATTTTTTTTGGCATCAGGGATTGAACCCAGGGTAATTTAACCATTGAGCCACATTCTCAGCCCTTTTTATCCTTATAATTTGAGCCAGAATCTTGCTAAGTTGTGTATGATCTCACTAAGTTGCTGAGACTTGCTTTGAACTTGACATCAGCCTCCCAATCTGCTAAGATTACAAGTATGTACCACCACACCTGGCTTCTAATTAAATTGTATCAGTGTTCTGCTATAAATATAGATATTATTAACTCATCTATGTACTTGCCTCCATCCCAGAACAATTCTTCAACTTTGCTTAATGTATTCGTAAAAAAATCACAATGTAATTAGTTTGTACTCTCCATGATAAATATGTAAGTACATCATTTTAAATAAAAGTATTATGCCAAATAAATCAATAGTGTAGAGAATTTAGTAACAAACTTTAATTTTATTTTAAATAGCCGTATGATTTCAGGTATTATGTAGTTTTCTGTATTGTAGCAATAAAGCAAGATCAATATAATAAAAGTACAGATATAAAAGCTAAATAAATGTGCATATAACATCATGAGTAATGTTTTGTTGTGGTGACAAAGTAGGATTTTTTCTTCATCATTTTATGGCAAAGATGGGCTTCAGGAAGATGTTGTCCTAAGCCCTCAGGGACTCAGCCAGAGACTCCACCTTAGCATGTGTTCCAGGACCACAGAGGCTAAGGAAATATCAACACAGAGAACTAGGTGTTTCTTAGAAGAAACACTCATCCAGGGCAGTGACCACCCTGAGCAGAGGAGAGATGGAAAATCTTCCTGAGGGAAAGGCACACAACTGTGGTAAAACAGCCCAGCTTTACAACATATGATTCACGATATCCTCCATCTAAGCTCCAGCCTTCTGAACCATGTTGTTCAATGTGTGAGATTTTACAAAATTGTTAATAGTAACACATAGGTGATATGAACCAGATGATTCACAGACATGTCATATGAGATTCACTTTACTTTTCCTCCTTAAGGCAAATTTTCACTTATAATAAATAACTAAGGTTCTGTTTCCAGTAGAGATATGTTAGGCATAGTACTGCTTTCCAAATAAGTTGCTGCAGTCTGGCTGGGCACAATTCAGGAGCCACTTGTCAAAAGAAACGAACTTTATTTTTAGAACCACACACGCCAAACAAAACAGCTCCTCAGGAAAAACCTTCAGAGCCCAACTGCCACCACCGGCTTAGCACAAGCCTCTCCACCTCCCCCACCCTCCTGCTCTTGAGGCCAATTGGCTGGGTCATGTGGGTGGAGCCAAAAAAAGTCCCCCAATGAGCAGCTCCATGGTCTGAAAGGGCTGGGAAACAGCCCAGTGAGCATCACCGCAGAGGAGCCAATCAGTTGGCAGCTAGAAGTTGCTGGGGCCGCTGTGAGCCAATCATCAGCTGGCATCTGGAAGTTTGCTGGCAGCTGGAAGTTTGCTGGGGCCCCTTCAGCTGTAGCTCTCAAAAATAAGTCACCTTCTTTTGAGTTTAGGCAATGGTTCTAAATTACTTGACAAACAAATTCAGATATGAAAAGCAAAAGGAACACACGGGATCATTTTTTTTTCTGCATAAGACTTCACTCTGTTGATGGGAGGAGAATCAATGACCAAGGACTTTCAGGTTGCCTGTCATGGGAGAGGGTGGCATTGGGGTGAAAAAGCACCAAATTCTGAGAGCTTCATCCTTTGTGGTTGAGACTGTATAATGACTCAATAGCAGAAAAGGTCTTTGTGTACATAAAAGCAAGCCTGAATTTTAAGGTGGGGGAAGTCATATGTAGTTTTAATGTTAAACACATCCCTTCTGACAGACAAAGTACAATTCAATGATCAATTGAATCAAGGTCCTACAGCTAAAATTTGGCCATTGAGATGTGGCAAACAGTAGTCTTCTCTGGGAGAATTGTGGGAACCCATGTGAACTTGACGGGCAAAGAGGAGACTCTTCTTCCTCTGCTTTGCTCAACAGGAGCATTTCATCCCTTCCCTGTATGGTTCCACTTCCTTGCTCCTTCCAGGCATGTGGCCTGTTGCATTTGCCTTGCCTCCATTCAGAAGTGGAGGCAGACTGAGGTGGAACATTTCAGCCCCTTTCTAAGTTCTTGGGGAAGGATTCTGATTGTGCCAGTCCAGATTAGAGTTGGGTCAGACAACTGAGCCAGTGGTTGAGATCAAGTCATAATCCTGGAACATGGACTTTTTATAGAAATCATGTGAATGAAAGAGATGGGAGGAGGTGAGTGTTAAGTTTCCAGATGAGTTGAGCAAAGAGTCTCCCCTGAAAGAAATCACTAAGCAGATAGAAATACAGATGTTCATAATAAAGGTGAAGATTTGTCCCATGAGGGAGAAGCACATGGGTGAAGTCATATTATCCAGTCAACCAGCAGGATGGTGCCTGAAAGTAGGGCTATCATGAATGTTAAGAGAAAGGGGAGGAGGTCACAGACTTAATCCAAGAGTTCCAAGGATCCCATGCATTTTTATTCTGTCTCAGGAAAGCATTGACCTAGACATATGAGCAGACCTTGGCACATTGGGCTCAGCCTCCACCTCCCTTTTGTGTTCCCATCTAAACTTATTGTTTGGAAATCTGCAGCATTGCCTCCCATGAAAGGGTGAATTTTCTTGATTTGGAAACTCCAGACAATCTAGGATTTATTATATGAAAACAAAATGAAATTTTCAGCAATGTAGATGTTCTCGTTTGCACCCTAAACACCACCACAATCTATTCAGCTAATTGCACAATATAAACATTGTATTTTAGGTTAAATTACATTAATTAAGTCTAAAGAAACCACAATTCTACCCCACAATTCCCTATTTGGAATAAGTTTCTATTCCAAATTTATTTGTTTCCCTTAGCAATTAGCAGTGTTGTTTCCTTTAAGTTCTTTTCATTCAATGAGGTTTAGACTCCAGTTCTTCAGGACAAGCTACGTCATGCTTTATCATTTTTATCACTTGAAGATTTTGAACAATGTTGTGGGAAACGTTCCCACTCCTCCACATTCTACATTTCAGAGTTGTGATAACTACATTCTTGGAATCAAAACTGCTAAGGTTTTAAATTCCAAGATAAAATGTGCTTTTGTGTTGTTGAGGAATATCATGAGTAGAATAAGGTGTGGAAAGATGTCAAATGCTGGAGGTTCATTCCATTAAAAGTCAATACAGGAAGAGTAATAGGGCACTATGATGAGAGGAAAAATAATCTAGGAAATTCACATTATAATCTGTGCTACTTCCTTGTCCTAAAATGGGCTGGAGTCATGACTTCAGGATTTCTATCTCAGACAAAGGCCAAGCCACCAACAGAGTGGATTCTCTCTAGAGAACACATGTTCTTAAGTGAAACATTTTGAGTACTCTTTTTCCCAGCCTTAATATCAACATAATTTCATAATGAACTTAGTGACCAGTACACCAACCAGAGTGCAGTGTTTGTTCTCAGTTCCTTTTGCCTTTGGTCTTATAGTATCCAGACAATTTTTTTTTAAAGTGACTTGGTTTAATTCCTTTTCTCCCCCACCTTTCAGTGTGGTTATGTAGCCCATCAGTAATAGAATTAGGTTCATTTGTGATTGTTTGTGATCATCTCTGCATCCCATTGATCTTTATTTAAAATTAACACAGGTCGTTTAAGAGTTAACATTGATCAGCTATGCACTTCATGTTGCACAACTATGGATCTTAACATAGGTACAAGGCCATATATCTACTACTAAGTCATGGTATGTAATGGTTCCATCACCACAAATATCCATTGTGTTTTGCTCCTGTGAGAAGTTCCTCCCCAGGCCCTGAGTCTGCTCTTCCATGTTCAGAATGTAATAATTGAAATCATAGATTATATCCAGTATCTGGATTTTGCTATCATAGTTAAATGGATTTATTAATCATCCATGTTGCATAAATCAATAGTTTTTTTTTTCCACTAATGAGTATTTCATTATATGGGATCTGTACAGTTTGTTAATTCATTTGTCTTTCAAAGGATATCTGGATTGCTTCCACTTTGGGCAATTATGATAAAAGGTGGGTATTCAATGCAGAGAACCAGTAACTTTTATTAGTAGACAGAAAAAAATCATGGGAAATTTATTTATCCCCACTTTCACCATGGGGTTCTTTTGGCCACCAGAAATCTCTGCAGGAAGGAAGACAAAGGGAACTATGACTTGACCTTACATGTTTCCTTTCCCCAAAAGCAAAAGCAAATGTCAGAAAGCTGGAAGGAGAAAAGTAAGGGGCTTTCATTAAAATCACTCATATACTGAAGGCCAAAGGAAAACACAAAAGTGGGATTTTTCTTCATAAAAAGCACCTGGTCAGGGTGGGTGCAGAAAGGGTACAGAAACATAGTGAGTAACCCTTTAAGGTGCCTGGGAGAGCTGGGCTGTTGGCATGTCTTGGTCAAACTTTTCTTTATTTTTCTCTTTTGGAGAAACTCTTGTTGAACAATTTTCTTGCCTCCTCAAAATATCACATACTGTTCCAGAAATTAATTCTAGCTAGATTTTCTTTAATTAAATGTTAATCAGGGCAATGAGAAATAAAAGGCTAAAGGTAAGAAATACTAGAAGTTAAAAAAAAAGCAATAATGGGAGACAAGGTAGGATCACCACAGATAGGACCTTAAAAGTACATCTAAGTTCTTGACTCAGTTATGCCAATATAGTTTAAGCCCTCAGAAATTTATAGTGAGTTAGATATTGCAAATTAAAAATAAATTAGAAACTTTAGCTCATTTATTCATTATGTACCCATAGGTTATGCTGCATTAAAGAGTAAGAATGGAAATTTTTTCCATTAAAAATCTTAAGAAAGGAATTTTGATTTTGCCAATTAAAAAACTCATTCCTACTTAACTTGGACACTCAACTTTTTAAAAAGTATAAATGTTTTATGTCATCGTCCCTGAATGTGGCATTAGCTCACAGAGATCTGTGTGACATAAATTTCATACTCCCACCACTTCTTCCTGCTCTGCACCTTACTGCAGTTGCTGGTGGCCCCTCTGGTTCCCTGTGTTCCAAGCCCAGAGCCATTTTTGGGTGGTCTGTCTCCCACCTACTCCTCCTGTCTCTGTCTTATGCATCTATTCCACCTCTCACTGGTTGCTATTACACATGAATGGTTGATGTGTGGTCCTCAGCCACAGTTCTACCATAGCATCATTCATTTTTAAAGACCCACTGACTCCCTTTTCTAAAAAATTAACCCCAACACCTGTAGCTCAACTTGAAGGACCTTCCCTCTCTAATCCCAATTGTTCCTGCTATGTTTTGCATGTGGTTTGTTTCCTAAAGGTTCATGTGTTAGAGGTTAGTCTTCACTGTGGTTGTATTGAGGTGCCAGGACCTTTAAGAGGTGGAATCTAATGGGAAGCAATTAGGACAGTGACCTTGAAAATTATTAAGATCATTTTGATGGGACTCTTGGTTAGATCTCAAGATAGGGTTGCTATTAAGAAAAGAAATAGAAGAAAGAAAAAAAAAACCCACAAGACTGTCCACTTTGATTCCCTTTCTAGCTGTGTGATTTCTCTTTATTGCAGGCATCCTATCATGATGCTGTCCACTGAAAGTCCCTCACCAGAGATTGAACTAGGGGACTGTCTGATTTTGGACTTTCCGCCTCCCAAACTGTGAGATAAACAAACCTGATTTTTACTTAAGTGCCCAGCTGCCGTGACCAGAGCAGCCAATCAGCAGGTTCTGGTGATGGGCAAAGGGGGATAAGAAAAATAAAGACTTACAGATGCAGATTTTGAATATAACATCTGGGGTCGGGTGGAGCGCTGCTCTCTGATGGAGAAGCAGTCTAAAGAATTACACCATCAATTTTTATTTATATATGTCTCATTATCAAATTAAAGACTATGCAAGCATTTATCCTTTGTATTTGGGAAAGTTACAGAACTAGCAACATTATGAAGCTTATTACACAGTTACATTCTACAATTGTGATGTGCAATGTTAGGAGCTTTGTGTAGCTATCAAGAAAGTCCACTGCTTAAAGTTACTGTTAGGCAGACAGGTTTAGGAGTAGCAGAGCTGGTTAAACATTGAAGTTGTCTGGCAAGAAATTTCCTCAATTCCCAGGAGCTATGTGCCTGAGATTGAGGTCAAGGCTGGTAAGACTCTAGCACAGAGCCTCCTCATGAAGCCACAGCAGTTAGGCATCCTGCACTTTTTTCCACAGATATTTTCCCAGGCATCATGCATGTCATAATCATGAACTCATCAAAGACCCCAATCTCAGACACTGCTCTTCCACTCTCTGTCACCATTCTCCACACCCAGCTTCAAGTATTTTGTTATGCTAATGGAAAATTGACCAATACAATTCTTTGCCAGGGTCCAACTCCAGCAGGGATCCAAGGGTCCTGAAGGATGAGGGGCATCCATGAAAAAAGAAGAGACAGGAAGACAGGTTGCAAATTATAAGCAGCTTCCAGAAGGATCTGCTGCCCCTAGAAGGGCACTTTATTTTTATAACATTTTTACAAGTGTATTTTCAGGTAGTTAATGGATAATCTCAAAGCCCAAAACTTCTTTGATTTACATAATTTTCAAGAGTTATAATTGTTCTGACATACATTGATTACCTAAGATATTGAGTACATTGTTTAAAATATTTTCCTGTAATCTTTGCCAAAAAGTTTTAAGCTTTTACATTTTTACCTTAATCACTAGGTGCAAGACTACACAACTTGACTACATGTTTCCTGACCTATTATTAACTTTTAACTTTAAAGCATACCTATAGTTATAATTTTAAAGCATACCTATTATTATTGGCAAGCTTTCTTACTTCTAAACTAAAATCCCAACAAAACACACTTAAAATAGTGACAGTCTATTACTGAAAAGCCTACTACTCTGAAGTGCCTCTAAAATATATCTGTCAATTTTATATTATTTTATTTTTAATTTCCAAGGTAATTTCCTTTTTTCATATGATCTATTTAAGTGCTTTATTAAAGAGTTTCTTTGATCCTTGGTCAAAGTACACCAAGTCTTACATATTTGTATTCTTTAACTAAAGGACAGGCTCTGCACCTCAACCCATTTACCATTCATATTAACTATGTGTTTCCCATTCCCATCATGAATTCCTGTGTAAGGCAAAGGAGGGTCTGTTAGTGGGGGGAATGTATGTTGCACAGGGGTGGCTTTAGAACAGGGGGCTTAGTGTAAATTGTTAAGTTTTTCTCAGGAACCTTGATTTGCAATATTTCCCCTGTGAATTTCTTGAGGAATAACACTATTATTTGTATCCTGAGAGATATTGAAACACGCCTTGGGGCATGTCTTAATTGTATCCTTAGTCTCATTCTGGGAATTTTCCTGCAATCTCAGGCAATATGTACTTTTATTATTGATTGACATATGCCCTATTATCCATATCATGAGTATCATAAACAAAAACACTTAACATTCCCCATGGTTTCGGTTTCCAGATGGTGATTCCCTGCCATAGCATCCCCCACGCTGTGACCCTGTCAGACAGCGGGTACAGGAATGCCTTCACCAATTCTTCAACCTTGTTTTCATTTACTCCCCTAAAACCATTCTTGACCCCACACTACATGTCAATCCAGCAATTTAGCATCCATTAGAAGCTGTCAAAGTCACTGTAAGCACCACACTTTCCTGCCCCTCTTTCTGCGCTTGGCTAAACCCCTTGACTGAAATGGCTTTTCCTCATCTACTCATTTCAAAATCTTCAATATATTTGTAAATACAATTCATCATGAAGTATTTTGTTGTAAGTTCTGGACCAGAAAATTGAGCAATATGAACTAAAACGGCGTTTTCCATACCTATGCCACATGGGCGCTGTACCTCGAGAAATCAAGAGAGTACATGCTCACAGAGGAGCCTATGAGTCTATGAAATGCTCACTCAGATCAGATAGGTGTTTGGTAAACATTGGATTAGACATTGGATTAGTGCAGAGAAGTGGGGGCCTGAGGCTGTTTGGTGGCAAAGAGGCAGAGGGGAAAGAGTGGACTTCAGAAGTCATTTGTAAAAGCAGAATATGAGTTGCTTTCCTCCTCTATAACCTTCCTTCATGATGTTCTGCCTCATCTTGGGCCCAGAATATAGAAACCTCTGCTAAACTATGAGGAGAAACTAACTTTTCTTCCACTATATTGTTCTTATTGAGTATTTTGGTCACGGCAATGAAAAGCTGACTAAATAAATAGGTCACTGGGGAATGTGCCCTTGATGCAAATATTGGGACCCTGGTTTCATCTTATGTCTCTTCTGCTCTTACCATGAGATAAGTAGTTTTTCGAGGAGAGAAGAAGATGGCGGCCGGCGAGGAAGCAGCGACTCCAACGTCTCCACTTTAACGGGATAAGAAAGACCCACCTGGACAGCTGCAGCCTACATACGGAGGAACTCCTAGCATAATTCCCTTTAGAGGAGAGCAGCCGTGATCTGGTAGGTTTATTGGAAGTGACAGTTTGTCCCAGAGAAGTGGATCTTGGGCGGCCACTCGGGCACAGAGGTCTAGTCCGCAGACATTAGCCACTCCGGCAAGGGGCTCCCCCGGGAGGCCTAGCTCTCGCTTTGCAAGCAGCCACCCCACCTATCCGGTTCCTGACCATGCGGCCACAGATAACCGGCTCCACAGGTGGCAACGCGGCGGGTGCAGAAGTCAATTCACGGAGCCAGCAATCGTTTTTGCAGCGGCGGTTACCCTGAGCGGCTTGGGCCGCCCCGCCCGAACCCGCAGTCGGCCTCTGCCATCCGGGCTCTCCCGGAAGGCATAGCGCTCACTCTGGGAGCAGCTGCTTCTCCCTCCGGGTCCCTAAACACGCGGCCATAGATAACCGGCTCCTCAGGTGGCTCTGCGGCGGGTGCTGAAGTCAAGTCCCGGAGCCAGCAATCGTTTTTGCAGCGGCAGTTAACCTGAGCGGCTTGGGCCGCCCCGCCCGAACCCGTAGTGGGCCTCCGCCATCCGGGCTTCCCCAGAAGGCATAGCGCTCGCTCTGGGAGCAGCTGTTTCTCCATCCCGGTCCCTAACCACGCGGCCACAGCTAACTGGCTCCACAGGTGGCAACGCGGCAGGTGCAGAAGTCAAGTCCCGGAGCCAGCAATCGTTTTTGCAGCGGCGGTTACCCTGAGTGGCTTGGGCCGCCCCGCCCAAACCCGCAGTGGGCCTCCGCCATCCGGGCTCTCCCGGAAGGCATAGCGCTCACTCTGGGAGCAGCTGCTTCTCCCTCCGGGTCCCTAAACACGCGGCCACAGATAACCGGCTCCTCAGGTGGCTCTGCGGCGGGTGCTGAAGTCAAGTCCCGGAGCCAGCAATCGCTTTTGAAATCGGCGGTTACCCTGAGTGGCTTGGGCCGCCCCGCCCGAACCCGCAGTGGGCCTCCGCCATCCGGGCTCTCCCGGAAGGCATAGTGCTCGCTCTGGGAGCAGCTGTTTCTCCATCCTGGTCCCTAACCACGCGGCCAAGGCTAACCGGCTCCACAGGTGGCAACGCGGCGGGTGCAGAAGTCAAGTCCCGGAGCCAGCAATTGCTTTTGCAATCGGCGTTTACCCTGAGCGGCTTGGGCCGCCCCGCCCGAACCCGCAGTGGGCCTCCGCCATCCGGGCTCCCCCGAAAGGCATAGCGCTCACTCTGGGAGCAGCTGCTCCTCCCTCCGGGTCCCTAACCACAGGGCCACAGCTAACCGGCTCCACAGGTGGCACCGCGGCGGGTGTAGAAGTCAAGTCCCGGAGCCAGCAACCGCTTTTGCAAGCGGCGGTCACCCTGAGCGGCTTGGGCCGCCCCGCCCGAACCCGTAGTAGGCCGCCGCCAATTTCCAGCGAAATCGAGGGGCTCCAGACAGATTTCCATCGTGCAAAGTTCGACTGCGGGAGCTCCTTTTCTCTGCACGGAAGGGCGCATAGCCTGATAGGCAATCGCCCTTCGGCTGGAGTTTGTGGCGCGCACTGGGGAGCTACAAGGTGCCGGAGCGGGGGGAGCAAAGATACCTGCGGCCCACTGGAAAGACAGGCCAGGGGGTAAATTTCAAAAACACAACAGTTGCACCAAGCAGAAAGAAACACGAGCAGTATGAAAAGACAAGGAAAGAAAGGACTACAAGCTATGCAGGTCAACTCAACATTAGAAGAGGTAATAGCTGCAACTGATGGAATGTCAGATAAAGAGTTCAGGATATACATGCTTCAGATTATCTGGAGTCTCAAGGAAGACATGAGAGAGCAAAATCAGACAATGAAAGATCACATTGACAAACAAATCCAGGAAGTAAAAGATCAATTTCACAGGGAGATAGAGGTAATAAAAAACAAACAAATAGAAATTCTAGAAATGCAGGAAACAATAAACCAACTTAAAAACTCAATTGAGAATACTACCAGCAGAGTAGATCACTTAGAAGAGAGAACATCAGACAATGAAGACAAAGTATTTCAACTGGAAAAGAACATAGACAGCTCAGCAAGTCTGCTAAGAAACCATGAGCAGAACATCCAAGAAATATGGGACAATATCAAAAGACCAAATTTAAGAGTCATTGGGATACAAGAAGGCACAGAGCTCCAAACCAAAGGAATAAACAGTCTATTCAGTGAAATAATACTAGAAAACTTCCCAGAATTGAAGAATGAGACAGAATCCCAAATCCTAGAAGCCTACAGGACGCCGAATATGCAAAATCATAAGAGATCCACACCTAGACACATTATAATGAAGATGTCCAACATACAGAATAAGGAGAGAATTTTAAAAGCTGCAAGAGAAAGAAAGCAGATTACATTTAGGGGTAAACCAATCAGGATAACAGCTGATCTCTCGACACAGACTCTGAAAGCTAGAAGATCCTGGAATAACATATTTCAAACACTGAAAGAAAATGGGTTCCAACCAAGAATCGTGTATCCAGCGAAATTAAGCTTCAGGATAGAAGATGAAATTAAAACCTTCCACAATAAACAAAAGTTAAAAGAATTCGCAGCTAGAAAACCATCTCTTCAAAAAATCCTTGGCAAAACATTACAGGAAGAGGAAATGGAAAATAACATTGAAAACCAACATTGGGAGGTAGGACAGTAAAGGGGGGAAAGTAGGCAAAGAGGATAACAAATCAGGTTTAGTAACATCAATAAATAAATATGGCTAGAAGAACAAACCATATCTCAATAATAACCCTAAATGTTAATGGCTTAAACTCACCAATCAAGAGACACAGGCTAGCAGAATGGATCAAAAAACAAGACCCAACAATGTGCTGCCTACAGGAGACGCATCTGATAGGAAAAGATATTCATAGACTGAAGGTGAAAGGTTGGGAAAAATCATACCACTCATATGGACTGCGGAAACAAGCAGGAGTGGCCATACTCATATCTAATAAAATAGATTTCAAACCAAAGTTAATCAAAAGGGATAAAGAAGGACACGTCATACTGCTCAAGGGAACCATACACCAACAAGACATAACAATCATAAATATATATGCCCCAAATAATGGCGCAGCTGTGTTCATCAAGCAAACTCTTCTCAAGTTTAAGAGTCTAATAGACCACCATACAATAATCATGGGAGACTTCAACACACCTCTCTCACCACTGGACAGATCTTCCAAACAAAAGTTAAATAAGGAAACTATAGAACTCAATAACACAATTAACAATCTAGACTTAATTGACATATATAGACTATACCACCCAACATCAAGTAGTTACACTTTTTTCTCAGCAGCACATGGAACCTTCTCAAAAATAGACCATATATTATGTCACAGGGCAACTCTTAGACAATATAAAGGGGTAGAGATAACACCATGCATCTTATCTGATCACAATGGAATGAAACTGAAATTCAATGATAAAAGTAGGAAGGAAAAATCAAGCATCACTTGGAGAATGAACAATAGGTTGCTGAATGATCAATGGGTTTTAGAAGACATCAAGGAGGAAATTAAAAACTTCCTAGAGTTAAATGAAAACACAGACACAACATATCGGAACCTATGGGACACACTGAAAGCAGTTCTAAGAGGAAAATTCATTGCTTGGAGTTCATTCCTCAAAAAAAGAAAAAACCAACAAATAAATGATCTCATACTTCATCTCAAAATCCTAGAAAAAGAAGAGCAAAACAACAGCAAAAGAAGTAGAAGGCAAGAAATTATTAAAATCAGAGCTGAAATTAATGAAATTGAAACAAAAGAAACAATTGAAAAAATTGACAAAACTAAAAGTTGGTTCTTTGAAAAAATAAATAAAATTGACAGACCCTTGGCCATGCTAACAAAGAGAAGAAGAGAGAGTACCCAAATTACTAGCATAAGGGATGAAAAAGGCAATATCACAACAGACACTTCAGAAATACAGAAGATAATCAGAAATTATTTTGAATCCTTATACTCCAATAAAATAGAAGATAGTGAAGGCATAGATAAATTCCTTAAGTCTTATGAACTGCCCAGATTGAGTCAGGAGGATATAGACAACCTAAACAGACCAATAACAATAGAGAAAATATAAGAAACCATCAAAAGATTACCAACTAAGAAAAGCCCAGGACCGGATGGGTATACAGCAGAGTTTTACAAAACCTTTAAAGAGGAACTAACACCAATACTTTTCAAGCTATTTCAGGAAATAGAAAAAGAGGGAGAACTTCCAAATTCATTCTACGAGGCCAACATCACCCTGATTCCGAAACCAGACAAAGACACCTCAAAGAAAGAAAACTACAGACCAATATCTCTAATGAACCTTGATGCAAAAATCCTCAATAAAATTCTGGCGAATCGGATTCAAGTACATATCAAAAAAATTATACACCATGATCAAGTAGGATTCATCCCTGGTATGCAAGGTTGGTTCAATATACGGAAATCAATAAATGTTATCCACCACATCAATAGACTTAAAAATAAGAACCATATGATCATCTTGATAGATGCAGAAAAATCATTCGACAAAGTACAGCATCCCTTTATGTTCAAAACTCTAGAAAAATTAGGGATAACGGGATCATACCTCAACATTGTAAAAGCAATCTATGATAAGCCACAGGCCAGCATCATTCTGAATGGAGAAAAATTGAAGGCATTCCCTCTAAGATCTGGTACAAGATAGGGATGCCCTCTCTCACCACTTCTGTTCAACATAGTCCTCGAAACACTGGCCAGAGCAATTAGGCAGACGAAAGAAATTAAAGGCATAAAAATAGGAAAAGAAGAACTTAAATTATCACTATTTGCAGATGATATGATTCTATACCTAGCAGATCCAAAAGGGTCTACAAAGATGCTATTAGAGCTAATAAATGAATTCAGCAAAGTGGCAGGATATAAGATCAACACACATAAATCTAAGGCATTCCTGTATATGAGCGACAAATCCTCTGAAACGGAAATGAGGACAACTACTCCATTCACAATATCCCCCCAAAAAATAAAATACTTGGGAATCAACCTAACAAAAGAGGTGAAAGACTTATACAATGAAAATTACAGAACCCTAAAGAAAGACATAGAAGAAGACCTTAGAAGATGGAAAAATATACCCTGCTCATGGATAGGCAGAACTAACATCATCAAAATGGCGATATTACCAAAAGTCCTATATAAGTTCAATGCAATGCCAATCAAAATCCCAACAGCATATCTTGTAGAAATTGATAAAAGAATCATGAAATTCATATGGAATAATAAAAGACCCAGAAATGCAAAAACAATACTAAGTAGGAAGTGTGAATCAGGTGGTATAGCGATACCAGACTTCAAACTATACTACAGAGCAATAGTAACAAAAACAGCATGGTACTGGTACCAAAACAGGAGGGTGGACCAATGGTACAGAATAGAGGACACAGTAACCAATCCACAAAACTACAACTATCTTATTTTTGATAAAGGGGCTAAAAGCAAGCAATGGAGGAAGGATAGCATCTTCAACAAATGGTGCTGGGAAAACTGGAAATCCATTTGCACCAAAATGAATCTGAATCCATATCTCTCACCGTCCACAAAAGTTAACTCAAAATGGATCAAGGAGCTTGATATTAAATCAGAGACACGGCATCTGATAGAAGAAAAAGTTGGTTATGATCTACACGCTGTGGGATCGGGCTCCAAATTCCTCAATAGGACACCCATAGTGCTAGAATTAACAAATAGAATCAACAAATGGGACTTACTCAAACTAAAAAGTTTTTTCTCAGCAAAAGAAACAATAAGAGAGATAAACAGGGAGCCTACATCCTGGGAACAAATCTTTACTCCACACACTTCAGATAGAGCCCTAATAACCAGAATATACAAAGAACTCAAAAAATTAGACAATAAGATAACAAATAACCCAATCAATAAATGGGCCAAGGACCTGAACAGACACTTCTCAGAGGAGGACATACAATCAATCAACAAGTACATGAAAAAATGCTCACCATCGCTAGCAGTCAGAGAAATGCAAATCAAAACTACCCTAAGATACCATCTCACTCCAGTAAGACTGGCAGCCATTAGGAAGTCAAACAACAATAAGTGCTGGAGAGGATGCGGGGAAAAGGGCACTCTTGTTCATTGCTGGTGGGACTGCAAATTGGTGCAGCCAATCTGGAAAGCAGTATGGAGATTTTTCGGAAAGCTGGGAATGGAACCACCATTTGACCCAGCTATTCCCCTTCTCGGTCTATTCCCTAAAGCCCTAACAAGAGCATGCTACAGGGACACTGCTACATCGATGTTCATAGCAGCTCAATTCATGATAGCAAGACTGTGGAACCAGCCTAGATGCCCTTCAATAGATGAATGGATAAAAAAATGTGGCATTTATATACTATGGAGTATTATTCTGCATTAAAAAATGACAAAATCATAGAATTTGGAGGGAAATGGATGGCATTAGAGCAGATTATGCTAAGTGAAGCTAGTCAATATTTAAAAAACAAATACCAAATGACTCCTTTGATATAAGGGGAGTAAACAAGGACAGGGTAGGGACGAAGAGCTTGAGAAGAAGATTTACATTAAATAGGGATGAGAGGTGGGAGGGAAAGGGAGTGAGAAGGGAAATTGCATGGAAATGGAAGGCGATCCTCAGGGTTATACAAAATGTCATATAAGAGGAAAGGAGGGGTAAGACAAGTTAATACAAATGGAAGAAATGATTTACAGTAGAAGGGGTAGAGAGAGAAAAGGGGAGGGGAGGGGAGGGGAGGGGGGATAGTAGAGAATAGGACAGACAGCAGAATACATCAGAATCTAGAAAGGCAATATGTCAATCAATGGAAGGGAAACTGATGTGATACAGCAATCTGTATACGGGGTAAAAGCGGGAGTTCATAATCCACTTGAATCAAACCGTGTAATATGATGTATTAAGAACTATGTAATGTTATGAACGACCAATAAAAAAAAAAAAGATAAGTAGTTTTTCTCCACTAATCACTCCTGTCATAATAGGCTGTTTTGCCACAGCCTCAAAAGCAATAGAGTCAATCAAACACGAACTAAAACATCTAAAACTTTGATCTAAAATAAACCTTTTCAATAGATGAAAGGATAAAGAAACTGTGATAATTTACACAATGAAATATTACTCAGCATTAAAAGAGAATAAAAAGACATTTGCAGGTAAATGGATGGAGTTGGAGAATATTATGCTAAACAAAGTAAGTCAACCCCCCAAAACTAAAGGCCAAATGTTTTCTCTGATAAGTGGACGCTGATGTATGACTGGGGTGGGGGGGAGGGGGGAGGCAGGCATGGAAAGAGTGGAAAAACTTTGGATTGGGCAAAAAAGGAGAGTGGGGAGAGCTTATGGGGCCAGGAAAGATGGTGAAATCAGATGGACATCATTACCCTAGGTACATGTATGATTGCACAAAGGGTGCGTCTCTACAACATGTACAACCAGAAAATTGTACGATGAATTGAAATGCATTCTGCTCTCATGTAAAACTAAGTAGAACAATTAAAAATAATAAAAAGAAAAAAGAAAAGAAAAATAAAATAAAACTTTTCTATCTATAAGTTGATTATCTCAGGTATTTGTTATAGTAATGAAAAGCTAACACAGGGACTGTGTGGGGAACTGGTTCTACCAATCTTTATTTTCCCTTGACATATTTCCTTTGATGGTGATTTTCAAACTTTTATAGCCCCAGTATCCCTGGCATCTTTTGAGGGTATGAGGTGGACATGGGTGATATAACCTTTCAACTGATTCAGCTAGAGAAATTCCTTATGCGTTTCCTTTCATATTTTTTAGCTTTGATGAATTCCATGCTAAAGACAATCAGACACAATCAGTGTATAGTGCTACCAAGAGTCAAAGATTTTTATTTGTATAGAGAACGATTTTTAATTCTTCATTTCTTCTCAGGAAATGATTTCATTTAGGAGTTAGATGAGGGTTTAAACATGGAGGCAAGGGGAGTAAAATAACTCTTGGGATCTTTCCCAAATTTATGACTCTGTGCCTCAGTAGTGGCTTCATATGGAATTGCTTTTCATCCTAACCAACTATTTTTAATTCTACATAGAAGAGGTCAGAATGGAAAGTCAGTGAACTCATTCTTCAAAGGAGGCAGGCGGAGGGCGGGTCTCCATACATTCAGGCATCGCTCATCAGCTGCTCCCAGGAAACAGCTTATTACTTTTCTTTTGGCCAGTGAGCCATTGCTTAAGCACCAATTACTATCTAATTATATTTGTAACAGTTCACTAAAGGCATGAGGGATTAGCAGATGAGGCATACATCACTGCATTTCACTTGTGTGAGTTCTGTTGCCTGTGGGCAACACCATTTCAGTTTCTGGAATCAGTATGGAGATTTATTCATTATTAGAATATACTTTTAAAAAAATCAATCAACTCTCAAGTGCACCATATCATCATGGGGAGGGGTTTCCCTTTCAAGTAAAAAATAATGCTGGCTGGGGCTGCTGCATAGGTGAGCAGCAGCTCCAGGGCGGGCCTGCGGGCCTCTCTCCTGAGCCCACCACCCATTCCGAGCATGGCGGTCCCTTCAGCCTCCACCACTTCAGCCTCAGGCGGAGTCCACCGCAGATCCTCTGACTGGGCCCTCACCTACCCTCCTCGCCAGCCTCTGAGCCCCATTTCCTGCTTTTTAAAGTTTTCTTGGGGAGGAATGAGTGGATCTGGATGAATTGCCCCAGGGGTCCTCGATGAAGCCGACCAAGAGGCCATGCTCATTTTAGAGGGTACCTGCGGGTCCCTGGTGGGGAAGGAGTTGTCTTGCATGGTCAAGGGACTATCTGAGCTTGCAGGGACTATGACCTGAACTGTGTGGATGAGACAGGTCAGAAGCCCAACAGCCAGCTCACATGAACCACCCTCTTCCCGGCCAGCCTGGCATCTGAAGAAACCTCCCTCAGAGCACTGGAAAGGTTGATGACAGAATTTTCCCATGACTGTACAACCAATAAAAGGAAAACATGAGATAGAGGAGCTTCTTAATAACTTTGCCCAGCAAATAGGAGCCGGGAGATTCTGCCTCTATTTTCTCTCCAGTACCAGGAATGACTATGTAATGATGTATAGTTTAATGGTTTTTGAGAATAAAAATAAATGTGGCTGATCAATAAAATGTGGCTTTGGGGTCCCATCTTAGGATGGAAATCCATGGCTTTCTGCCCAAACTCCTTTTGGTTCACCATAAAACCTTACCTTACTTAATAAGGAAAGTTATTATTGACATAGGACATCAGGATTGGCCCATATTCTACCATGACTTTTTTTTTTAACCAACAATTTACACTTGATCCAGTCCCCTGTGACAGCCCACCTTGGGTTGGTCATGTTGAAGACAATTTCGGAAGAGCTAGCTTGTCCCTTCGAGGGTCTCAGTGTGGCTCCAAAGGAGCAGTTGGGGAAGCTGCTAGACCAGGTGCAGAAGGTGCTTGGGCTCCTGACAGGTATCTTGGAGACTGTCTGGGACAAACACAGTGTTACTGTTGCCATTCCACCACCATCCCTGACCTCAGGAGAAAGTGGTGACTTACTGAGTAACCTGTTGTTAAGTCCTTGCTCAGGTTTTACTATTTGACTTTTTCCAGGTGAACATCTTGCAATGTAAATGTATAGAATTGTTGCTATTGTGAGTTTTACACAAACGAGAAGTGTCCATCAAAAGATAGGAGAGATGTTAATGTGGGTTCAAGTTAATGTGGTACACATCTATTTTGCTTTGTTATGGTTCCCTGGAATGGAGCCTAATATTGCCTACGCCTATTTTCTTAAAGTACTTTAAAAGATGACTTCATCACTGTGGTCAGAGGCAGTGATCATTATTTATTTTCTTTGTGGATGATGTTATTTATGTATCTTACAACTTGCAGTAACATGAGTTTACTGCTATATAAAGACAAGGGAAGTTGGAAACATATTATGAACAATAATGTGGACTGTTTATAAACATCTAAGTTGAAAAACTGTATTGAATTAGAAAATATTTATAACTTGCCTGACAGTAAAAGTTGTTAATATCTTAATCGGTTTTCCTTGGACCATCTGTTATTATTAAACTATACCAAATTAAGCTATTTCCTTTTTCTTAGAGTAACAGAATATAAAGGCAACTGCCTAAAGTTTTATGCTTTTTAGATTGGACAGTTTTAATTGTTCTAAAGTTTATAAAATTGATACATAAGATTATTTTGGTTTGGTTCATTTTAAGCAAGCTTTGTGTGACATTTGTTTTATATAAATACAGAAACTCATGGTATGGTATATTTTTTCATGATTATGACTTAAAGATAACTTTCTATATGAACACAAAGGTTTTAGTATTCACACAATTTCATATCCTTTCTACCTTTGCTTAAGAAAGTCTGTCTTATCTTCATATGTTAATAAAATATAGCTGCTTATACCAGTCATCAAAAATATGTTGGAATTCAATATACAATTGTGAATATTTTAAACATACACATATGTGTTGCAATATAAAAGACACATCTACTACTTAAAATTCATTTTACCTACTTAATCTACCAAAAGTTATACATGTTATTATTGAATACTGTATTCAGTATTACTTGTGAATTCTTTAGACATGAAATTATGGGAATTTAAATAGAATATGTAAAAATAATCAGCAGTAATGACAATAACAATAATAGATGCTTTTATGAGAACTTATACTCAGCATAAAAAAAGGCATGAATCAGGAGTGGATATGGTGTCCACTTTGAAGACAAGGAAAGGGAAACAGAGAGTGATTTTTCATTTTAAATACATGCAGCTCATATAATATTATATTAAGGGATCTCACTGTAGGAATCATTAATAGATTATGTTAAAATTCCTTTTTTGTGCTTTTAAAAATTCATCTCAGGCTGGGGGTGTAGCTCAATGGTACACCCTAGCATATATCAGAACCTGGGTTCAATTCCCAAGCACCACCAAAAGGAAAAACAAAAAGAAAAAAATTCATCTCAAGGCATTTGTTTTATGGGTAATTTATCTCTTTAGAAAGAAGTGACGGTAAGATTCAGGGACACTATGGAAAAGGTTGACAATATTCTTTTAATTTCCAATGACAACCTGTCTCTAACTTACTAAACCACTGCTTGGACAACTGAGACTTGGCAAATGCAATTTTTGCAAAATTCTATTCAGTTAGCTAATACATTGTGATTACTACTACTATTTATATTAATTAAGCTACGGATAATGCTCTAAAGTTACTTTTTGTAATAAATTTTCCCAAAGCAATGAAAATCTGTACAAGGAATTCTGTGTCAATACAGGATTTAAGTGTTCTTTATTCTTATTTTTAAGAATTGAAATTTCTGACATGTTAAGATACAAAAATTACAATGGAATATGATTAAATTTATATGTAATATCCAGATTAGGTAAATCTATGGAGATAGAAAAGTTAGTGGTAGATAGAAGCTGGTGGAAGGGAAGAATAGGGAATGAATGCTTGGTAAGTATGGAGTTTACCTTAAGGATTATGTAAACTTCATGTCAATAAAAATATAGTTTCACAAATATTAAGGAAAAGAGTAGATAGCTCCTCTCTTAAGGAACATAGCATTATTACAAATTCAGATTTCCTAAATTACTAATAATTAATCTCAGTCCTGAAAACTAGAGGAAGCACATCTCTTAAACTGACCAATGAGAGAAGAACAACCAGAACATATCTTGAGTCTTTATATTTTAATTAACAAATTTAATACTCATGGTGTGTGTGTGTGTGTGTGTGTGTGTGTGTGTGTGTGTATGCTCTGGCGATCATATGTGTGTATATGTGTGTGTGTGTGTATTCATCTATATCTATTTATCCATAAATGGTGTGGATTGATGCTCTAAGTGAAAGGTTGGGTTGGGTCTTACTCAGGGCCCTCAGGGTCTTTCTCTTTGCCTCATGAACAATCACAGTGCACTAATCAGGAGATTGACTAACTTAGCACACTTTTGAGAAGACCACCCTGGCTGCATGTGGAGAGTGCATGGCAGGAGTCAAGGGTATATGCTGGTGTCTCTGCTGAGGGCAAGAACAAGACGTGGGGGCAGAGACTTCATGGCTGGATTTGAAGTTGCCTTAGGAAAGGATCAGAAAGACTGGATATTGGGAAACAAAGATGTCAGGACACTGCTGTCTGCCTTGCATAGCTGGTAAGATAATAATATCCTCACCCAAAGGACCTGGTGTGGAGTCATGGGGTCCATTTCACACATGGTGGTGTATTTCATGATTCCTGACGAGGTAGACAAGCAATCCACACTTCCAAGCTGAGGCTGGGGATGCAATGCTCATTCTCTTCAAAGGTGTTAACAGAAGTCATTGGCATGGAGAAGATGGATTATTAGATTTTAAAGTGAAATCTCTATCCATTTCTAGTTGATAATTTGGGCCAGATCTTGAAGTTTTGGTGAATTTAAAGTTGTAGGTCAATGTTAAAGCTAAAAGGGGAGAAATATTAACATTTAGGTTAAACACGAATTTACATTTAGTTTAAACACAAAGATCCAAATATTGTTCAAACAATCTGACCTTCTGGCACTTTTAATTAGTTATATATCTCACTTTCCTGAACCAGAGTGAATTTGTAGATAATTTCCTTTGTTTCTTCACATTAAAAGTAACACTGCATGAAGCCAACTTTTACTCCAGAGAAAACCTCTGATGGGTTCAAAGCCATGATCCTTGCTTTACATCTCCTCAGGGCTTCCTGTCCTTGTATTGGGCTGGTTTGTGGCAACCTGACTAATTTTTAAAACTTTGTGTCAAGGTTGACTTCTGTGTATTTCAGTTCTGATGGGATATGATGTGAGCTTTCTTTTTTTTCTTTGTTTTCTGGTGCTGGGGATTGAACCCACAGGCAATGTATCACAGATTACATCTCCATCCTTTTTTCTTTTCTTTTTTTTTTTTTATTTTGAGACAGGGTCTCACTAAGTTGCTAAGGTCTTACTACTTTGCTGAGGCTGGCCTCAAACTTGCAATCCTCCTCCCTCAGCTTTTCAAGTTCTGGGATTACAGACGTGAACCACTGTGACCTTCTGGGATGTATGAGCTTTCAAAAAGCTTTCTCTTTTTTTCTCTACAACTATCAACAAATATATTTGTTGGCTAATTTCCTAGAATTTTATCAAAAATTTCAATGCTATGTGTATATTTTATCCTGTAAATGTGATATCAGGAACCACATTTCTGCTTCAAGCATATATTCTCAAGCATACATTCCACCAATCATTATCAGATACATTACCACACTATATTCTATTTGCTCCTTTCTTTGTCAGTTTTTTCTGCTGGACAGACAGATAACTGGAGTTGTTTGTTTACATTTTTGTCCCCAGCATATAACACAGTATAAGAAATAATTTGAAAATTGGCTGGAATGTGACGGAATGTGTTTCATAAACATGAAAGTGATAGAGTTCTGTTTGGGTAAAGGTTATCATAGCAAGCCTCATTGCTACCCTTAAATGGTATGCTTACAATGTTGGCTCTTGGCTGGCATCCAAGAACTTAGATTTAAGGAAAATGCTCACAACCCTGATGATAATGATAGTGGCTTGCTCTACTTAAAGGATTACACAAAGTGGGTTTTGTTGAATGCCTGCTTTCCTTCTGAGAGTCTGGAATTGGAGTACATGCTAGACTGAGAATGTGTACATGACATGTGCCCCATTAAAAATCTTGGACTCATAGGCTCAGATCAGATTCCCTGGTTGGCAACATTTCACAGTACTGGGGAGTTAAGCTTCCCTTGTGTGACACTCCATTGGGAGAAGAATCTCAGGACCTTGTGCCATTTCTTGCAGACTGTACCAGTGTCTCTCTTCCTTGCTGCTTTTGCTTTGTAGCTCTTGCTGTAATAAATTATAGCTATGAATAAAACTATATACTAAGTCCTCTGAGTCCTCCTGATAAGTCATCAGATTGGGAGGTGATCTTAGGGATCCCCATTCAAGGTCTAGACTTTAAAGATCAGGTCATTAGATCTTTCATCATCTCTTTTACCCTACCTCACCTTTATCACTTAGTTTTAAATGACTGTAACTCAGTTTGCAATAATTTATTCTGGCCATAGGAGCAGAACCTAATAAGAGAAGACAAAAGAAGTAAGAGATGAGGCACAAAGCTGCACTAACTGTGGTTCTTAGGGAGCTTACATTGAGTTCATATGCACTAACAACCTAGTTGCTAGTGTATATGAGGTGAGGCTGTGAAAAAGGTGAGGCTGTGTAAAAGTTACAGCCGAATTAAAGGAAAAGCATGGAAACCAAGGGAAGGAGAGTTAGCCCAACTTTAGTTATGGCAGGTGTGGTCTAAATATAGCCCAAATAAATTGGATTCCTATCTGACATTTGCTTAGAAAATTCTATTTGACTGTATATTGATTGGTTCATTTTCTCTGGAACAGAAAGAGTAGACTTTCAGGGTGTGAGCATGACATATCTCAGGTGAATCTGATGGTACCCTGACCCTGCACATACTTTAAGGGAACATCTGTATTCTTAAGGAGTCATGGGGAACACAATCTGATACTGTAGCTGACCAATGTTTCCACCATACTTTGATGATTCTGCCTGGTTTACTGAATCAGTGAGTTGTCCTTCCCAGTCCATGTAGATGACCTGGGCTGAGGACTCCATCAAGGTGCAGAACTCAGGATCTCAGGATGAGAAACTCAGTGCAGGAATATAGGCAGCAGATCTGGGCCCAGGGGTCACACCTAGAATCTGCCCAAGAGACTCAGGATACAAGATAGTTTGGAACACACAATTAGACTTATGCATTAGCCCTGGCCATAAGTGAATATGTAATTAGTTGGAGACTAAATTTTACCTACCTATAGACAGTTTGTGCCTCCCTCTTTTTCATACTGTAGTATAAATTCATACTGTAGTAAGGATCACTTGGGAGCTTCTAAAAGACCTGGTGTGCAGCCTACACTGGACCAATTGAATTACATTCTTTGCAGCAGATGAGGACCATTAAAAGTTCCCAAGTATTTCCAATGTATACAACTAAGTCAAGAACAAGTGGTATTTAAGTTGGTGTATTCTAAAGAGGACACAAGTACCAAAGATTTGGGGGATTTTCTATAGAGGAGTTATACCAAACAGAACCAAGGCAATCACCTCAAGTTCAGGATTAGATGAAAGATTCTTTCCTTGGTGAGGACACAGGAGAAAAACAGCAGGCCCTCTGGAGAGATTTCTCATGGGGTGCTTGCCACAGGAACCTACAGTATGGTCTTGGTTGTATGGTAGTTTCTCCATACAGTGATTGCTGTGCTGGAATTTCCTCCTTGGAGCTCTTAAGACAAATGCCATATTTTCCTGTGTCACACTTTCATGGCCTCTAAGATCTCTACTGGAAAATATTATGTTACCTGAAGATTACTTAAAGAGTAACCTAATTGTTTTTTTGGTCTCTATGAAAACTCTACTGCTTTCTGTCTATAGGGTCCAGCCATACAAAACTTCTGGTAGCTTGAAAAATGTTAGTTTCCTAAAAGGGTGGCATTTTTAAGCTCACTGGCTTCATATTTTTCTTCTGGGTCATCCAAGTTACCACCCTGACAGGCCCTCCCAAGGCAGCACTGTGATCAGCACAGCAAACCACAAAACTTAATGTCTACAACTAAGTTTAAAGTGACAATCTGAGTATCAGTTTTGAGGTATCTGTGTCTGTAGGCTGAGAAAGAAAGCAACATTTATGGAGGTTCTAGTCCAGACTGGGTGGAGGATCCATTAACCCTGGGCAAAGAGAGAAGCCCAAAGTAAATTAAATTCCTGTGTAATAGCAATCACCCAAAGAACATATATGGGATATATAACTTTCTAATGTCTATAGGAATAAAAAATGGGGAATTAAATAACTCTTGAGCAATGAATAAATGTCAGGTAAAGTAATTTTATGCAAATATAATTGGTTATAAATGATATATTTGTGTGGGCACATGTAGTGCATATATGTGTATACAAAAATATGCATATACATATTTATAATTACTTAGCATGGTAAATTGAAAACATCATGGCAGAAAAAATAGCAGATTCTTAAGACAAATATGCAAAGAGGAAGAAATTAATATCTTACTGAAGGGCAGACTCTTAAAATGATATACAAATCTAAATGACGTTTACATAAAACTCATTCCAATTAAAATATAGAAACATTTAAAAAATGGAAAAATACTTCTATAAGGAAGATATATTTATGCACATATACTTACACATCTGATATCACTTTCAAGTAAATAAAGTTTCCAAATATATAGATGCTTGACTGATAATATTTAAAGAGATAATAGTAGATATACCATGTATTTTCATTCATGAGTAAATTTATAAGTACAGCAATGACAATTGTACACAATTGGAACAAATATAAAAATTGCCATGCATTATACACATGGTCAAAAAATATATGGAAACAATGTTCAACATCCTTAGCAATCATAGAAATACAAATGAAAGCTACTTTGAGATTTCATCTTACTCTAGTTGTAATGACAACCATCAAGAATACAAATAATAATAAATACTGGTGAGGGTATGGGGGGAAAGTTATACTCATGCATTGTGGGTGTACTGCAAATGAGTACAATCATTTTGGAAAGCTGTATAGAGATTCCTCAAAATACTTGGAATGGAAGCACCACATGATGCAGATATCTCACTCCTTGTTATTTATCCAAAAGAACTAAAATCAGCATACCATAGTGATACAAGCATATCAATGTTTATAGCAACACAATTCACAAGAGCCAAATTATGGAACCAGCCGAGGTACCCATCAACATATGAATGGATAAAGAAAATGTGGTATATATACACAATAGAGTTTTACTGAGACATAGAGAAGAATGAAATTATGTCATTTGCTGGCAAACTGGTGGAACTGGAAAACATTATGCTAAGTGAAATGAGCCAGAGGCAGAAAACAAAGGGTGGAATGTTTTCTCGCAAGTAAAAGACAGAGTGAAATAAGAGGAAAGAAACCAGGGGCAGAGAGTGTGTGTGTGTGGGGGGGGTCCCATGAAAATAGCTTGGAGATCAGAGAAGTAGAAGAAAGGGACTGAAGGAGAAGGAGGAGGGACTAGGAAAAGAGAGGAACTATGGGGTGAAATTGATCAAATTATGTGATGTACATATATGTGAATATACCACCAGTGATTTCCACCTTTATGTATATCTATAAGGCACTAATTAAAAAGCAGGAAATAATTAGAAAGACAACCAGTAGAGTAGAGGAAGAGGAACAGGAAGAGGGAGGAAGGAACGAAAGTGGAAGTAGTAGGGATTGAAATGGAGAAAATCGTATTCCATGCATGTACGAACATATCAAAACCAATTCCACCAGTATGTATAACTATAGTACACTAATAAAATCATTAAAATTACCATACCTTAAACACACCAAGAAAAATATTGATGACTTCTTTACAGGTCATAATTTCTGATTCTGATTGAGAAATAGACAAAAATGAGAAAAAATAGCTATAATTACAAAATGGAATTTATATATATATCCTTTTAAGTATCTTGTTTTAAATATGAAAAGAAAAATTAGAAGGAGTTGGGAAATTAATGAAAATGAATTACATATACAAAATTAGTTAGGTTCAAAACCCTATTAATAAATAATGAACAATCAAAACCAGACAGGCCTGAATAATACTGCACTGTTTTTTTTTCAATAATCAGTTAGCAATAATCATCAATAATATAAAAGAAGCAGAAATGGTTAAGAAAATGGGACACCCTCTTTAGAGGTTCTCTGAGTTGAGATGAGTGACAGCAGAGGAAGCAGTCTCTAGCTCTATAATTTTCTTCTGAATTATTTCCTTTTAAATACTGGAACTATATAAATGCTCCTCAATTTATGATAGGAATGTACCAAAATAAACACTTCATAAATTGAAAATATCACGTTGAAAACACATTTAATACACTTACTCTACCAAACATCACAGCTTAGCCTTGCCTATCTTTGATGTGCTTAAGACACATCAGCCTACAATTTAGTAAAATCTACTAACACTAATCTATTTCATAATAAGATGCTGAATATTTCATGTAATTTAATGAATACTATGCTGAAAGGAAAAAAACAGAGTGGTTATGTGGGTATACTTTAGGGCCAATTTAAAGTTGAAAAATGCTAAGTCAAATCATCTAAATAAAAAACCCACTGTATTCTTCTCTGGCAAGTTAAAAGAGCAATGGACAAGACTATCAGCCAGAGTGGGAGGGATAGAAAAGGAGAATCAGGGAGTAAATCTTGCTTTAGATATAAAAAAGAGGATGGGCAAGGAAGTTGCTCGTGGAGTTTATTTATCCTGTGACAGGAGTCTGAACAAATTTGCATTACAAAAGTAGGTTTCTCACATTTAAAATATAAACTATGATGAGATAGAAGAAAATTAATACAAACAAATCTGAGAAGGATGAACTTTGCAAAAATTGCACAAATATTTTGAAATTATAAAAAATTAAGATATTTCTTTGCTCCATGAATGAAAAAAATCTGTGTGAATTTATGTGGAAACAGTTTTTATATTTAGCCCAAGATACAGATTTCTAACCCTCATTGTGAGGCTTTCTACTATCTTCTGAGCTATCATTTTCAGAACAACCTAGTCCCAGCGTATGAGAACAAGCATCAAAATGTCATGAACCCAAAGGAACGGACACAGATTGATTCAGAATCACAGAATGCACTTTACTAAGGGACTTTCTGACAAAACTGTGGTTGTGGGTGTCAGCAAGATCAGTAGCATTCCCACGATTTGGGTTGGAAGGAGAGGGATACATAGGGTTTGGAACAAAATTGAATATCTTAGTGGAAATGTAGGTTAATCAGGCACATTCCTGGAGCAAGGGTCTAATTATAAAGCTCTATGTATCTCTCTAATGGTTTTGTCTATTTGTACTATGCTGATAACCTATGCAGAAATAACTTAAGTAGGGCTACCCTGGAGGAATCATGGCAGTTAGGACTCAAGATGACTGCAGACATGTCAAGCTGAGTTCATACATTCCACCTTGTGACTGGTTCTTGCAATTTCATGTGCCCCTGTTTTGTGATGTCACCTGAGCCTCTAAGAGGATTTAGCATTATGTAAATAGCATGCTGTAAGGCCATTTTTCCAGCTTATAAGCACAGTTGATAGCAGGAGTAGAAGCACATGCACAAAATGAAACAGAGAATAATTACTGAAATGATAGTAATAACAAGTTTTTGTCCCCTAGGAGCTAAACAAATGACTTATCATCTCTCTTATAGAGGGAACATAATCAGACAAGACCTTAATTCAGGTTTTCATGTGTGATATGAGGTGCGTGATATCAGGACACCAAACACTGTTTGTCTTGTTAACAGCACAGGTTCTAGAGAAAACAGCAAGAACAGTAAAAATTTGCAAGTATGGATAAAAAGTAAATGTTGAATAAAAACTTACATAGGTAAATCTGCCACCTAGCAAGATGGCATTGGTGGTATCGTCCATTTCTGTTACACATCATGGCAGCAGCAACTGGGGTTAATGTTGGCCAAAATGACAGGGTCCATGAGGGGTTACTAAAACTGAAAATGAAATGGCATCCTAGACCAGGAGGCCAACTGTAGTGCTCCAAGGTATTTTAAAAAATGTTTTTAGTCCCACTCAGGGAATGAACTGTGACCACAGGTCCAGAGTCCAACAGAATCAACAGGGATCAAGTTAGGAAAACAAGTCTCTTGATACCCCATTGGATTGTTCCCTACCCTGAATTTAATGTGTACAGTGTATAAAATAGCAGCTCTGTCTGGATATCAACTCTTGCAGTATAGCATCTGGATGCAAGACTTAGATTGCACAGCTTGGGGCAGAGGCCAGAGCTCCCAGGTGCTCATAAGGGGAAGACATGCCAGCCTTATGAGTGCTTAAATTTATTACCACTTCTCCAAAGACTCCAGTCCAGATGGCTGAGATGAGTTTGCCTAGTAGGGTCCATATGTTTTACTTTAATTAGCCCTTCTCTCTCTCCACCAACCCTGCTTGCTGCCTGAGGGTTATATGACAGATGAAAATGCCATGATACATCATGTGCTTAGTGTCACAGGTGAATGAAGGGCCAAAACTCCAAGCCTTGGTTCTTGTATGCTGGCAAAAGAAAACTTAGAGTCAGACATGAAAAGCCAAGTAAGAAAATTTGATTATAAGTGAAAGTAAGGCTCAAACAGAGAACCAGTGGGTCATCGATGAGAAGAGAATGACACAGGAAGCTTATTGATACTCCCAAATTTATTTTTTTAAATTTTTCTTATTATTAGTTGTTCAAAACATTACAAAGCTCTTGACATACATTTCATACATTTCATACATTTGATTCAAGTGGGTTATGAACTCCCATTTTTACCCCACATACATATTGCAGATTCACATTGGTTACACATCCACTTTTTTACATACTGCCATACTACTGTCTGTTGTATTCTGCTGCCTTTCCTATCCTCTACTATCCCCCCTCCCCTCCCCTCCCCTCCCATCTTCTCTCTCTACCCCCTCTACTGTAATTCATTTCTCTCTCTTGTTTTTTTCCCCTTTCCCCTCACTTCCTCTTATATGTAATTTTGTATAACAATGCGGGTCTCCTTCCTTTACCATGCAATTTCCCTTCTCTCTCTCTCTTTCCCTCCCCACTCTCATCCCTGTTTAATGGTGATCTTCTTCTCATGCTCTTCCTCCCTATTATGTTCTTAGTTGCTCTCCTTATATCAAAGATGACATTTGGCATTTGTTTTTTTAGGGATTGGCTAGCTTCACTTAGCATAATCTGCTCTAGTGCCATCCATTTCCCTGCAAATTCCATGGTTTTGTCATTTTTTAGTGCAGAGTAATACTCCATTGTGTATAAATGCCACATTTTTTTTATCCATTCATCTATTGAAGGGCATCTGGGTTATCTGGGTTAGTTCCACAATCTAGCTATTGTGAATTGTGCTGCTATGTACATCGTTGTAGCAGTATCCCTATAGTACACTCTTTTAAGGTCTTTAGGGAATAAATTTATATGTTGCCAGGAGAACTGGGATCCACTTTCTGCACTCTTCACCAGTCAGATGTTTAACTCCTCCTTTACTTTGGGTGGGGGAATTTTTTATCCCAGTTGGTCCTTTCTGGAACTGCCCTGGGTAACCATCTCATTCACGGGGCGGGGGGCTGCATCTACAAATCAAATCAATTCTATGTTAATGTGGGTCCTGGGGTTAATGACCTGGTAAACTTTATCTTAGTACACCTGCTTTACTAATGAAATTTCCCTTCTAAAATACATGGAGAAATCTATTACCATTAACCCCAACCTTAAATGATCCTAGTAGAACCTGTTGGGAATTAGTCCCATTGATTTTTCCTTCTTTACATCTTTCTTACTGGCTCTCACCTGTTTATTCTCAGGTTATTTTTCTACAAGTTACTTGCTTATTCATTAAAGGAAATTCCAAAAAATCCTGTGACTATGCTACGTTATTGGTTTGTATTCCATACTCATTACTAACTACTACCTAACTCTTAGGGCCACTCCTGAACAGCAGTCAACACTGTCAACCCAGTGTGGATATCCAGATATTACATTAGCCTCTCAAAACCTTTGCTAATGGTAGTTTGACTAACTCTCTTACTAGATAAATCTTGAAAAACGTCAGTAGCCCTCCCCAAGGCATATTTATATTCTTTATTGTTTGTCAAAGTGTCAATATGATCGGTATACCAGTTCCACACTGATTGAAAAGCTCACTGTTTCCTGTCTATACATGGGTGAAAAGATGATCTGGAGGTGGGAGTACACCTGCCATTATTATCATAGTCACCTCTTCAGCTACATTCCATCCTATTTTAGCACTTGGATGTACACTTTCTATGTACCACAGGATCAGACCCACTGCCTGCACTGGGGCCGGCATGCACACCTTAATCACAACATCTGCCTCCATATTCCAGGAGTAGATATCTTAACATGAGTAGGTTCATGATATGTAGTCAATTGCATAACTTTAGTGTTGCTCTTTCCAAATTTGTTGCCCAATTATGGCTCCCCAGAGAGTCTTTACTAGTATACAACACTGTTCCACTTCCCTTCATCAATCTACAATGTAAGGACTCAGTATACTGTCTCATTGGTCCACACAAATAAATTATCTATTTTAAGTATGTACAGCATTCACAGTTTATTGTATGTCAATTGGACCTAAATGAGCCTGTCAAAGTTAAATATATAATGAAGATAATCTACAGAATGAGAGAAAACACTTGCAATTTATATTTGATAAAGGATAGCTATAATTAAATATCAAAGAAAACTTAAAATGAATAAAAAACTTGAACAAACATTTTTCCAGAAAAGATATAAAAATGCCAATAAGCACAAGAAAACATCACTAG
This sequence comes from Urocitellus parryii, assembly GCF_045843805.1. Lineage (NCBI taxonomy): Eukaryota > Metazoa > Chordata > Mammalia > Rodentia > Sciuridae > Urocitellus > Urocitellus parryii. The sequence goes on from NW_027551776.1 coordinate 1,309,202, forward strand.
TCATTAGGGAAAAACAAATCAAAACCATAGGGTAGTACCAGTTTAACTAACATTACAATGGCCATTGTAAACTATGTGGAAAATCAATGATTATGGGAATGTGGAAACATGGAATCCTGGTGTTTTCTGGTGAAAATGCAAATTGTGCAACTATCCTGGAAAACAATATGGCAGTTTCTAAAATGTTAAGCATAAAATTATCATGTAATCCAGAAAATCCACTTCTAGGTATACATCCAAGAAAATTGAACTCGGTGACTCTCACACACCAATGTTCATAACAGCATTATTTATGTTAGCCAAAAAGTGAAAACATCCCAAGTGTTCCTAGATGGGTGAATGAATAAGCAGAGTGTTGTATGTATATGTAATGTATTTTCTGCTGTAAAAAAATAATGAAGCTCTGATGTATGCATAACATGAATGAACTTGAAAACTTAATGCTGACATAGACAAATATTAAACAATTCTACTTATAGGAGATACAAAGAATAGAAAATTTCACGAATACGTAAACTACAATAGAAATTGGCAGAAGTTCAAGGAGAGGAGAGATGTGGATCTCTCATTTAATGGTCTAGAATTTTTGTTTGGAAAAAAATGAAAAAATTGGAAATGGTTAACATTCAGTATTGTACAGCATGGAAGAAGTAATTAATGTGAACGAATTGTACACTTAAAATAGCAAGTTTTATTTTATGTATATTTTTCAACAAAAAACTCCCACTATGACATGATTTTGGTATAAAAACACTATCAATTTGATATCATTTAAGTTTTTTTTCATTCATTATTTTTCTTAACTCCTTTCCTTTATAAACATGGTGATTGTCATTTTTTTGTGATCTTTCTCTTCTACCTCATTACCAGTCTTTTTAGTGACAAATTTTCCTATTCTAAGCAAGCACTAGCTGGCCACAGACTTAATATTATTTCATAAAGGAAAGTTTGAAAGAAGAAATTTCAAAGGAAAGTCTTCAGAATAGGTTGAAAGGGCACCAGTTTTCAGTGTCACAAATCATTTAATCCTCAGTGTATAGTTAATGGTAATCCCACAGTTTTCAGCAGAAACCAGAGCCTCTGAAGGCTTGTTGCCAAAACCCATAGCAGCAGAGATTAACACAATGCAGAGCAACTGCATGAGCAAGAAGGTGACATATGTGAAGGAATCTTATGGCTTGACATACTTTTTGATAAGTGTAATAATTATCTCTCACTCTCTTTCACCTGAAGAAAATTTATGTCTTTGGAAGATCTAAAAGTTCTCTAACCTAACCAAGGATGTAAAATATTTTGACGGGTTGGTAGTTTATAACCAGACTGATCAAAGCTTAACTAAAGGAACCATGACATGGTACTCACATCCAGAGCATATTAAAGAAGAGGACATATGTGAAGTCACAACCAATCTTTTCTCAGACCTGATGACTATCTGTATCCTGAGTGGTATGTAGAATCTGAAGTACAGAAAGGAAAGTTTCCTAAAAGTTGGACAACCTTTATTATGAGGTTATCACTGTGTTTGTTCAGTCATAGATTTTGTCATAGTTACTCATGATCATTTTTTTGGTCAGTCCTCTTACCCTTACAGATTCCTTAAAGGCAAAGGCCACATGTTAATAAGTTATATGAGGCCTATTTTATATTTCAAATATCTACTTTTGGCTAAGTCAGAGGCCCTGTTTAAGATGTTGAAGATAATCATAAGTTAAAAATCTGTGTGCCATATACTTACTTGGACTGTAATTTCAATGGTATAAGATCTTCTCCGTTTTATGTCTGCCTGTATGTTTTTCTCACGTTTCCATCTTCTTTTTAGTAGAGAATCATCTTTTGTATTGCCAGTATCCTTTTCTTTTTCTGCAGAGAATTCTAAATCTAGAGAAAACAAAATAGAGTTAAAGACATTTGTGGCTTTTAGGGAGTTGAAACAACCAACAGCATATTACAATAACCTTAATGTTCTACCTGTTTACTTTGGAATCTTCAGGAGCTTCTTTTTTTAATGTGGTCTTTCTGAGACATTTCTTCACTTTTGATCTGGGAATTAGGTAGTCTCCATCTTCAGAATTACTTCTCTTCCTCATTCTGCTCTGAATCCATGTAAACTGAACACTTCTCTTTCCTGTTTTTCCCCTTTGTTGCAGATTGCATTTGGAGTTCAGGTGTTTCTGCTTCAGATTCCTCAGACATGGCCCTTGATCTTTCATTTTATAGATGATTATGTTGCCTGTGTCCATATTTAACTCTTTGACCTGGACATTGTCTTCCTTCTTCATTCAGCTTTTCTTCTTTTCCTTTTCTTTTTAATAATGTTATCATTAGCAGCTGGCATGTGTGAGACACTGGGTTTGATTCTCAGCACTGCATATAAATAAATAAAATAAAAGTCTATCAACAACTAAAAAATATATATACATATTTTTTAAAAATAATGTTATCATGAATTTTACTTTAGTTATACCTATTTCAATATTAAACAAGTAGTAGCTACTCTGGCTGGAATAGCCTTTTTTTTTCCACTGTTTTGGCAAGTACACCAGGTTTTCTTGGTGCTGTTTCTGGTAGGTTTTTAAAAAACTGAAATGAGCGCAAAAACAAATTCTCCTACTTGTGACTCTTGTTACACTTTTTGCTTTTCTTAGGATCTGGATGTACCTCAATAATTTTTGTTGTTTGTTCTTTTGTTTCAAGTTCCACAAAGACCAGTCACTTTGGTTGATTGGATCTTCAGTTGATTTCTAATGTGGGATACATATATAAATCATATTGCCACATTTCCCAAGTACTCTATCAATCCAGCTGTGATTAAACTTTTGGGAAGTAAATCCTGTGATAAATTAGAAGTAGCATTAAGTATATAAGGCTTTAAAAGTTGTAGTCTGAAGGAAGCGGTACAGTCCCATCCCCCACAGCGGACACTCCACCGAGGCAGTCAGCGGCCACCATCCGGTAAAGCTGAAGGATTCACAGCCACTCTCCTTCAGAGTTCAACATCAAAACAGGTTGGTGTCATTCAGCTCACCCCCCAGACAGCGGGAATTCGCATAAAATCTCTCCTAGGCTTGCCGGGAGAGGGAGTATCAAGCTGAGCCTCCATAAAGACTAGGGGGAAACTAGAGACACCTGACCTCCAACCCCTCCTCCCAGTAGCAGCCAAAACGAAACCTGGCTAGCCAGCGCTGGGGGAGGGGCAAGCAGAAAAAATCAAAGTGATAGAGTGCCAGGGATCCCAACTGCAGCAGGACCAGGGAGATCCAGGCCAACTGATTCGCGCTGCCTGCCCTGTGGCTACAGAAGGCGTGGCGCCTCAGTGAAGCCATTAACTAGCAAGCAGGGAGGTTAGGGACTGCCATTAGGTGGAATCCCGCCAGCCAAGCCCACATGGACCCTTGGGCCGAGCACGGGATCTCAGAAGGGGAAGGAAGCGGTACAGTCCCATCCCATCCCCCACAGTGGACACTCCATCCAGGCAGTCAGCGGCCACCATCCGGGAAAGCTGAAGGATACACCACCACTCTCCAACAGCTTGCAACATCAAAACAGCCAGCAGCAGGACCCCGGAGATCCAGGCCAACTGATTCGCGCGGCCTGCCCCGCAGCTACAGAAGGCGTGGCGCCTCAGAGAAGCCATTAATTAGCAAGCAGGGAGGTTAGGGACTGCCATTAGGTGGAATCCCGCCAGTCAAGCCCACCGCCCACGCCCAGAACAGGCCCAGCGACCTGCCAGCATGGTAGTCACGAAACCCCAATTGGAATAGGGACAGAGCAGAGCCGCCTTCCACTCCCGGAACAGGCCCAGAGAGACGCCAGCGTGGTAGACACGTCACCCCAATTGGAGTAGGGGCACAGCCGCCGCCCGCACCTGCAAGGGAGACTTTTCAACTATACGAGAGCAACATAAATAAATAGGGGGTAAATTTCAAAAACACAACAGTTGCACCAAGCAGAAAGAAACGCGAGCAGTATGAAAAGACAAGGAAAGAAAGGACCACAAGCAATGCAGGTCAACTCAACTTTAGAAGAGGTAATAGCTGCAACAGATGGAATATCAGATAAAGAGTTCAGGATATATATGCTTCAGATGATCTGGAGTCTCGAGGAAGACATGAGACAGCAAAATCAGACAATGAAAGATCACATTGACAAACAAATCCAGGAAGTAAAAGATCAATTTCACAGGGAGATAGAGGTAATAAAAAACAAACAAATAGAAATTCTAGAAATGCAGGAAACAATAAACCAACTTAAAAACTCAATTGAGAATACTACCAGCAGAGTAGATCACTTAGAAGAGAGAACATCAGACAATGAAGACAAAGTATTTCAACTGGAAAAGAACATAGACAGCTCAGCAAGTCTGCTAAGAAACCATGAGCAGAACATCCAAGAATTATGGGACAATATCAAAAGACCAAATTTAAGAGTCATTGGGATACAGGAAGGCACAGAGCTCCATTCCAAAGGAATAAACAGTCTATTCAGTGAAATAATACGAGAAAACTTCCCAGAATTGAAGAATGAGACAGAATCCCAAATCCTAGAAGCCTACAGGACGCCAAATGTGCAAAATCATAAGAGATCCACACCTAGACACATTATAATGAAGATGTCCAACATACAGAATAAGGAGAGAATTTTAAAAGCTGCAAGAGAAAGAAAGCAGATTACATTTAGGGGTAAACCAATCAGGATAACAGCTGATCTCTCAACACAGACTCTGAAAGCTAGAAGATCCTGGAATAACATATTTCAAACACTGAAAGACAACGGGCTCCAACCAATAATCTTGTATCTGGCGAAATTAAGCTTCAGGTTAGAAGATGAAATTAAAACCTTCCACGATAAACAAAAGTTAAAAGAATTCGCAGCTAGAAAACCATCTCTTCAAAAAATCCTTGGCAAAATATTACAGGAAGAGGAAATGGAAAATAACATTGAAAACCAACAATGGGAGGTAGGACAGTAAAGGGGGGAAAGTAGGCAAAGAGGATAACAAATCAGGTTTAGTAACATCAATAAATAAATATGGCTAGAAGAACAAACCATATCTCAATAATAACCCTAAATGTTAATGGCTTAAACTCACCAATTAAGAGACACAGGCTAGTAGAATGGATCAAAAAACAAGACCCAACAATATGCTGTCTACAGGAGACGCATTTGATAGGAAAAGATATACATAGACTGAAGGTGAAAGGTTGGGAAAAATCATATCACTCATATGGACCGCGGAAACAAGCAGGAGTGTCCATACTCATATCTAATAAAATAGATTTCAAGCCAAAGCTAATCAAAAGGGATATAGAAGGACACTTCATACTGCTCAAGGGAACCATACACCAACAAGACATAACAATCATAAATATATATGCCCCAAATAATGGTGCAGCTGTGTTCATCAAGCAAACTCTTCTCAAGTTCAAGAGTCTAATAGACCACCATACAATAATCATGGGAGACTTCAACACCTCTCTCACCACTGGACAGATCTTCCAAACAATAGTTAAATAAGGAAACTATAGAACTCAATAACACAATTAACAACCTAGACTTAATTGACATATATAGACTATACCACCCAACATCAAGTAGCTACACTTTTTTTTCAGCAGCACATGGAACCTTCTCAAAAATAGACCATATACTATGTCACAGGGCAACTCTTAGACAATACAAAGGGGTAGAGATAATACCATGCATCTTATCTGATCATAATGGAATGAAACTGAAAATCAATGATAACAGAAGAAAGGAAAAATCAAGCATCACCTGGAGAATGAACAATAGCTTGCTGAGTGATCAATGGGTTTTAGAAGACATCAAGGAGGAAATTAAAAAATTCCTAGAGTTAAATGAAAACACAGACACAACATATCGGAATCTATGGGACACATTGAAAGCAGTTCTAAGAGGAAAATTCATTGCTTGGAGTTCATTCCTCAAAAAAAGAAAAAACCAACAAATAAATGATCTCATACTTCATCTCAAAATCCTAGAAAAAGAAGAGCAAAACAACAGCAAAAGAAGTAGAAGGCAAGAAATAATTAAAATCAGAGCTGAAATTAATGAAATTGAAACAAAAGAAACAATTGAAAAAATTGACAAAACTAAAAGCTGGTTCTTTGAAAAAATAAATAAAATTGACAGACCCTTAGCCATGCTAACGAAGAGAAGAAGAGAGAGAACCCAGATTACTAGCATACGGGATGAAAAAGACAATATCACAACAGACACTTCAGAAATACAGAAGATAATCAGAGACTATTTTGAAGCCTTATACTCCAATAAAATAGAAGATAGTGAAGGCATAGATAAATTCCTTGAGTCCTATGATCTGCCCAGATTGAACCAGGAGGATACAGACAACCTAAACAGACCAATAACAATAGAAGAAATAGAAGAAACCATCAAAAGACTACCAACTAAGAAAAGCCCAGGACCGGATGGGTATACAGCAGAGTTTTACAAAACCTTTAAAGAGGAACTAACACCAATACTTTTCAAGCTATTTCAGGAAATAGAAAAAGAGGGAGAACTTCCAAATTCATTCTACGAGGCCAACATCACCCTGATTCCGAAACCAGACAAAGACACTTCAAAGAAAGAAAACTACAGACCAATATCTCTAATGAACCTTGACGCAAAAATTCTCAATAAAATTCTGGCGAACCGGATTCAAATACATATCAAAAAAATTATACACCATGATCAAGTAGGATTCATCCATGGGATGCAAGGCTGGTTCAATATACGGAAATCAATAAATGTTATCCACCACATCAATAGACTAAAAAATAAGAACCATATGATAGTCTCGATAGACGCAGAAAAAGCATTCGACAAAGTACAGCATCCCTTTATGTTCAAAACTCTAGAAAAATTAGGGATAACAGGATCATACCTCAACATTGTAAAAGCAATCTATGATAAGCCACAGGCCAGCATCATTCTGAATGGAGAAAAATTGAAGGCATTCCCTCTAAGATCTGGTACAAGACAGGGATGCCCTCTCTCACCACTTCTGTTCAACATAGTCCTCGAAACACTGGCAAGAGCAATTAGACAGACAAAAGAAATTAAAGGCATAAAAATAGGAAAAGAAGAACTTAAATTATCACTATTTGCAGATGATATGATTCTATACCTAGCAGACCCAAAAGGGTCTACAGAGAAGCTATTAGAGCTAATAAATGAATTCAGCAAAGTGGCAGGATATAAAATCAACACGCATAAATCAAAGGCATTCCTGTATATCAGCGACAAATCCTCTGAAACGGAAATGAGGACAACTACTCCATTCACAATATCCCCCCCAAAAAATAAAATACTTGGGAATCAACCTAACAAAAGAGGTGAAAGATTTATACAAGGAAAATTACAGAACCCTAAAGAAAGATATAGAAGAAGACCTTAGAAGATGGAAAAATATACCCTGCTCATGGATAGGCAGAACCAACATCATCAAGATGGCGATATTACCAAAAGTTCTCTATAAGTTTAATGCAATGCCAATCAAAATCCCAGCTGCATTTCTTGTAGAAATAGATAAAAGAATCATGAAATTCATATGGAATAATAAAAGACCCAGAATAGCAAAAACAATACTAAGCAGGAAGTGTGAATCAGGCGGTATAGCGATACCAGACTTCAAACTATACTACAGAGCAATAGTAACTAAAACAGCATGGTACTGGTACCAAAACAGGCGGGTGGACCAATGGTACAGAATAGAGGACACAGTAACCAACCCACAAAACTACAACTATCTTATATTTGATAAAGGGTCTAAAAGCATGCAATGGAGGAAGGATAGCATCTTCAACAAATGGTGCTGGGAAAACTGGAAATCCATTTGCATCAAAATGAATCTGAATCCCTATCTCTCGCCAAGTACAAAAGTTAACTCAAAATGGATCAAGGAGCTTGATATTAAATCAGAGACATGGCATCTGATAGAAGAAAAAGTACGGTATGATCTACATACTGTGGGATCGGGCTCCAAATTCCTCAATAGGACACCCATAGCGCAAAAGTTAACAACTAGAATCAACAAATGGGACTTACTCAAACTGAAAAGTTTTTTCTCAGCAAAAGAAACAATAAGAGAGATAAACAGGGAGCCTACATCCTGGGAACAAATCTTTACTCCACACACTTCAGATAGAGCCCTAATAACCAGAATATACAAAGAACTCAAAAAATTAGACAATATGATAACAAATAACCCAATCAATAAATGGGCCAAGGACCTGAGCAGACACTTCTCAGAGGAGGACATACAATCAATCAATAAGTACATGAAAAAATGCTCACCATCGCTAGCAGTCATAGAAATGCAAATCAAAACTACCCTAAGATACCATCTCACCCCAGTAAGATTGGCAGCCATTAGAAAGTCAAACAACAATAAGTGCTGGAGAGGATGCGGGGAAAAGGGCACTCTTGTTCATTGCTGGTGGGACTGCAAATTGGTGCAGCCAATTTGGAAAGCAGTATGGAGATTTCTTGGAAAGCTGGGAATGGAACCACCATTTGACCCAGCTATTCCCCTTCTTGGTCTATTCCCCAAAGACCTAATAAGAGCATGCTACAGGGACACTGCTACATCGATGTTCATAGCAGCACAATTCACGATAGCAAGATTGTGGAATCAGCCTAGATGCCCTTCAATAGATGAATGGATAAAAAAATGTGGCATTTATACACAATGGAGTATTACTCTGCATTAAGAAATGACAAAATCATAGAATTTGGAGGGAAATGGATGGCATTAGAGCAGATTATGCTAAGTGAAGCTAGTCAATCTTTAAAAAATAAATACCAAATGACCCCTTTGATATAAGGGGAGTAAACAAGGACAGGGTAGGGACGAAAGTTTGAGAAGAAGATTTACATTAAACAGGGATGAGAGGTGGGAGGGAAAGGGAGTGAGAAGGGAAACCGCATGGAAATGGAAGGCGATCCTCAGGGTTATACAAAATGACATATAAGAGGAAAGGAGGGGTAAGACAAGATAATACAAATCAAAGAAATGATTTACAGTAGAAGGGGTAGAGAGAGAAAAGGGGAGGGGAGGGGAGGGGGGATAGTAGAGAATAGGACAGACAGCAGAATGCATCAGACACTAGAAAGGCAATTTGTCAATCAATGGAAGGGTAACTGATGTGATACAGCAATCTGTATACGGGGTAAAATTGGGAGTTCATAACCCACTTGAATCAAACTGTGAAATATGATGTATTGAGAACTATGTAATGTTTTGAACGACCAACAATAAAAAAAAAAAGTTGTAGTCTAAGCTTTTCATAATTTCTATATCCTTACTCAGAATGTCAAATATTATAATATTAAAAAGCAAATAATATGAAAAGAATGTCAAATACTATAATATTAAAAAGCAAATAATATGAAAAGAAAAAAATATATAATCAATAGATCTCTAGAAAGGCTAATAAACAAAAAAAAAAAACTACAACTCATGAATGACAAAAAATTAAGGAAGCCACATCAACACTGAATCCCACAGACATCAACTGGATAGTAAAGGAACACTCTGAACAACTCTTTGCCCACAAAGTCAATAAACTACATGAAGTGGACAAAATTCAAGCAAAAGAACAGATAATCTGAACAGAATTAAAACTCATAGAAATGAATCAATATTTAATAACTTCCAAAATAGAAACCATCAGGCCCAGATGGTTTCCTGGTTAATCCTAAGAAACACGTTAAGGGATAAATTCTCTACAATCTCTTTCAGAGGACAGAAGCTGAGGGATGACCTTCGAACTTATTCTATTGGGTCTTTATTACTCTAATAACAAAATTAAACAGAAATATTATAAGAAAATTACAGACCAATATCTTTCAAAAAGAGATACAAAAGAATTAACAAAACAAACAAATATTATTCATATAAATAAATATAGAGAATTGCATAGTAAAATCAACTGAGATTTATCTGTATGTCAACACTTAAATCAATTAATATAACCCTATATTGTAAGACTAAAGTGAAAAGCTACATACATTTGGAAGGAAGAAATAAAACTGCCTTTGCAGGTGATAGGATTGTCTACATACAAAATCAAAACCCATATCTCTTACCCTTCATGAAACTCAACTCAAAGTGGATCAAAGATTTAGGTACTAGAACAGAGACCCTATGCCTAATAGAAGAAAAAGCAGGCCCAAATTTTCATCATGTCAGACTAGCATTGGACTTCCTTAACAAGACTCCTAAAGCATAAGAAGTAAAATCAAGAGTCCATAAATGGGATGGATTCAAACTAAAAAGCTTTTTCTCAGTAAAGAAAACAAGAATGTGAACAGAGAGCCTAAAAAATAGGAGAAAATCTTTACCGTATGCACCTCAAGTATAGCATTAGCCTCCAGGATATATAAAGACCTCAAAAAACTTAACATCAAAAAAAAATTAGGGGCTGGAGATGTGGCTCAGCGGTAGCGCGCTCACCTGGCATGCGTGCGGCCTGGGTTCGATCCTCAGCACCACATACAAACAAAGATGTTGTGTCCGCCGATAACTAAAAAATAAAATATTAAAATTCTCTCTCTCTCTCTCTCTCTCTCTCTCTCTCTCTCTCTCTCTCTCTCCCCCTCTCTCTTTAAAAAAAAATTAACCAATCAATAAATGGACTAAGGAAATGAACAGACACTTCAAAGAAGAAATACAATCAATCAACAAATATATAAAAAAAGTTCATCATCACAAGCAATTAGAGAAATACAAATCAAAACCACTCTAAGATTTCATCTCACTCCAGTCAGAATGGCAGTTATCAAGAATACAAACGATAATAAATGTTGGTGAGGATGTGGGGAAAAAAGTACACTCACACATTGCTGGTGGAACTACAAATTGGTACAGCCAATATGGAAAGCAGTATGGAGATTCCTTGTAAATCTGGGAATAAAACCACCATTTGACCCAGCTATCCCTCTCCTCAGACTATACCCAAAGGACTTAAAAAACAGCATATTACAGTGATGCAGTCACACCAATGTTTATAGCAGCTCAACTCACAATAGCTAAACTATGGAACCAACTAGGTGTCCTTCAACAGATGAATGGGCAAAGAAAATACAGAATGTGTGTGTGTGTGTGTGTGTCTATACACACACACACACATATAATGGATATATATATATATATATATATATATATATATATATATATATGTAATGGAATATTATTCAGCCTCAAAGAATTATATTATAGCATTTGCCAGTAAAAGGATGGAACTGGAGAATATCATGCTAAGCAAAACAATCCAATCCCCCAAAACAAAGGCCAAATGTTTTCTCTGATATGGGGATGCCAATTTACAAGCCAGGGGGTGCTAGGGAAGAATACAGTTACTTTAGGTAGAAGGGACTGAAGAGACTGGAGGCATAGGAAAGCTAGTAGAATGAGTCAGACATTATTACCCTATGTACATAGAGAACTATACAACTGGTGGGATTCTACATCATGTATAATCAGAAGAATGAGAAATTATACTCTATCTCTATATGATGTATCCTAGTGCATTCTACTGTCATGTGTAACCAATTAGAACAATTTTTTAAAAAAGAAAATCAAACAAAATCAAGAAGAAAACACCTTGGATGAGTAAGTAATTATACCTAAATAGCAAGATAGAAGATTGAGAAAAATCTCTCTCTTCCTCACATATAAGCAATGAACAAGTAGAATATTAAATTTTTAAATATTTTTTAGTTGTAAATGGACACAATGTCTTCATTTATATTTATATTTTTATTTTTATGTGGTGCTGGAGATTGAACCCAGGGCTCACACATGTGAGGCAAGCACTCTACAACTGAGCTACAACCCCAGCCCTAGGATATAAAATTTTTTAAAAAATCATTATTTTAATCATTAAATTAATTATTCAGAAAAAAACTAACAATATATTTATAGGATCTATAAGAGGAAAACTTTAAAACTATGATGGAATAAATCAAAGAAGATCTAAATGAATGGAAAGGTATTCGATGATAACATGGATAGAAAATGTTATTATCTGAATATTATTAAGTTGTCATTTCTTCCCAACTTGCTCTATATATTGAATGTGATCCAAACAAACTTCCAATGAGTTAATATGTAGAGACTGAAAAACTGATTTTAAAGTTTATAAGGAGAGATACAAATCTCAGAATAGGTAAAACCATGCTGGAGATGAACAAACCTGGAGTGCTGATAGTACCTGACTTCAAGACCTACTGTAGAGCAATAGTTATCAGGACAATAGGATATTGGAGAAAGAATTGAAAATTAGATCAGTGGAAAAGAAAGGAGAGCCCAGAAACAGACTTGCATCATCAGTACAGCCAACTGCTATATAAAGGAGCAGAGGCAACACAGCAATACAGTGCAGAGATCCTTCCAGTAAGTGGTGCTGCAGGACCTGAACACTCACATCAGCAAGGCTACTGACACATGTGGAAGGAGAGACTCACAAAGGACAGAGAGTGAGGGAGAAAAAATACTTGCAGAAATAAGGGCTGAAAACTTACCAAATTTGATATAAAACATCAACCTCTATGCCGCAGTCTGGCTGGGCACAATTCAGGAGCCACTTGTCAAAAGAAATGAACTTTATTTTTAGAACACACACACCAAACCACACAGCTCCTCAGGAAAAACCTTCAGAGCCCAACTGCCAGCACCGGCTTCCCCCAAGCCTCTCCACCTCCCCCATTCCTCCTGCTCTTAAGGTCGATTGGCTGGGTTGCATGGGCAGAGCCAAAAAAAGTCCCCCAATGAGCAGCTCTGTGGTCTGAGAGGGCGGGGAAACAACCCAATGAGCATCACCACAGAGGAGCCAATCAGTTGGCAGCTAGAAGTTTGCTGGTGCCGCTGTGAGCCAATCATCAGCTGGCAGCTGGAAGTTTGCTGGCAGCAGGAAGTTTGCTGGGGCCCCTTCGGCTGTGGCTCTCAACACCTCTAGATTCAATATCCATTCCTAGAGACATCATAGTCAAACTGTGAAAAGGGAAAGAGAGAACTTTAGAAGATAAAATTTCTCCTTATACACAAGGGGACCACAGGTGTCTTCCAACCAGAAACAATGGAAGGAAGCTGTGAGGTGGCATATTGCAAGGACATAGGGGAAGATCACCCAAAGATTCCATGTCAAGCAAATCTGTCCTTTAATAATAAAGAAAAATAAAGATACTACCAGACAAATAGAGCCTGAGAAAATTTGCTGCCAGCAAAGTAAACCCTCTAGATGAAGATAGTAAAATAAAATTGAAAATTTTTATTTAAAATTGACATACACTAAATAAGCATAAAAGAAATTTCAGTTCCATGCTGAGTTGATGCAAGGCAAGAACATATTGTATGGAAGAGTTGGAATTTCAAAGAGAGAGATACTGAAAGTAATGATCCCTGAGAAATAAAAATTCCAGAGATAATAGGAAATTTCAAAAAACTATGAAATTGATGGAGCCCAAGCAGAGATCTACAAGGAAGCAAGTGATATCTGGGCTCCAGAGGGAAAGAATATTGAACACACTAAGGTCTCCTCTGATAGGGTGAGCAGGTGGAGTTGGAAGGAAGAATCTAGAAGGCCCAGTAGGGTGGAGGACATGCTAGTTGGAGGGCGGGGCAATAAGTGGTGCAGCCTCTTCTTCTTGCTCCTCCTCTGCTGTCAGGGTCCCTTTGTGATGAGAGGGCACAGCTCTGTGACAGGCCTGGGCCCTACTCCCCATTTCTGAAGAGAACTCTCAGGACTCATTTGTCTGAACAAGACAGCACAATTTAGAGGATGGAAATCCTCTCTTTTCTCTGAATAGCATAATTGCCGACTGGCTGAACCCCAGCTTCACCACCTGGGCAATGGATATGACCCTTGCCTTTGTGTGTGGACTGGGGCTCTTTTGTCTCTTATTGCCTTACCTCCAGGGTAATCCATCCTTCCCACCACCAAAGAAAAAGAAAAACTCAAGAAGCTAAGAAACCTCAGGCCCGACCTAACAACAACAACAAAAAGATTCTCTTTTGCTACTCTTGTAACAGTGATCTACATTATGCTTTGAATATAGCCCTTGCTTTTCTGACACTGCAAATTATTTTAAAAATGGACAAGTTTCTCTTTCTCTCTTCCTGATCCTTCCTGATCTCTCCCCCTCCCTAATCTCTGGGAAACAGTATTACCTTTCTCTTCTGAATTTTAGGCAGATTAATCTGTCCTTGAGTACACACCCACTATAGGAACAATGTAATCCAGACTTTGAGGTTGAAACCAGGAGATTTCAATAATGACTATCTCCCAAGTTAACAAGTGAATTACAATGCCAACACATGGAGTGCAGCCTTTGAATCACTTCTTTAAAAGCCCCTTGTTCCTGCTGTTGGGCAGAATCACAGCCTCTGGAACAGGAGTCCCCTGTGTTTCTTTTTCCTTTTTCTCAAAAACTGTGTCCTCATTACTGGATTGGCATTGAGGACAAGGTCCGAGCTTTTGGCAACACTATGCTTTCCACTTTTCCAATATAAGTAGAGACACTTCAAAAAAGAGAAATCTCAAGACATAACAGTGCACCATTCTGGGACAGGTTGGGCAGGGCAGGGAGATAGTGTGCAGGAGGATTTCTATCTAAAGCTCTAAGACCATCCATGTGATGAGCTTCAGGTCCCACAGCAAAACACATACTGTGACTTAGTGGCTGAGGTCTGGACTGGTGACAGAGTTGGGGAATTCTGGAGAAGGATAGGTCCTGAGCACTGCTACATCAGTCACCTTCTCCTGGGGGTGTCTCTGGAACAAGGCTTTCCTCTGTGTTGGGCTGAGGTGAGGGCTGTGCTGAGCCCTGAAGGCCTCCATCACCAGGATGGAATTACCTCTAGCCTCAGGGAGCAGAACCCTGCCTGGCAGCTGAGAAGAGTCTGTAGAAATGAGTCTGTTCCTGAGCAGAGGATCAGTGACTGAAGACACGCATGGTGTAGTTTATGTAGAACATCCCTTTTTGGGTTTTCTTAAGAAAAAAAATATGAATTATTTTGCCACTTTACAAATGTTCTCTAAATAAAAGTGTCTCCACTAGCTAACTGTGGAAAGTTAAGCTTTCAGAAACATGGAATGTCTGCAGCTCATCTAAAAGAGCAGAGGGAGAACTGGGCCCCAGCCTCTTTTTCTATTTTGTCTATCAGCATCTGAAGGTGAAGAAGGTGCTATACAAGAGTAGGAAGAAGAGGGGCACTCCTAAAGGTCCTGACCTTCAACCCAAGAGGTGACTTGCTTTCCCCTGTTCACAAGAGACCAGAGCCATGTTCCAAAGAAGGTCAATTGCAGAGACCTGAGAGAGAGGATCCTGGGAAGGAAATCATCATACCAGAGACACTTCTCAGGTTCTGTGCTCAGAATGAAGCTGTGGTGGGCTAGGGTTGGGTGGATGTCCTGTAGGGTGGTGTGGGCAATACTGGAGCCATGCTGTAATACCATCTGTGATAAGAATCAACCAGGACCGAGGTTCCTTTTCCCAGATGTGAAAATTGAACACCCGAGAAATGCCAAGGCAAGCATAGAAAGCAAGTTTTTTAAAATTATTTTTTATTAGTTGTTCAAAACATTACAAAGTTCTTGAAATATCATATTTCATACATTTGATTCAAGCGGATTATGAACTCCCATTTTTACCCTATATACATATTGCAGATTCACATTGGCTACACATCCACAAGTTTTATTTAAAGGATAGGACAGAGACAGACTTTGCCACAGAAAATTGTGTCCAAAGCTGGGTATCCAAAGAAGTGGGGTGTCTTGATCCTTTTATACATTTTAGAACTCCTTCGTTCTCATTTTCCACTTACCTTGGCTTTCTCCTCTTCCCATCCTGTGTACACAACTAAAATGTGGGTCAAATGGTGGAGTGATCCAGGCAGGAAAGTAGCAGCACAGGAAGCAATAATTAACAACTCCTACAACTCCCTGCAGGAAGGAACAATTCCTGGGGCAGGTTACCTTAGCAACATGTTGGGAGAGGAAAGGGAAGGGCTTTGGAGATGTCAGCATTTTATTTCCTTTCCTTTCCAACCAGCCCATATCTTTCTGATTGGACCCAATTATTTATTATCTACACTTACTGCCTTTTGTGCACCCCCTGGCCCAATCTTTCTCCCCACAGGGTGGTTATGAGTATAATGGGGACTGATGGAGGTGGAAGTAAATGACAAAGTGAATGCCCCTCCAAGTGGCTTGCTATCCCTGTCACCTGTTATGTGGCCTTGAATACTGGTGCTTGATCTCCAGAGCCTACTGGCCCAGTCTCCCTCATGTGAACATTCCTCTCATGGTGAGGAGAGGCACTCAACTCCCTTGTCCACCATAACCCAGTCTCCGTTTTCAGGTTGTAATTATTGCTGAAAGAAAGAGGAAGAGACTGAAGACCTGGTTTCACTTTTACAAAGGTAAGTAACTTTCTACTTCTTCTTGTGTCCTTCCTACCTCTGCCTTTGTGACCCAACACAAAGCTTTTATAGGGCAGGAGGGGAGACCTCAGTTCAGGGAGATCTGGACTAAAGCTCTGGGATTGGGAGAGCAAGAGCTTTGTAAACTGTGGGGGCAGCAAGGGGCCATGGAACACAGATGCCCTACCTCCTGGCCCCATCTTCTCTTGGCTGCAGCCTGTGACTCCTATCTCTTGCAGCCTACCTAAGGAACCTCCATGATGACATCACATTTCACCAGCTATTAAAAGATGGCCCAGATGAGATGTACAAATTAGAGTCAGCTAGAGTCCACCAATCATGTACACTGCCTGTGAAGGATGCTTTGGCCAGTTCCTTCTTCTCTTTGGCTTCCCTGGCTTCTTTCAGCAAGCACCCTGTGCTTCTGGCCTCTACGTACTCACCAGACCTAATGACTTCCTCAGTTTCTGTTAGGTCACCTCATCCCTGAATGCTCTCAGTCACCAGAGTCTTTGATTCCTATTCCACATAGAATTTTCTCTCTCCCATCTCATCCTCCTGATCCCATGGCCTGCCTTCCATCTCTGCCAGGCCCCAGACTGACTCCTCCTCCCCGTGACTCAATGACACTTTCACTGGGAACAAACCTCAGAGCTCCTCTCCACCCAACTCTCCTGTACCAATTCCATCTCCTGTCCTACTGCCATTTCCTGTCCCACTGCCTTCTCCCAGCCCATCAAAACCACCTCCTGACCATTGTAACCTAAATAAAGTTGTTATGGTCATTAATCAAAATAATATTACATTTCCATAACTTACTGAGTTTTGTTGGTGACCATGAGTGTGAGCAAGGTGAACATTCTGATGTCTTTCTCTTGTTAACCTTACTAAAATTCATGAATAAAATAATGGGAAAATACAATCAATCACTAGTATGGCAGTATGTAAAAAAGTGGATGTGTAACCGATGTGATTCTGCAATATGTATACAGGGTAAAACTGACAGTTCACAATCCGCTTGAATCAAATGTATGAAATATGATATGTCAAGAGCTTTGTAATGTTTTTAACAACTAATAATAAAAATAAAAGAAAAGAAAAAGAAAAAAAGAAAATGCACTCAATCTAAATATATCGTCGCACTTCATTAATGTTTACTTTATAATGCCAATGGGATTCAACTCTTGATCCCATTTTACTAAATATTTCACAAAAATATTCCCTGAAATAATATTCAGTAACTCATTACTAAACTTTATGTGTAATGAAGGTGATTTTCTTAGAATTTTCTTCCAATCATGCATTGTGTGCTCAGGTTCTCTAACCAAAAATTCTCATAATCAGAATTTTGCAGATGTAAGGCATATTATCTTGTTAAAAAGATAAACTGCCCTGCACTCTCCCTAATTTTTAGTGGTTCCATAAATTTCAGGTTTATTTAAAAATGTTTTTTTTCCTTTATAAGAAAGTATAATTCAACCCCACAAACCAGTAAAACAGCAGTTTCTCTCTTCTATCCTCTGTCATCAGATGCACCCAAAGATACCTGCAGTGCTGGCACCTCCCTGGGTGTGGATGACACATTCAACATTACCCAAGGGCAAGGTGAGTCCTTGCACAGTTCCCCTTTGCATGGGGGCCTTTTCCTGTTAAGGTGATAACAAAAAGTGCTCTTGAAATGTCTACTTCTCTTTGTTCATTAATACTGTTCACAAGGACAACTAGAGATTTCTTATGCTTTGCTAAATAGAAAATCAGGCATCTCTCAACTTTAGAGTGTATGTGCCTCCACCACCAGGAGGCTTGACCTTTCCACAGGGAACTCTGGATTATCCCATGGAAGGTGGAGAACAACTAATAACTGCCTGCCCCAGGGGCTGCTTCCTGGGTGAGCAAAGGGGCATCAGTGTTTTCTGCCTTTAGAGTCAGTAGGGAAACACTAGACCGTGCCAAGGGCCCCCTGAGCATATTTGTAAGATCAGGAGTCCTGGCCAAACTCCCAGAGGGTTTATAAACCCAGAGTCTGGAGAAGAGGCCCTGCTCGCAGGTTTGAGCACCTCCCATTCTCCTCCTCGCACACCCACTGTGTGATTCAGGGCAAGTCTCTTATTTCCACACCTAAATTCTAAGGACATGGTAAGTAATTTACTTAATTCATGCAAAATGTCGGAAACTGTGTCTAGTTAGTGATACCAGTGGGCCATCATTGTCACCTCAGCCCCTGGATCACTATCAGTGAATCAGTGATAGATATGCCAGTCAGGCCCCCTCTCTCCCAGGTATATTCCAGTGCACCCTGAATACCCCACCTGAGAGAGAAGGGTACCTCTACACAGGTCAGAATTTAGTCTCAGTCACTGCCTCAAGAAACCCCAAATCAGGATGCTTCCTAACCCAAGTGTCACAGTTACAGTGCACAGAAGGAGTGTTCCCAGTGTGCTCTGGGGGGCCTTGGGCCTGCCCTCTTAGGGGCTAGGGTCCAGGAAAATAGTTATTACATAGTTTAAGGAAAAACAGGAAGGAGAAAAGTCTGTATATGTTCAATACAGACAAATTTTTCTTAATATTTTTTATTTGAAGTTAGTTGAATCCATGGATGAGGACTGCAGATAAAGATTAATAGGGGCTGGGGCTGTAGCTGTAGCTCAGCAGTAGAGCGCTTGCCTCACATGTGTGAGGAACTGGGTTCGAGCCTCAGCACCACATAAAAATAAATAAAGTTATTGTGTCCATCTACAACTAAAAATATATATATTTTAAAAAGAAAGTTAACAGTATATATTATATAAACCACAACACATTATAAAAAAAGGGACTACTCTGTATTTAATACAACTAAAAGCTTGCTTTTCTAAAGACTCTGCTATGACCCTCAGGGCAAGTGCCTTGCCACTGGCATGATTTGTTTCAAAAGTCCCCTTGGGATTGCCTCGTTTCTTGCCATTGTGATTAGTTTATCATCAGTTTCACTGGTCAACTGGCAGGTGAAGTAATCCTGCAAGAAGCATGACTCTATCAGGTTCCTGCTTTTCCCCATCATACTCTGTAGGTTCTTGGTAGGAATGTTCTTAAACCACAGTGCCATTCTGGGTTGTTCAATTATAATTAGAAAATGTCATCTGCAAGTCCTGTAGAGGGATACCCACAGGTGGGGTCATCATTCTCTGCTTAGAGGGAGTAATTGACAGAGAACCCCCTTCACTGCCAACCCAGGATCCATAGGGACCTGGACTCCCATAGGCTAGGGAGGTACCCTACCAGCTGCTCATTAACAATGAGGAAGACACAGACACCTCTTCTGCCTGATATGCACACAAGGTTCTAACACTTTCTTCCGCACCCAAGCTACCTATACTGCACAGATCCTGGAAGTGCCCTGGGGCCCAGGAGATGCTGCTTTAACAAGAATAATCTTAAACTTTATACATTTATGGAGCCTCTAAATAAATAAAACACTTGATATTCCCAAATCAAGGTATGATGTATTTTTGTTGCTGTTGTTTTGCTATGGCCAAGTAAAGAAGTAAAAATATTTAAAATAAAATAAAAAGTTAAAAACTTCAAACTGATTTTATATGAGTTCAATTTCTTAAAAGTAAATAGATTTTAATGCAAAATTTAAGAAGGGCATAATCTTATAATTGAGGACAGCACTTTTTTCTCCCTCATTTATATGTTTATTAATTTTTTATATATGACAGCGGAATGCATTACAATTCTTATTACATATATAGAGCACAATTTTTCATATTTCTAATTGTATGCACAGTATATTCACACCAGATGGTGTTTTCATACCTGTACTTTAGATAATAATGATCAACACATTCCACCATCATTAATAACCCCATGCCCCCTCCCTTCCCCTCCAACCCCTCTGCCCTATCTAGAGTTCATCTATTCCTCCCAAGCTCCCGCTCCCTATCCCACTGTGAATCAGCCTCCTTATATCAAAACATTCAGCATTTGGTTTTTTGGGATTGGCTAACTTCACTTGGCTTTATCTTCTCCAACACCATCCATTTACCCTCAAATGCCATGATTTTATTCTCTTTTATTGCTGAGTAATATTCCATTGTGTATATATGCCACATATTTTTTTACACATTCATCTATTGAAGGGGACATCTAGGTTTGTTCCACAGTTTAGCTATTGTGAATTGTGCTGCTATAAACATTGATGTGACTGTGTCCCTGTAGTATGCTGTTTTTAGGTCCTTTATGTATAGACCGAGGAGAGGGATAGCTGGGTCAAATGGTGATTCCATTCCCAATTTTCCAAGAAATCTCCATACTGCTTTCCATATTGGCTGCACCAATTTGCAGTCCCACCAGCAGAGTATGAGTGTACCTTTTCCCCCACATCCTTGCCAACACTTATTGTTGTTTGTAGGCATAATAGCTGCCATTTTGACTGGAGTGAGATGAAATCTTAGAGTGGTTTTGATTTGTATTTCTCTAATTGCTTGTGATGATGAACATTTTTTCATGTATTTGTTGATTTGTTGTACATCATCTTCTGAGAAGTGTCTCTTCAGGTCCTTGGCCCATTTATTTTTGGGGTTATTTGGGGTTTTTTTTTGGTGTTTAGCTTTTTGGGTTCTTCATATACCTTAGAGATTAATGCTCTATCTGATGTGTGAGGGGTAAAGATTTGCTCCCAAGAGGTAGGCTCTCTATTCACCTCACAGATTGTTTCTTTTGCTGAGAAGAAGCTTTTTAGTTTGAGTTCCATCTCATTTATTGATTCTTGATTTTAATTCTTGCACCTACAGGAGTCTTATTAAGGAAGTTGTGGCCTAATCCCACATGATGGAGATTAGGGCCTACTTTTTCTTCTATTAGACACAGAGTCTCTGGTTTAATTCCTAGGTTCTTGTTCCATTTTGAGTTGAGTTTTATGCATGGTAAGAGAAAGGGGTTTAATTTCATTTTGTTGAATATGGATTTCCAGTTTTGCCAGCGTCATTTGTTGAAGATTTTTTTCTGCAGTGCATTTTTTGTCTAATATAAGATAATTGTAATGTTGTGGGTTAGTCTCTATGTCCTCTATTCTGTACCATTGGTCTACCAGTCTGTTTTGATGCCAATACCTTGCTGTTTTTGTTATTATTGCTCTGTAATATAGTTTGAGGTCTGGTATAGTGATGCCACCTGCTTCACTCTTCCTACTAAGGATTGCTTTAGCTATTCTGGGCCTCATATTTTCCAGATGAATTTCATCATTGCTTTTTCTATTTCTATGAGGAATGTCATTGGAATTTTGATCAGAATTACATTAAATCTGTAGAGTGTTTTTGGAAGTATGGTCATTTTGATAATACTAACAGAGTACAGCACTTTTAATCAGACACATTTTACTTCAGGGAAACCTACCACATCATTCTTGCTTCTGTCATTCCCCATAGACCTGGACCCACACTGACCTTGGCTTCTGTCTTGGCCAACTTGGCAAAATCACCCTATTTTATTCACAATGTTAATAAGACACACTGAAGCTTCATCATATCCTTTTGGGATGACTGATTTTGGTGGGGTGGCCTAATATAAGAAAGTGAAATCAATGTGTATTTAAGCTTCTAGTCATGTTTTCAAAATGGTTACATATTTAAAATATTGATTACTCTCACAACATCATGATAAACATCAGATTGCACTCAAGGATGAATTAGTGTTTTACCTTCAATGATTGACATCACACTAGTTTTGTCTTCTAAATTATGTCATATGGACCAATAATTCATAATATTCTGCATATTCACTTTGGATTTAAATCTACATTATATATTACTACTAATAACATACATAATATTATTCATTTTTATCATCACAATCAACCACTTGAGAAGTCTCAAAGACCCTGGTTGTCCTTTGACTGTTACTGACTCATACATAAGGTCACTTATTGTCACTTGCTGGGGAAACAAAGGCAGAGATCCTCCAGCCATGCCACCCCACCTTCATCCACAGAACCCATGAGCATCCCAGCTACAAACACTGTGGTGGCCCTGTGGTCCATGATGCTCACCACAGACAACCAAACTCTCCATACATGCCTATTATAATTGAGTTATGTGCCCCCAAATTCATGTGGTCTCAGCCACCAATACTTCAGAATGTGACTTGATTTGGCAATAGGTCCATTAAAGGAGTAATTAAGGTAATAAGGTCCTTATGATTGACTATAATCCTTTCTGACTGGTGATCTTTACAAAGAAAAATATAGTCTGGATAAGGGGTGGAGTGCCAAAAAGACTGACATGGCTAGCAGTGTTAGTCTTCAAGAAAAGAAGGAAAGATAAAGACCTTGAATTAAGAATAGATAAGGGAAGGCATGACCACTAGACCAGCATCACTGAAGACACTTGTTATGGGTTGGATCCAGAATGTTCCCCAAAAGTTCTTACTCTGATGACTTGATCCCAAATGCAGTAGTATTTGGAGGTGGGGCTGTTAGAAAATGATTGAATCAAGAGGACTTTGACTTCATAAGTGGATTCATCCATTGATGGCTTCATAATATGAATGGATTACTGGGAGTTGGTGGAAACTATAGGACAGTGGGATCTAATTGAAGGGAATGAATCCTTGGGGGCAGGCCCTTGGGGATTATATCTTTTTTTTTTTTTGAGAGGGAGGGGGGGGGAAGAGGGAGAGAGAGAGAATTTTAGTATTTTTTATTTTTCAGTTTTCAGCAGACACAACATCTTTGTTGGTATGTGGTGCTGAGGATCGAACCCGGGCTGCACGCAAGCCAGGCGAGCGCACTACTGCTTGAGCCACATCCCCAGCCCCCTGGGGATTATATCTTGTCACCAGCCCTTTACTGTCACTCTCTGCTTCCCTGCTGCCAGGAGGTGAGCAGATTTCCTCTGCCAAGCCCATCTGCCCTGATGTTCTATCTCTACCTTAGGCACAAAGGAATGTAGCTGGCCAAACAAAGAATAACAGCTCTCTAATCAAGAGGCAAAATATGAGTTTTTCCTCTGGTATTTTTTCAAAGTAATGAAAAGCTAAGTTAATACAAAAGAGAATACTATACTCAAAAGAGGAAGATAAAATCATTAGCAAATGTGAAAAAGTAAATCCCTCTACAGAAGTTGACATGCAAATGATAAATAGTAAAGTATCATAAATTATCAATATAGCAGATGATCAAACTTCTAAGATGAATAAGTCAGAAAGGGAAAAAAAAACAGAATATTCAAAACCACCAGAAGAAAAAAGAGCAAAATGACAGGAACAAATACATACTTTTGGATAATCACCCTGAATAAATGTTTTTAATTTTCCTTACAAAAGATGCAGATTGGCCTAATGGAGTAAAAAATAAGACCTAAAAATATTCTGTCTATAAGAAACTTAACTCATGTGCAAAAATATACACATACCCAGAGTGAAAGAATGGAAAATGATGTTCCAAGCAAAGGGAATCCAAAAGCAAAAAAGGAATAGCTACATTTATAATTTACAAAACAGACTTTACAACAAAATTAGAAGAGAAAAAAGGTCACTATGTATTGATCAAGGGAATAATTCATCACAAAGACATAATTTTTATAAATACATAAGCAATGCCTTGAAGCAAACAATTTTAAAAAACAAACATAATTAGAGATAAATAGAAAGATAGGTCACAATAAATATATCATCTAGATTTAAAAAATCAACAAAGAAACATAGATTTACATGGTACTATAGATTGAATGGACTTAACAAACATCTACAAAATATTCCATCCAATAGCTGAAAAATATACATTATTTTCTTCAGCACACATAAAAAAATATTTTCCAAAATAGACCATATATTAGGAAATGGAGAAAGTCCTACCAAATTTTTTCAAATGAAATAATTTCTTATATTTTATCTGATCACAATGAAAAGAAACTAGAAATAACTGCAGAAATTACACAAACATATGGAGATTGAGCAACACACTACTAAATGAAAAGTACGTCATGGAAGAAATCAGAGGGGAAATTAAACTCCTTGTATCAAATGAAATGGAACCACAACTACCACAACAGGAAAAGCAGTACTAAGAGGCATGTTTATCGGAATGAATGCCTATATAAAAACTTCTTAAAAAATAACATCATGATTCATCATAAAATTGCAAAATGTTACAAAAACAAGAACAAACCAAATCCAAAATCCATGGAAGAAAAGAATCAGTAAAGATCAGAAAAGAAATAAATGAATTAGAAACTAAAGAATAATACAAAGCATCAATGAAATAGTTGGTTTGTTGAAATGATAATATGAGAAACCCTTAGCTAAACTGACAAAAAGAAAGAAGGCCCAAATAAACAAAATAAGACTTTAAAAAAGAATCTTAACAACAGATACAGTGAAATTCAAAAGATTAGTAGGGAAATTTTTGGAAAAAAAAACTATGCCTAATAAATTAGAAAATCTGGAAAAAATGGAAAAATTTCTGGACACATATGACTTGCCAAAATTGAACCAAGAGAATATAAAATACCCAAATAAATTAATGATAGGTATTAAGATTGAAGCAGTAATAAATTAAAGAAGAAGAAGGAGGAGGAGGAGGAGGAGGAGGAGGAGGAGGAAGGAGGAAGGAGGAAGGAGGAAGGAGGAAGGAGGAAGGAGGAAGGAGGAAGGAGGGAGAAGGGAGAAGGGAGAAGGGAGAAGGGAGAAGGGAGAAGAAGAAGAAGAAAAGAAGAAGAAGAAGAAGAAGAAGAAGAAGAAGAAGAAGAAGAAGAAGAAGAAGAAGAAGAAGAAGAAGAAAGAATGATCCTAGGACCAGATGAAATCGTTGCTGAATTTTACTGTATTTTTAAAGAACTAACACCAATGGTTCACAAACTGATTCATAAAACAGGGAAAAAAAGCTTTCAAACTCATTCTATGAAAGCAGTATTACCCTGCTAACAAAACCTGTAAAGAACACAACAGAAAAAGACAGCTACAGACCAATATCTCTAAACATAGATATAAAAATCTTTGATAAAATGCCTTCAAATTTACTTTAATAGTGCATTAAAAAGATAATATGCATGACCAAGTTTGTTTCATTCCAACAATGCAAGAATGGTTCAACAAAAACAAATCAATAAGTGTAATAAAGCACTAAGTAGAATCAAGGATAAAAATCACATGATTATCTCAATTGATGCAAAAAATCCTGATAAAACTCAGAATTTCTTTATGATGAAAAACCCTGAATAAATTATACATAGTGGGATCTCAATACAGTGAAGGCTACTTTTTATGCTACACTGAGAAAAACTGAAAGCACTTCCAATAAGATCAAAAACAAGAGAAATATGCCCATTCTCACCATGCTTATTCAACATAGTACCAGAAATTTTAGCCACAGAAATTAGACAAGAGAAAGTGCATGGTTTATAAACATTAAAGTAGGAGGTCAAATTATCCCTGTTTCTTGATGATATGATTGAACACTTAGAAAACTGGGGTGAGGGAAATCCACCAAAAGATTTTTAAAACTGATAAATTCAGTAAAGTAGGATTCAATATCAGCATGCAAAAATCAGTTGCTTTTGTTTGCACCAATAATGAATTGTCTGAGACAGTAATCAGGAAAACAATCGCATTCACAAAACTGAAGAAGGAGGAGGAGGAGAGGAAAAGAGAAGAGGAAGAGTAGGAGAAGGAGAAAGAAAAGAAGCAGCAGAAGAAATACGAGGAATAAATCTAAGAATGTGAAAAGTTTCTACAATGCAAATTACAAAACTGAAGAAAGAGAATGAAGAACACACTAGAAGTTGGAAACACCTATTATGTTCATGAATTGGGAGAATCAGATAGTTAAAATGGCCATACTACTCAAAGCAATCTAAAATTCATTGCAATCCCCAACAAAACACCAATGACATTCTTCATAGAACTAGAAAAAAATCTAAAATTCATATGTAAGCAATAAAGACCAAAAGTAGCTATAGCAATTTTGAGCAAAAAGAGCAATGTTAGATGCATCACAATACCTGAATTCAAATTATACCTGAGAGCCATAGTAACAAAAACTGTATAGTATTGGCATAAAAAGAGGCAGATAGAGTAATGGAATAGAACAGAGAACTCAGAAATAAATTCACATTGCAGCTGATTATCAACAAAGGTGGGGGCTGGAGATGTGGCTCAGCGGTAGCGCGCTCGCCTGGCATGCGTGCGGCCCGGGTTCGAACCTCAGCACCACATACCAACAAAAATGTTGTGTCCGCCGAGAACTAAAAAAAAATAAATAAATAAATATTAAAAATTCTCTCTTTCTCTCTCTCTCTCCCCTCTCTCACTCTCTCTTTAAAAAAAAAAAAAACAAAGGTGCCAAAACATTCTAGAAAGAAGAACCTTCTTCAAAAAATGGCGCTGGGGAAACTGGCTATTCACATATAGAACACTGAAACTAGATTCCCCTTTCTTACCCTGTAAATAAATCAACTCGGGATTAAAGACCTTAATGTAAGATGAATCCTTTGAAACTACTAAAGAGAACATAGAGGAAACACTTCAAAATCATGGCAAAATAAGATTTCCAAGTTATGACTCCAACAGCACAGAAAATCAGAATGATAATGCATAAACAGGATTGCATCAAGTTAAAAAACTTCTGCACAGCTAAGACTACAATCAGCAGAGTGAAAGACAACAAAAAGAATAAGAGACAATCTTTGGTAGCTATTTATCTGACAGAGGATGAAAATAGAAAAAAACTTAAAAAGCAAGTAATATAATAAAAATGGACAAATGACCTGAATAGCCATTTCTCAAAAGAAGAAATACAAATTGCCAATAAATATATGTGAAAATTCTCCACATCTTTAGCTATTAAAGAAATGAAAATCAAGCCTACAATGAGATTACATCTTGCCCAAATGAGTAAGATGGTTATTCCAGTTGGAATACATATTATTAAGAAAAAAAAACAGTAACAAACAAACACGGGTAAGGATATGGAGTAAATGGAACCATATACTATGTTGGTAAGAATGTAAATTAGTACAACATCTATAGAAAACAGTAGGGATGTTCTTCAGAAAACTAAAATAGAACTACCATATGACCCATCTATATCACTGTCGAGTATTTATTCAAAGGAAATGAAATCAGCAAATAAAAAAAGACACACCTAACCGTGTAATATGATGTATTAAGAACTATGTAATGTTATGAACGACCAATAAAAAAAAATAAAAATAAAAATAATATAAATAAATAAATAAATAAATAAAAAGACACACCTAAATGATCAAGTTTATTGTGACACTATTCACAATAGGTAAGATATGAACTCAGCTGAGGTTCCCATCAACAGATGCATGAATAAAGCAAATATAGTATATATACATGATGGAGTATTATTCAGTTAAAGAAAAATGAAATCCTGTCATTTGTAGGAAAATGGATAGAAGTGGATCTTGTTAAATGAAATAATTCAGATATAGTAAGGCAAGTATTGCATGTTTTCACTCATATATGGAAATTAAAAACCAAAAAATATATTCAGAAAGAAAGATCATTTGGGAAGCAGGTAGCAGGGAGAGGGGAGAGTGAGCAAAGGTAGAAAGAAGGTTTATACCTAAAGGACTTAAAACAGCATACTACAGGGACACAGCCACATCAATGTTTATAGCAGCGTAATTCACAATAGCTAAACTGTGGAACCAACCTAGATGCCCCTCAGTGGATGAGTGGATTAAAAAATGTGGCATATATACACAATGGAATTTTACTCAGCAATAAAAGAGAATAAAATCATGGCATTTGCAGGTAAATGGATGGCGTTGGAGAAGATAATGCTAAGTGAAATAAGCCAATCCCCAAAAAACAAATGCCGAATGTTTTCTTTAATATAAGGAGGCTGACTCACAGTGGAGTAGGGAGAAGGGAGCATAGGAGTAATAGATGAATTCTAGATAGGGCAGAGGGATGGGAGGGGAAGGAAGGGGTCAGGGGATTAGCAAGGATGGTGGAATGTGATAGATATAGTTATCCAAAGTACATGTATGAAGACACGAATTGGTGTCAACATACTTTATATACAACCAAAGATATGAAAAATTGTGTTGTATTTGTGTAATAAGAATTGTAATGCATTCCACTGACATTTATTTTTTTAAAAATCAATAAAAAAATTTCCTCCCATAATTTATAACTAAAAGTTCTTCAAATCAGGATTCATACCACATGACAAAGTTACAGCAATATGGTTTCTTTTGGACACACAAATATTTCAACAGAGCAGGAATTCACAGGAATATCTGAAAGATAAAAACACATTGGAGATTATTTAGTTTATGTCAAACATCTTACAATTGATTCTGAGATCATCTTCACTGTGATGCAGAACTCCCAAGACAGAAAATAGAGTCAGTTGTCTTCCTAGGGAGAAAACTGAACACCATACTCATCAGGGCAGAGAGCCAGAGGAGGAAAAATATACATTACCAGAATATCAGCAACCACATAGATCAACACTCCATTCAACTCAATCTCCTTCCCCAGAGAATGTTTTAGTTGTGGTAGTGCATTCAATTCTTCTGAAATCCCTGGTAAACAAAACCCATTTCCTTTGCAAGAATAAAGGAACAAGAGTTGACACTTGTTGAGGTTTTGACAATTGTTATAAGTGTACAAAGCACTGCTTGCCAATTTAATCTTTAGTATAAATGTATGAAGTAAGTCATATTCTCCTTATTATAAAGATAAGCTGTCTGAAGTCTACTGTAGACCCTTGCATAGTTATTAACTACTGTGGTGGGCAAAGTCTCTGAAAAATAAAATAATTTTTAAAAAAGAAGGTCAATGCATGATACATGCATGTATGGAAATGATACAATGAAATCCATTAATTTATACATCTAATATGTGATGATAATTAATTAATTAATTAATATATGCACATATGAAAAAGGGGAGATTAGGACCGACACACAAGAGGGAGGACCAAGTGAGGACCTGGGGAGAAGATGGTATACACAATTCTGCAAGAGAATTCTGAGAAGAAAACATTCTAATGACATCTGGATCTCAGCCTTACAACCTCCAGAACTTTGAGTCAGTAATTTCTATCATTCAGTCAACACTTTGTTATGGCAGCCCAAACTATTGCACACCCTTTCTACAGAGAGGAAGAGAAGGTGGACTCTGCCTTCTCCCATGGCAACTGTTGGCCCTATATCCCTGGAAGACAGGGCCTTCACATGAGTCTGCCACTGTCTAGCAGCATCTGACACCATTCTCATTATTTTAATGTTTTTGATGACATAACAGCTCTAGAAATTTGAAAACTGAATGACAGAATGGGTACAGATAGGTCAGTTTCAAAGTGAAGAAAATGAAGACGGGGTGGAAAACTTAAGGGATGCCAAAATATAGAAGTCAAGATAATGAATGTGCAATTTTCCAAAATCCAAATTAATGCAAAAACTCTATGATGAACTCCAAAATGTCAAAAATTTAAATAAGAGCAGAATGCACTGGATAATATTAAAAAACTTAACCACAGCTGGGCACAGTGGTGCATGCCTGTAATCCCAGCAGCTCAGGAGGCTGAGGCAGAAGGATGCCAAGTTCAAAGTCAGCCTCAGCAAAAGCAACTCAGTGAGGCCCTGTCTATAAGTAAAATACAAAAAATAGGGCTGGGGATGTGGCTCAGGTGGTTGAGTGCCCGTGAGTTTAATCCCTGGTACCCAACAAAACAAAACAAAACAAAAAGTTAAACACAAAAATAGCACAGACTGCAGCAAATAAGAATGGAACCCCTGTCCCTAGGACTGGAGTTGACCCAAAGGGCTTCAGCTGCCAGAAAAACAGGGAAATGTAGATAGTGTCAAAGGAAAGGCAAGGACAGGCTGGCAGCAGAGGGCCATTCATGACTCTTTACCAACCAATATCAAAGTATTTCAATACTGTAATAATCCATACAACCACATTAGTTTAAGCCATGGAACACCAGACTATGAATACAGTTGGAATCAGACACTCCAGAGCTCTCTGACATAGGTGATGTTTATGTATGAATAAATGGCCCCCCTATAGTTAAGGTATCCTTGAGTCTAAATTCACATAATATTTGCCTTTACATTCTTACAGTAGGGCTCAATATCTTGCCTTCCAGGGTGCTCAATAAATGCTGATGCTCTAACTAAACTATAGAAAACATCTTTATCTCCATGTAATTTGAACGTTCTAGCAAAATGTAGAATGATCCATGAAGAACAATTTTCTGAATGGAAATCATCTTTCATGGCCATTTTCACAATTGGTTCAAAGATTATTTGTTGTCCTGCCAAGGTTCATATGAAAAAAAAGAAGACTGTATTCAAATTTTAAGTCAATCTCTTCACCTTGGATTACATTGCACACACAGAGGGGCTGATGAAGGGCTTGTGAGGCAGGGACATCTCACAGAGGTGAGACAAAGATGAGGAGTACATTCATGGACCAGCAACACCTAGAAGGAGTCTGCAGATCCAGGTTGAGTGATGGGAGAGACATGCTCCTTGGACCTTGGCCTGAGACTGTTATCAAAGAACTGCTACCACTTCAGCAGTGGGCTCAGAACTCAGCCCTTGCCAGAGCTGTCTCCAAGCAAGACCACCAGAGGTCAGGGAATGAGCATCCTGACCTCTTTCCCCTCCAGTCCTTCTCCCTAGAAATGTCTCCCATTGGGTGAAGGCAAACCATTGCCAGAGGTTCAGAGAGCCAGGCTGAATCAGGGTGGCATGAACACAGGATGCTGCTGAGGGGTGACATCCAGAAAAGAGCCAAATAGTGCAGAGTTGTGAATGTCATATGTATGTGTCTGCATTGATGGTCTGACAGCTTTCAAATGCTTCCCATTTAACCAACACATCACAATCGGAAATCTTAATAAACAAGGTGCTGAATGACTCTCAGTGATGATTGATCTCTCTTTTTAGTACAAAACTTTACTCTGTTTTCTCTACTTAAAATGAATTTCTGTGCCTAGAGTGTTGCCAAGCTCAGATAACAATTAAGAGGATTTGTGAGATAAAAAGCAACAACATAAAATCCCAGAACTGAGAAGTGTAGTATCTAATGTGGAAACATTGAAATTATGAAAATGCAGAGTTAAAAGAAGTAAAGTATGCATTACAGAGACCAGGAAGATTAAAAACAGAAATGGGGAATTATTTCTTAGTAAAGTCATTGAGTGGAAATAAAAAGGAAGAAGAAGAATGTGAAGAAGAAAAAGGAGGAGGAAGAAGAGGAGGAGAAGGAGAAGGAGGAGAAAAAAGAGGAGGACCAGGAGGAGGAAGAGGAGAAGGAGAAAGAAGAAATAATAATAATAGGAAAAGAAGAAAATTCATACTGACAAAATCTGCAAGATCCATTAGAACAATTAGTTACATAGACATTAGAACAACCAGCAAGAAGGGGCTTTATAATATTTGACTACATTTAAAGATTAGAGCAGGGGGATCCAACATGGCGGCTGGCGAGCAGGCAGCATTTTCTATACCTCCGCAGTAACGGGATCAGAGAGACACATAAATACACTTGCATGGGACATGCTGAGGAACTTCTAACAATTTTCCACTGAAAGGAGACCTGCCGATAACTAGTAAGTCTGTGGGAGGGGTCAGTTGGTCCCAGGTGAGTGAATCTCCGCAACGCGGATCAGGGACACAATCCCGCCGGCCGCCGCTGAACTGCAGCGAACATAGGAACCTACTGGGCCCCGCAGGCCTGAATCTGTGAACTGACTCTAGCGGCTTGGTGCTAGGATCCACACTCCTAACACCCCACCCCACCCCCAGCCAGTTCGGAGCAAAGCGGACCAGGGACACAACCCCGCCGGCCGGCCACGGGCGGCGGCCAGACTGGGCCCCGCAGGCTTGAGTCTGTGAACGGCCTCTGGCGGTCCAGCGATAGGATCCACATTCCTACCACCCCACCCCCAGCCGGCTCGGTGCATCTCAGATCAGGGACACAATCCCGCCGGCCGCCGCTGAACTGCAGCGAACATAGGAACCTACTGGGCCCCGCAGGCCTGAATCTGTGAACTGACTCTAGCGGCTTGGTGCTAGGATCCACACTCCTAACACCCCACCCCACCCCCAGCCAGTTCGGAGCAAAGCGGACCAGGGACACAACCCCGCGGGCTGGCCACGGGCGGCGGCCAGACTGGGCCCCGCAGGCTTGAGTCTGTGAACGGCCTCTGGCGGTCCAGCGATAGGATCCACATTCCTACCACCCCACCCCCAGCCGGCTCGGTGCATCTCAGATCAGGGACACAATCCCGCCGGCCGCCGCTGAACTGCAGCGAACATAGGAACCTACTGGGCCCCGCAGGCCTGAATCTGTGAACTGACTCTAGCGGCTTGGTGCTAGGATCCACACTCCTAACACCCCACCCCACCCCCAGCCAGTTCGGAGCAAAGCGGACCAGGGACACAACCCCGAGGGCTGGCCACGGGCGGCGGCCAGACTGGGCCCCGCAGGCTTGAGTCTGTGAACGGCCTCTGGCGGTCCAGCGATAGGATCCACATTCCTACCACCCCACCCCCAGCCGGCTCGGTGCAACGCAGATCAGGGACACAATCCCGCCGGCCGCCGCTGAACTGCAGTGAACATAGGAACCTACTGGGCCCCGCAGGCCTGAGTCTGTGAACTGACTCTAGCGGCTTGGTGCTAGGATCCACACTCCTAACACCCCACCCCACCCCCAGCCAGTTCGGAGCAAAGCGGACCAGGGACACAACCCCGCCGGCTGGCCAGGGGCGGCGGCCAGACTGGGCCCCACAGGCTTGAGTCTGTGAACGGCCTCCGGCGGTCCAGCAATAGGATCCACATTCCTACCACCCCACCCCACCCCCAGCCGGCTTGGAGGCGGCCAGACCAGGCTCCGCAGGCCTGAGTCTGTGAACTGCCTCTAGCGGTTTGGCGCTAGGACTTTGGCAGCGCTTAGTGCTGAGTTCCAGCTTTCAGACAGAGGAGAGAAGCGGTCCAGTTGGGTTCCAGACACCGGTCGGACCACAGAGGAGGACAGCAGCCGCCATTTCGGAGAGATGATGTAATCATCCCCATGTTCTATTGATCTCAGCTCATCCAGGACGGAACAGGTGATTTCAGGCTGGTAGTTGCCTGCGTCTAGCAGACAGATTTCTAGCTCAGGCTCGGGACTGGGGATCTTGTGGAGAATACTCCTAGAGGCTCATGCCTGGCAAGGCGTGTACCGGGCACTGAGCAGCTGGATTCTGGTTCCCGGGGCTAACCTGGCCCAGGTCTGAGGAAACTGCGGAGACTGCCGGTGGAGGCCAGCTCCAAGTGGAGCGTGCGCTGAGCTAGGGGCGACTGGGTTCTGACTCCCGGAACAGTTTTGGCCCGGGGCTAGGGAACCCGTGGGGGTCGCTCGCTGGAGCCAGCTCCCAGCGGAGAGTGTATTGAGATAGGAGAGGCGGGTTCTGGCTACCGAAGCTGCTTTGACCCAAGGCTAGGGAACCAGCGGTGTCTGCTTCTCAGTCAGGGTCCTGTTGGGTGCTGTGGGGGCAGAGTGGAGCTTCCACCTGCACCCAGAGCAGGCCAAGTGACCCGCCGGCGTGGTAGCATGACACCCCAAACGCAGCTGGGTCTGAAGAGAGTAGCCGCCCACGCCTAGAATAGGACCAGCGGCCCCGCGAAGCGGTAGCCAAGTAACCTCATTTGGAGTAGGGGCTGTGCAGAGCGTGCAGGCAGACCTGCGGCCCACTGGCAAGACAGGCCAGGTAGCTTGCCAGAGTGGTGGACACGTAACACCGAGGCAGTTGCGTCACACTGGTTGGAGTGGGGGCGGAGCAGGGTCGCCGCCCGGGTCCGGAGGGGGCCCAGCGACCCGTTGGAGAGGTAGTCAGGTACTCCCATTGGGAGTGGGGGCTGTGCAGAACTGTGACCCACCGGCCTAGAAGTATGCCAGCGTGGTAGACTCGTCACACCAATTGGAGTGGGGACCCAGCAGAGCCGCCACCCACATCCAGATCAGGACCTACGACCCCAGGGCGTGGTAGTTACGTTACCACAATTGGAGTGGGGGCAGAGCAAAGCCGCCTCCTGTGCCCGCAGGGGGGGCAGACCTGTGACCGATCAGCGTGATAGATAGACCACCATAATTAGAGGAGGAGCACAGCCACTACCCACCCTGCAAGGGAGACTTTCCAACTATACAAGAGCAACATAAATAAATAGGGGGTAAATTTCAAAAACACAACAGTTGCACCAAGCAGAAAGAAACGCGAGCAGTATGAAAAGACAAGGAAAGAAAGGACCACAAGCAATGCAGGTCAACTCAACTTTAGAAGAGGTAATAGCTGCAACAGATGGAATATCAGATAAAGAGTTCAGGATATATATGCTTCAGATGATCTGGAGTCTCAAGGAAGACATGAGACAGCAAAATCAGACAATGAAAGATCACATTGACAAACAAATCCAGGAAGTAAAAGATCAATTTCACAGGGAGATAGAAGTAATAAAAAACAAACAAATAGAAATTCTAGAAATGCAGGAAACAATAAACCAACTTAAAAACTCAATTGAGAATACTACCAGCAGAGTAGATCACTTAGAAGAGAGAACATCAGACAATGAAGACAAAGTATTTCAGCTGGAAAAGAACATAGACAGCTCAGCAAGTCTGCTAAGAAACCATGAGCAGAACATCCAAGAATTATGGGACAATATCAAAAGACCAAATTTAAGAGTCATTGGGATACAGGAAGGCACAGAGCTCCATGCCAAAGGAATAAACAGTCTATTCAGTGAAATAATACGAGAAAACTTCCCAGAATTGAAGATTGAGACAGAATCCCAAATCCTAGAAGCCTACAGGACGCCGAATGTGCAAAATCATAAGAGATCCACACCTAGACACATTATAATGAAGATGTCCAACATACAGAATAAGGAGAGAATTTTAAAAGCTGCAAGAGAAAGAAAGCAGATTACATTTAGGGGTAAACCAATCAGGATAACAGCTGATCTCTCAACACAGACTCTGAAAGCTAGAAGATCCTGGAATAACATATTTCAAACACTGAAAGACAATGGGCTCCAACCAAGAATCATGTATCCGGCGAAATTAAGCTTCAGGTTAGAAGATGAAATTAAAACCTTCCACGATAAACAAAAGTTAAAAGAATTCGCAGCTAGAAAACCATCTCTTCAAAAAATCCTTGGCAAAACATTACAGGAAGAGGAAATGGAAACTAACATTGATAACCAACAATGGGAGGTAGGACAGTAAAGGGGGGAAAGTAGTCAAAGAGGATAACAAATCAGGTTTAGTAACATCAATAAACAATTATGGATAGAAGAACAAACCACATCTCAATAATAACCCTAAATGTTAATGGCTTAAACTCACCAATTAAGAGACACAGGCTAGTAGAATGGATCACAAAACAAGACCCAACAATATGCTGTCTACAGGAGACGCATTTGATAGGAAAAGATATACATAGACTGAAGGTGAAAGGTTGGGAAAAAGCATATCACTCATATGGACCGCGGAAACAAGCAGGAGTGTCCATACTCATATCTAATAAAATAGATTTCAAGCCAAAGACAATCAAAAGGGATAAAGAAGGACACTTCATACTGCTCAAGGGAACCATACACCAACAAGACATAACAATCATAAATATATATGCCCCAAATAATGGTGCAGCCGTGTTCATCAAGCAAACTCTTCTCAAGTTCAAGAGTCTAATAGACCACCATACAATAATCATGGGAGACTTCAACACACCTCTCTCACCACTGGACAGATCTTCCAAACAAAAGTTAAATAAGGAAACTATAGAACTCAATAACATAATTAACAACCTAGACTTAATTGACATATATAGACTATACCACCCAACTTCAAGTAGCTACACTTTTTTCTCAGCAGCACATGGAACCTTCTCAAAAATAGACCATATACTATGTCACAGGGCAACTCTTAGACAATACAAAGGGGTAGAGATAATACCATGCATCTTATCTGATCATAATGGAATGAAACTGAAAATCAATGATAAAAGAAGAAAGGAAAAATCAAGCATCACCTGGAGAATGAACAACAGGTTGCTGAGTGATCAATGGGTTTTAGAAGACATCAAGGAGGAAATTAAAAAATTCCTAGAGTTAAATGAAAACACAGACACAACATATCGGAATCTATGGGACACATTGAAAGCAGTTCTAAGAGGAAAATTCATTGCTTGGAGTTCATTCCTCAAAAAAAGAAAAAACCAACAAATAAATGATCTCATACTTCATCTCAAAATCCTAGAAAAAGAAGAGCAAAACAACAGCAAAAGAAGTAGAAGGCAAGAAATAATTAAAATCAGAGCTGAAATTAATGAAATTGAAACAAAAGAAACTATTGAAAAAATTGACAAAACTAAAAGCTGGTTCTTTGAAAAAATAAATAAAATTGACAGACCCTTAGCCATACTAACGAAGAGAAGAAGAGAGAGAACCCAAATTACTAGCATACGGGATGAAAAAGGCAATATCACAACAGACACTTCAGAAATACAGAAGATAATCAGAAATTACTTTGAATCCTTATACTCCAATAAAATAGAAGATAGTGAAGGCATAGATAAATTCCTTGAGTCTTATGATCTGCCCAGACTGAGCCAGGAGGATATAGACAACCTAAACAGACCAATAACAATAGAGGAAATAGAAGAAACCATCAAAAGACTACCAACTAAGAAAAGCCCAGGACCGGATGGGTATACAGCAGAGTTTTACAAAACCTTTAAAGAGGAACTAACACCAATACTTTTCAAGCTATTTCAGGAAATAGAAAAAGAGGGAGAACTTCCAAATTCATTCTACGAGGCCAACATCACCCTGATTCCGAAACCAGACAAAGATACTTCAAAGAAAGAAAACTACAGACCAATATCTCTAATGAACCTTGATGCAAAAATCCTCAATAAAATTCTGGCGAATCGGATTCAAATACATATCAAAAAAATTATACACCATGATCAAGTAGGATTCATCCCTGGTATGCAAGGTTGGTTCAATATACGGAAATCAATAAATGTTATCCACCACATCAATAGACTTAAAATTAAGAACCATATGATCATCTCGATAGATGCAGAAAAAGCATTCGACAAAGTACAGCATCTCTTTATGTTCAAAACTCTGGAAAAATTAGGGATAACTGGATCATACCTCAACATTGTAAAAGCAATCTATGATAAGCCACAGGCCAGCATCATTCTGAATGGAGAAAAATTGAAGGCATTCCCTCTAAGATCTGGTACAAGACAGGGATGCCCTCTCTCACCACTTCTGTTCAACATAGTCCTCGAGACACTGGCCAGAGCAATTAGGCAGACGAAAGAAATTAAAGGCATAAAAATAGGAAAAGAAGAACTTAAATTATCACTATTTGCAGATGATATGATTCTATACCTAGCAGACCCAAAAGGGTCTACAAAGAAGCTATTAGAGCTAATAAATGAATTCAGCAAAGTGGCAGGATATAAGATCAACACGCATAAATCAAAGGCATTCCTGTATATCAGCGACAAATCCTCTGAAACGGAAATGAGGACAACTACTCCATTCACAATATCCCCCCAAAAAATAAAATACTTGGGAATCAGCCTAACAAAAGAGGTAAAAGATTTATACAATGAAAATTACAGAACCCTAAAGAAAGACATAGAAGAAGACCTTAGAAGATGGAAAAATATACCCTGCTCATGGATAGGCAGAACCAACATCATCAAAATGGCGATATTACCAAAAGTCCTATATAAGTTCAATGCAATGCCAATCAAAATCCCAACAGCATATCTTGTAGAAATCGATAAAAGAATCAGGAAATTCATATGGAATAATAAAAGACCCAGAATAGCAAAAACAATACTAAGCAGGAAGTGTGAATCAGGCGGTATAGCGATACCAGACTTCAAACTATACTACAGAGCAATAGTAACTAAAACAGCATGGTACTGGTACCAAAACAGGCGGGTGGACCAATGGTACAGAATAGAGGACACAGTAACCAATCCACAAAACTACAACTATCTTATTTTTGATAAAGGGGCTAAAAGCATGCAATGGAGGAAGGATAGCATCTTCAACAAATGGTGCTGGGAAAACTGGAAATGCATTTGCACCAAAATGAATCTGAATCCCTATCTCTCGCCATGCACAAAAGTTAACTCAAAATGGATCAAGGAGCTTGATATTAAACCAGAGACATGGCATCTGATAGAAGAAAAAGTTGGTTATGATCTGCACGCTGTGGGATCGGGCTCCAAATTCCTCAATAGGACACCCATAGCGCTAGAGTTAACAAACAGAATCAACAAATGGGACTTACTCAAACTAAAAAGTTTTTTCTCAGCAAAAGAAACAATAAGAGAGATAAACAGGGAGCCTACATCCTGGGAACAAATCTTTACTCCACACACTTCAGATAGAGCCCTAATTACCAGAATATACAAAGAACTCAAAAAATTAGACAATAAGATAACAAATAACCCAATCAATAAATGGGCCAAGGACCTGAACAGACACTTCTCAGAGGAGGACATACAATCAATCAACAAGTACATGAAAAAATGCTCACCATCACTAGCAGTCAGAGAAATGCAAATCAAAACTACCCTAAGATACCATCTCACTCCAGTAAGACTGGCAGCCATTAGGAAGTCAAACAACAGTAAGTGCTGGAGAGGATGCGGGGAAAAGGGCACTCTTGTTCATTGCTGGTGGGACTGCAAATTGGTGCAGCCAATTTGGAAAGCAGTATGGAGATTTCTCGGAAAGCTGGGAATGGAACCGCCATTCGACCCAGCTATTCCCCTTCTCGGTCTATTCCCTAAAGCCCTAACAAGAGCATGCTACAGGGACACTGCTACATCGATGTTCATAGCAGCTCAATTCACGATAGCAAGACTGTGGAACCAGCCTAGATGCCCTTCAATAGATGAATGGATAAAAAAAATGTGGCATTTATATACTATGGAGTATTATTCTGCATTAAAAAATGACAAAATCATAGAGTTTGGAGGGAAATGGATGGCATTAGAGCAGATTATGCTAAGTGAAGCTAGTCAATCTTTAAAAAACAAATACCAAATGACTCCTTTGATATAAGGGGAGTAAACAAGGACAGGGTAGGGACGAAGAGCTTGAGAAGAAGATTTACATTAAACAGGGATAAGAGGTGGGAGGGAAAGGGAGTGAGAAGGGAAATTGCATGGAAATGGAAGGCGATCCTCAGGGTTATACAAAATGTCATATAAGAGGAAAGGAGGGGTAAGACAAGATAATACAAATGGAAGAAAGGATGTACAGTAGAAGGGGTAGAGAGAGAAAAGGGGAGGGGAGGGGAGGGGAGGGGAGGGGAGGGGGGACAGTAGAGAATAGGACAGACAGCAGAATACATCAGACACTAGAAAGGCAATATGTCAATTAATGGAAGGGAAACTGGTGTGATACAGCAATCTGTATATGGGGTAAAAGCGGGAGTTCATAATCCACTTGAATCAAACCGTGTAATATGATGTATTAAGAACCATGTAGTGTTATGAACGACCAATAAAAAAAAATAAAATAAAAAAAAAAAATAAAAAAAAATAAAGATTAGAGCAATATGTGACTTGTTAAGGGTTGAATTGTGTCCCTTACAAAAGATCTTAACCCAGTACCCACATATATGACCTCATAAAGAAACAGAGATTTTGGAGCTGTTCAAGTTAAGATGAGGACATTAGGTAGACCCCAATCCAGTATGACTATGTAACTATAAAAAGGGGAAATTTTTTAAAAAAAAAAACATTGTTTAGTTGTCAATGGATTTTTTTTTACTTTATTTATTTATATGTGGTGCTGAGGATTGAACCCAGGATCTCACACACTCCAGGCAAGTACCCTATCACTGAGCTACTACTCCAGCCACCCCCCCCCACCCCGTGCCAATAAAGGGAAATTTAAGAAAACAATTTCTGTGGTAGAAGTCCCCAGATTATGGTACTTTGCTATGTCCACCCAAGGAAATTACTACACTGCTCTTATTGAAAATGAGTCACACCTAATAGGCAAAGTAAAACTCATTTGTCACTTAAGCTTATTAGTTCTGAAACACTTTTTCTGCCATTATATTCTGATTCAGGGAGTAAGGCTTCTCTCCAGGATAGAGGTGTTTAATCAATAGTCAAGTTACTGTGTGAAAGCCTTGTCTTCAGCTGTCACCTGCACAATGAAAGACCATGTGTTAAGAACAAGCCCAGACAGAGGACTATTTTGATGCTAAAATCAATCTTTTAAATAGAGATTAGGTTTGAAAGAAGAGAGAACACTCTTTGATCCACTGTATATTCTCTGTTCCGTCAGTCATCTCTAGCAGGTGTCATTTCACATATTGGGTGATCTCTGGCACAGTAAAGTGGCCACAGGTACCTGCAGCTGGATGCCAGGAAAAGACTCAAGGAAGTTGGAAAAAATCATGTAACTTGTTTTATCAGATTCACCCATCACAAATGAAGAAATACATTGGGGCTCAGTACATTCTCACTGATTCTAATTAG
Source organism: Urocitellus parryii (assembly GCF_045843805.1). Taxonomy (NCBI): domain Eukaryota; kingdom Metazoa; phylum Chordata; class Mammalia; order Rodentia; family Sciuridae; genus Urocitellus; species Urocitellus parryii. The sequence goes on from NW_027551776.1 coordinate 1,350,197, forward strand.
TCGACAATAGCTGGTGGCAGGGACTGGGAATTAAAAACCTGCATAAAGTTTCAAAAGATTCTCTTTTCAAAAATATGCCACGGGCTATCTGGATTACTATGTTTGTATTCATTTGATTATTATAACTATTTTTTTTCATTTATAGGAATACAGATATTTAATACTTGCTAATTAAGACTTTATATTCAAATTCTGGGAGGCTTCATATAAAGCAGTTTGATAGTAGGAAAACAGGTTATCTGATACCATGCAGTCTGCTGACTTAATGTAACATAAAAATGCAAGTTTGTCATTAAAAAGCATATCAGAGGGCTGGGATTGTGGCTCAGTGGTAGAGTGCTCACCTAGCACTGGGTTTGATCCTCAGCACCACATAAAAATGAAATAAAGATATTTTGTCCACCTACAACTAAAAAAATAAATATTAAAAAAGGTTAAAAAAGGCATAGCAGAGGAGAGAAAGTAGAACATTAATATAAGACCATCATGCTATAATGCCACCATGTTGATATGTGCAGAATGAAGAAAGCTGAGACTGTTTTGAAAGAGTCATTCAGTGAGATGAACTTTGTTAGAAACCCCTTATATGTGGAAAGGTTCTATTCTAAACAATGCCTTACAAATCATTAGTCATGTAATTTTGGTTATGATAATTAAAACTACACTTACTTTAATTCTCGTCACCTGTTAAGACTGTGCACAGTATCCAGAATACAAACAAAAGTAAAAGTCATCATGGGGCTAGAAAAACAATTAGCAATAATAAAATGATGAACACTGTAAGTTAAAAGAATAAAAATCAGAAACTAATCAGCCCACTGCATCTTCAAAAGGCTAAGCAAATTGAAAAGAACTTAGATATTTCACTAGGACATGATAAATTGATTGTAAAATTGGTAAAACCTATTTTACTATATTAACACATTTGGAGATTATGATTTTGATATATAAGTGAGAGACTGATACTTGAATTTTCATTGCAGCAATCTATTGTTTGGATTTGTTTGGGGCTACAGCAGATAATTGCCCAATCTTCTTTCTTAGTTGATGCTTATGTTCAATCCCAGAAAACTTCCTTCAAAGTGCAGTTCTATGGACAAACTTGACCCAGACTAAATCACCTGGATTTAGTGACCTTAGTTATATCTCCATTCACTTGTCCCAGGTGTTTCTAAATGTATGGTCAATTATGAGATTGTGTGTACTTTTTAGTCACATTCTATTTGATCATAATGGCATTTGTCCTTTTTCAGAGAGTATGGAACATAGATTGTGTTTTCACAGGTCTGATGTATAAAGTGAGAATAAATCAATGTTAATGTCATATTCTATCCTTTTTAGAAGTGGGCAATAGAACTATAAAGGGATATATTCCCCTAATCTTATTTAATTTTTAGAAAAATTATTAGTATGAGCAAATATGTGCTTTTCTAGACCCCTAAGAGGCTCTTTCTAGCTCATTCAACACAGAGATGTATTGATCAGCCACTATATGTCGCACCTTAGCAGAGTGCTGTGTTATCCCCTGTAGTAGGACCACAACATCAGAAACTGAAGAAACATTTAAACTCATCCAAAAAAGCTTGTTTTTTATTATTGCTTTCCTGGGGGAAGAAAACTTCAATTACCTAAGCAATTCTGAGCTAAGGACATCCCTTCAATTGATTACAGTAAGTGACTTTGCTCCCTAGCTTTGTTGATATTTGTGTGTTACTTCTATTCAGATGTATCAGATTTATTTGGATATATAACTAACTTTACTAGTGTCAATTTTAAGATGAAAAACTCACATATATGTTAGAAAGAAGCAAAAAAGCTCATTTCAGAAGCAAACAAAATATATAAAGGAAATCTATAGGAAGCCTGGTTTTCCACTTGCTACACCCTGCAGACTTCTTAAGCCCCTCTATCTAAGCCATGTAGCATGTTAAGGGATCAATTTAAGACTCTTAATGCTTTCTTGTTGCATTCTTTGTTTTCTGTGTTTGCCATATGAGTGGATTTGGTGGTACAAGCATTAATATCACAAGGTATCGTGATTCTTTAAGAGAACATTTCCTGCAAAACTTTCTAGGAATTAAAAACTCCATTTGTTGCAATAATAGAAGGCATACAACATAAATATGTCTGACTTGAGAAAAAATTAACTTTTTACATCAGTTATTTAGAAATGTAATTTCTGGAGAGTAACATTTGCACATTTATATTTTAAATATACATTCCTTGATTGACCAACAAAGGAACAATATATAATAGTTTATGTATCTCCATGAACCAGGGAAAATGTTGATATTATAAATGTTAAAAATATCATCCACCTTATGAATAAAAAGTTCATCACATGCAATTTAGCTTCAATTTCCTGATATTAAGTAATCTAAAATATTACTTTGGGATGATTAAACATATTTATTATCTACTGATTGAGTGCTTAAGTGAAAGTTCACATACCAAATCAATGTGGGAAGAGCCAGTAGTCAACCTTGACATGAAGGTTTAGAAACTAATGGCTGTCATAAACCAGCTCAAGATGAGGACAATATCCCCAAGGAAAGATAAAGCAAAGGATCTTGAGGATACAACCTACAGGGGTTTTCTTTTGTAATAAAAGTTGGCTTCATGCAGTGTTTCTTTTTATTGAAAGGAAACAAATGAACTTATCTACAAATTTACTCTGGTTCAGAGAAGCTGAACTGAATAACAAATTTATATAATTATATAACTAATTAGAATATGCCAGAAGGCCAAATCAGTTGGACAATTATTGAAATGCAACTTCATGTTTAGACTAAATGTTAAAATGTAATTTTGTGTTCAGCATAAAGGTTAATATGCATCTCTAATATTGCCATACAATTATAAACTCACTTATACTTCAAGATCTTCCCCAAAATCATCACCTGAAGTAGATACATATTTCACTTTAAAATTTCACAATCCATCTTCTCATGCCAGTGGCTTCTGTTAACACCTAAGAAGAGAATGATAATTGCAGAACCAGTCCCAACTTTGAGTTACTAATAACTAATGAGCCTCATTATAAATCCTCAAATACACCATAAACATACCAGGTATGAAATCAAATCCATAATCCAACACCAGTCCCTTGGGTATAGAGTATTATTATCTTACCAGTTGTCCAAGGCAGACCCAGTAGAATCCCTGACATCTTTGTCTCCCAATATCAGTCATTCTGGTCCTTTTCTAAGGCTGCTTCAAATCCACCATGCAAGTATTTATCCTCTGGTATCATCCAAATTCAAGTGACTTGTTCTTGACCTAAACAGGAGACAACAACATCTACCCTTGATGTCACCCATTCTCCACATGCAGCCAGGATAGTCTTCTCAAAATGTGTATCAAATTTGTTGATCCACTGCTTAGTGCTGCTGCAGGAATCAAATATTGCCAGACTGTTTTGGCCAACTCCTATCATATGACCAAGGGTACACCTTGAAGAAAGCCACTGAAACAGGAACAAAGAAGATTTCATCTAAGGGGATTGAGGTCAGAAATTTGGACTAAACTGCAACTCACTTTTCCTTTGAGTCTGGTGGCTTGCACAACCAGCTGAAGAAGGTATGGAAGCCAAGTTGGTGGACATGATTGCATTTGAGTACTGAGCCTTCGAAGAACATAGTTGGTGGTGAAGTGCTTGAGATGTGCTGTGCCCCCTTTACCCAGGGCAGTTGGTTACCATGCCGTACAAGTAGAATTCTCAGGAGTCACCTGAGATCCTGACACCCAGTAGAGATGAGCATCTGCCAGGCTCTAGGAGTGTGTTGACCTAATTTTTATGTAGTTGACTCCACCCAACAAAGTTACACACAGAATGTGATCTCAGCCACCAGAGCTTCCCATTTAGAACTCCATGTCAGCCTCAACCTGCAAATGCATCAATCTACTCTGCCCCAACCAAACTCCAGCAGACAGTACTTCCCACTCCATCCTACCTTGTATGGGTGAGTAGAGAAGCTAAGAGCCATTTAAACCAGCTTTGAACCTATGCCACTCCAGCCAAGAGTCTCTTGAGCAACATAAGAGTAAGGGTTGAATCACCCCCAAGCCCTTGCTCTCTCTAAGGGGTACAGAGCTCAAGACAAAAATGGAAAGAAGGACAGTGTGGCATAAGTAGTAGATATCAGTCCTTGTCCACAGTTTTGACCACATCAGTAGAGACAATTCTTTCATTTTTCATTATGATTTTTTTTGTTTTTGTCGTATATGTTGATTGGCTTACACTGTGGATATATAAAGAGATTTTTATCTTATCATTTTCTCTTTTGATTATCCTTTTACTATTTTGTTTTGTTTTTTAAAGATTAGTGGTTTTTTTTTTCTTTTTTCTTTTTGGTTAATTTTCTCAGCTTCTCCCTCTAATAGTTAAATTCTCTTGTTCTCTATCAATCTGACACTGTATTTTGTTTCAGTTTAAAACTTTTGTTATCCCCCCATTCATTATGGCCTTCACTTTCTACCTCTCTTCTACTTTATATTTTTCACCTTTGGCAAAATATTCTAACCTTTCTTTTGCCTTCCTTTCTCATTTTATTCCTTCTTAACTGTATTTTTGCCATATTTTAAAACTATTTAGTTTACATAATTTTTGTTCCCACCATTTTTTTTTGCAGTTATTACTACTGTGGGTGTTACAGCTGACATTAGTGTTTACTTTAATGCTAAATCTAGTTCACTGTTTGTTGTTGCTGTTTTAATTTATGACACCATCACTTCTCATTTTGTGATTAATTAGTATTGTAGATATCAAAATTGACACCTGGTATTTATTTGAATGTTGCAAATTGTTCACTCTTATTGTTGCTGTCATTTATTTTCCCTTTTCTGTAGTTGCTGGGTATTGGATGCGACACTTCAAAGTGGTGGAGTATAGTCTCTGCTACTGTGTTACCCCCAATCCAGCTAGGATATTTTGCATCTTTTTCCACACATAACTTAACTAAGCTCAAACTTCTGCAATACTTTAACACAAAGAGTGGAAGGGGACCCCAGCCTGACAACCATGGCCCAAGTAGAAACAGCCGGGGAGAAGGCTCAATTCACCCATGGACATTTGTTCCTGTAACAACAACAGAGAGAAATAACACAAAGACCTCAATATAAGTTATTCCATATACTCTTATAATATGCAGAGTTGCCAAATCTAGGACAATCACTCAGGGTGATTGTCCTTGAACATTCAGATAGTATTAAAGAAAAAATAAAAAGAAACTACAATCATAATTTACAAGAACTCAGGGACAATATTAAGGGACCAAACGTAATGCTCACAGGCATTAAAGGAGGACCAGAGATGTAGTATCAAGGCAGTGATATAATAGCACAAAAATGCCTGAAGCCTTGAGAATGAGATGAACCTCCCAATACTAGAAGCATTTAGAACCTCAAATAGACTTGACCAGAAAAAAACTTCTTCATACTCTATTGTAATTCCAATACCAAAATTTCAGTTCACAGAAAAAAAATTAAACGCTACTAGAATTTTAAAAGCCAGATCACATTTAGAGAACAACCAATCAGATTAACATCTAATTTCTTAATAGAAACCCTAATGTTCAGGAGGGCTTAAGAACAATGTATTTCAAATTCTGAAAAGAAAATAACAGACAACCAAGATTATTCTATCCAATAAACCATCAGAATTGTACTATTAGGTTTGAAAAAGAAAGAAAAAAACCTAACAAGATAAGCATAAATGAAAGGAATTTATTACTACTATGCCAGCATTTCAGAAGATACTTAAAATAATTCAACACATAGAAGAAGATTTAAAACAACCAAGAGATCTTGGATAAGAATAAATTACATTAGAAGTGTGGATGAACATGTAACAATTAGGATAGAAGTAAACATTAAATGTAAATCAAAATGACAAGAAATAACACATTCCTTCATATAACAACACTGGATTCAAATGATCTCATTTCTCAAAGTAATAAACATAGATCATAAGAGTGGACTAAAAAACAAGATCCAATTATTGTTGATCGCAAGAAACACATCTATGATCAAAGATATTCACAGGCTAAAAGTAAAATACTGAAAAATGTTATTTTGTGTAAATGAAACTTGAAAGCAAGCAGGAATACCAATTTATACTCAACAAAGCAGATTTCAAGCAAAGAAAGGAAAAAAAGGAGGTCACCATGTATTGGTAAAGGGAACAATCCAACAAGAAAATATAAGGATGGTAAACATTTATGTCCCAAACACTAGTAAACCTAAAAACAAACATTATGCTACATAAAAGTTCATATAGACGCCAAAATAATAATACCAGGTGATTCCTATATACCTCTCTCATTAACTACATAGGTCATCCAGACATCAAATCAACAAAGATACTGCAGAGTTAAATCATACTGTAAATCAAATGGATTTAAAAGATATTACAAAATATTTCATCCAATGACAGCTGAATGCACTTTCTTTTCAGCTTTCACCAAAACAGATTATATTTTAGGCAACAAAGCAAGTGTTAGCAAATACAAAAAAGTTGAAATAATTCCATATATCTTATTCCAATGATAATGGAATGAAATTAAAAATCAAGAGCAAGAAGAAAACCACAAACTCTACTAAGACATGCAGATTGAACAACTTGACATTTTAATGATGAGTGATCATCAAAGGATTCTGAGAAGAAACTAAAAAAATTCTAAGACTCAAACTAGAAATACAATATATCAGGAGTAGAGAAGCCGCTGCAGAAGCCACCCAGAGACGTTGACATCTGGCATGCCTGGGAGCCATGGGATCCTCAGTGGGTGGCAACCAGGGCCTTGTGGCCACCATGTGTTCTCAAGCTCAACCGTCTCCTTAGACATGTGGTATCCACAGTGGAAGAGCATCCAGCTGCCACTCGTGTCTCCAGGTGTCAAGGTCCTGGTCTCCCCAAAGCCATGAGGTATAGCGGTACCCTGTGGCCCAGCTCCCTCCTGCACCCTGTCCACCCTGGCAAGAAAGAAGGTTGACCTAAGGCCATGCCAGGTTCCCAGCTCCTTGTAGTGCTACTTTGCACCCTGGGGGTGCTACCCCGAAGTACTCATTGCCTGTGCCCTCTGGCACCCCGCTATGTCTCTGGCCCACCCACTGCTACATGCCTGCTGTCTTGAGGCAACCATCATTCTTCCAAAATGTGGCACAACCTCAGGGTGACGCTGCTGGTGTTCGTGGCCACACTCCTGATCGTCCTGCTGCTGATGGTGTGTGGAACTAGCCTTAACATAATCAAAGACATATATGACAAACCCAATGCCAACACTGTACTGAATAGGGAAAACCTGAAAGGATTTCCTCTAAAATTAGGAAGAAGACAAGGATGTCCACTCTCACCACTTCTATTCAATATAGTCCTGTGACTAAAGAGTCACAGCAATTAGGCAAGAAAGGGAAATAAAAGGGATTCAAATAGAAAAGAAAAAGTCAAATTGCCTCTGATTGCAGATGATGTTATCCATAACTTAGAAGATCCAAAAAATTCCACCAGTAAACTTCTAAAGCTTATAGCTGATAAACAAACTTAGTAAAGTAGCAGGATATAAAATCAACATATAGAAATCAATTGCTTTCCTATACACTAGTGATAGATCTGAGAAAGAAATCAGGGAAAAAATGTTCATTAACAATAGCTTCCAAGAACATAAAGTAGTTAGCAACAAATTTAACCTAAAAGGTGAAAAATTTCTCTCAGAAAAATTTACAAAACATTGAAAAAATTTATCAAATTGAAGAAGACACCAAAAGACAGAAAGACCTCCCATGTTCATGGTTAGGGAGATTTAATATTGTTAAAATGGCCATACTATCAAAATCAATCTGGAGATCCAATGCAATTGCCATTGAAAAACGAGTGATACTCTTCTCAAAACCAGAAAAAATTCCTTAGATTTGTACAGAAGAACAAAAGACCCTGGATAGTCAAATTCACACAACTAGAGGAATCTGGTTGACAAAGGTGCCAAAAAGTTACACTGGAGACAAGACAAGCCTCTTTAACAAGCTATGCTGGGAAAACTGGATATTCACAGAAGATTGAAAACAGATACCTGTCCCTCACTCTGCAAAAGTCAAAGACTTAGGATTAAGATCAGAAACTCTGCAACTGATAGAAGAGAAAAAAGAAAAAGTGGAGAGTGTTAGAAGACCCCTATACAGCTGCTCTCCACAGAAATCTCCAACACTGTGACCCCACTCAGGGCTCTAGGTCTCAGTGTTCAAGCAGGACTCCTGGCTCCCAACACCTAAAATCCGAAGAGCTAGCCACACAGAGCTTGCGAGCACCTTAGCAGAATCACCTATCAACACATCTGCAGATCTCCGAGACTTCGCTCCGCTCCCACCCAGGTCACTCAGCTGCTACCTAACACAGCACAACACCACCTCCCAGCTTTCCCTACCTCACCAGACACCCTGGGGCTGAAAGCAGACTGCCTCCATCTTGGCTCAACATTCTGCCCATATTAGGTGGGAGAAGCAACCAGATCAGATCTCCAGCAGCCAGGTAACAGATTTGCAACCTCTCCTCTCCCCAGCCATGGTAACACAACACAGCAGCTGCCCAACACAGGCGCTCAGTGCAATCAGGGCACCACCCACAAGAGCCTCCGTGTGAGAGGTTCCTCAATTGGGAATTGTTAATGGAGAGGGAGACTAAAGTTTGAAGCCTAACAGAGAGATCAGGAACTGGGAAATCTCCAGGCAAGATGGGGAGATAATTCCAGGTGCTCAAGTCATATAAGCAGTCCCAAAAAGAGACCCATGAGGTGTAGTCTTCCTGCAGAGACTGGCGGGTGCCATTCCCCACTTCCAGCTACTCTGCACCAGGACCAGTCTTCCTACCCTGGTTACTTCCACCATCCTGAGGGCAGAGAAACCAGCTTACAACAGACAACCCTGCCTATTGGATGAGAAGAGAAGCAGGAAAGATACAGATCTCTAAAACTAGCAACAACTCTGGTTTCTTCCTTCTGAGTATTTTTTTCTCTTTCTCTTCTATACCTCTATTCTCTAGCCCTCACATCCCCAACATATGTGAAATCAAGAACTTTGCATGAAATAGGATTTTGAGAACTGAGTCATATGAATAATAAATATTTTTTTCTTTTTTCTTCTTTCATTTTTCTTTCTCCCTCCAAATTTTATGATTTTAAATTCCTGTATTTTTCTAAATACATATAAGTGTTTGTTTGATGTACTCTACTGTCTTCCCACATACTTGTCTACCCTATATTACTTCCTGTCTATTCTCTTGCTACTAATCCTCTTCATTTGATTTCTCTTTCACACTTCTTAAGATACATTAACTCTATATCCTCACATCCTACCTTCTAAGCATATTGTCCTATGCCCTACTCTCAGTTCATTGTCCATCATCAGAAACTATAAACCTTTTTACAAAACTACTGATTATATTTTAGATAATAATTGAATCCAATACTTCTGTACATTGATACTAAACTGTAAATGCCTTAATAACAACAAATTGTTCATAAGTGGTATATTGTTGATATTGGGATCTGTTAACATTGTACTTCCCCACAAAGGAGAAATCTTGGAACCCTACAAGAGCACTACAAACCTATAGGGTAAAACCAATAACACCCCAGACCCACAGAGCAGGAAAGGAAGACACATGAGCAACATGAAAAGACAAGGGAAGAAAGTGTCCCAAACAAATCAAGACACCACATCATTAGAATCATTGGCAGCCACAGCAGAAGAAATTACACAGAAGGAGTGTAGAATGTACATGGTTAAAATGTTCTGTGAACTCAAGGAAGATATAAGAAAGCAAATACAGGCAGTGAAAGATCACTTTGACAAGGAGCTACATAAACAAAGTAGGAAGAAAAAGGATCACCTCAACAGGGAGATACAGGTTCTAAAAAAAAAAACAAAACAAAACAAAAAAAAAACAACCAAACAGAAATCCTTGAAATGAAAGAAACAATAACCAAAATTGAAAACTCAAATGAAAGCATCACCAACAGAGTAGACCACTTGAAAGATAGGACATCAGACAAAGAAGACAAAATATATAATCTTGAAAAGAAAATAGACCATAGAGTGATAATGGTAAGAAAACATGAGCAGAACATTCAATAAATATGGGATAGCATAAAAAGACCAAATTTAAGAGTTGTTGGAATAGAGGAAGACATAGAGGTCCAAACCAAAGGAATGAACAATCTATTCAGTGAAATAATATAAGAAAACCTCCCAAACATGAAGAATCAATTGGACATCTAAATTAAAGAAGCCTACAGTATGCCAAATATACAAAGTCACAACAGATCCACAACAAGGCACATTTTAATAAAAATGCTCAACATAAAGAATAAGGAAAGAATTTTAAAAGCCACAATAGAAAGTAATCAGATTATATATAGGGGAAAACCAGTTAGGATAATGACAGATTTTCAACACAGACCTTGAAAGGTAGAAGATCCTGGAACAATATATATTAAGCTCTGAAAGAAAATAGGTGCCAACCAAGAATATTGTATCCAGAAAAATTTAGGTTTATATTTGAAGATGAAATAAAAACCTTCCATGATAAAAGTTAAAAGAATTTATAGTTAGAAAACTGGCACTATAAAACATCCTTGGAAAAATATTCCATGAAGAGGAAACGAAAAACAACAATGAAAATCAGCAGAGGGAGGTAGTACTCTAAAGGAAAAACTAATCAAGAAGAAAATCAAGTCAAGTTAAATAACAAAAAATTAAAAATATGGCTGAGAATACAAACCATTTCTCAATAATATTAATGAATGTCTCAACATTCAATAATAACCCTGAATGTTAATGGCTTAAACTCACCAATCAAAAGACATAGGCTAGCAGATTGGATAAAAAACAAACAAAAAGACCCAACAACATATGGCCTCCAGGACACTCATGTGATAGGAAAAGACATACACAGACTGAAGATGAAAGGTTAGGAAAAATCATACCACACACATGGACTGCAGTATCAAGCAGGGGTTTCCATCCTCATATTAAATAAAGTAGATTTTAAGCCAAAGTTAATCAAAAGGGATAAATATGGACATTACATACTACTCAAGAGAACCATATACCAACAAGAGATAACAATCATAAATATATATGCCCCAAACAATGGTGAAGCTATGTTCATCAAACAAATTCTTCTCAGGTTCAAGAGTCAAATTGACCACAACACAATAATCTTGGGAGATTTTAACATACCTCTCTCACCACTGGACAGATCTTCCAAAGAAAAGTTGAATAAAGAAACTATAGAATTCAACAGTATAACCAATAACTTAGACTTAACTGACATATATAGAATATTTCAACCTGCATCAAGTGGATACACTTTCTTCTCAGCAGCACATGAATCCTTCTCTAAAATAGACCATATACTATGTCACAAAGCAACTCTTAGCAAACACAAAAAAGTAGAGATACTAACATGCATTTTATCAGAAAATAATGGAATGAAATTGGAAATCAATGACAAAATAAAAATTACTCCAATACCTGGAGACTAAATAATTACTACTGAATGAACAATGGGTTGCAGAAAACATCAAGGAGGAGATGAAAAAATTCTTAGAGATAAATTAGAATATAGATACAACATATTAAAATCTCTGGGACACTGTGAAAGCAGTTCTAAGAGGAAAGTTTAGTGCATGGAGTTTGTTTCTTAAAAGAAGAAAAAGTTAACAAACAAATGACTTCACATTACAGATCAAAGCCCTGGAAAAAGAAGAACAAATCAACAGAAAAAGCAGTAGAAGGCAATAAATAATTAAAATTAGAGATGAAATCAATGAAATCAAAACAAAAGAAACAATTGAAAAAATTGACAAAACAGTTGGGTTCTTTGAAAAAAAATTGACAGACCTGTAGCTGTGCTAATGAAGAGACAGAAATAAAACTCAAATTACCAGCATATGTGATGAAAAAGGTGATATCACAACAGACACTATAGAAATACAGAGAATAATTAGAAATTATTTTGAAAAATTATACTCCAATAAAATAGAAGACATTGAAGGCATCAACAAATTTCTTAAGACATATGATTTTCCCAGATTGAACCAGGAATATATACACAATTTAAACAAACCAATATCAAGTGATGAAATAGAAGATGCCATCAGAAGCCTACCAACTAAGAAAAGCCCAAGACTGGATGGATACACAGCTGAGTTTTACAAGACCTTTAAAGAATTAAAACCAATGCTCTTCAATTTATTACAGGAAATAGAAAAAGAAGCAGCACTTCCAAACTCATTCATAAGGCCAAAATCACCCTGATTCCAAAATCAGGCAAAGAAACACCAAAAAAAAAAAAAGAGAGAGAGATAACTTCAGAACAATATCTCTAATGAACATAGATGCAAAAGTTCTCAATAAAATTCTGGCAAATTGAATAACAAACATATCAAAAAGATCGTGCACCATGATCAAGTGGGATTCATCCCATGGATGCAAGGTTGGTTCAACATATGGAAATCAATAAATATAATTCATCCCATCAACAGACACAAAGATAAGAATCATATGATCATCTCAATAGATGCAGAAAAAGCATTTGACAAAATTGAGCACCCCTTCAGGTTCAAAACACTAAAAAAACTAGGGATAGCAGGAACATATCTAAACATCATAAAGGCTATCTATGCAAAGCCTCAGGCCAACATCATTCTAAATGGGGAAAAATTAAAGGCATTCCCTCTAAAAACTGGAACAAAATGGGGACATCCTCTTTCACCACTTCTATTCAACATAGTTCTTGAAACACTGGCCAGAGCAATTAGACAAAGAAATTAAAGGGATGTGTATAGGAAAAGAACAACTTAAATTAGCACTGTGTGCTGATGATATGATTTTATATCTAGAAGACCCAAAAATCTCCACCAGAAAATTTCTAGAACTAGTAAATGAATTTAGCAAAGTAGCAGGATATACAATCACCACCCATAAATCAAAGTCATTTAAGTATATCAGTGACAAATACTCTGAGAGGGAAATAAGGAAAACTACCCCATTTACAAGAGCCTTAAAAAAAATAAAATACTTGGGAAGCAACTCAACTAAAGAGATGAAAGATCTATGCAATGGAAACTACAGAACCCTAAATAAAAAAATTAAAGAGGACCTTAGAAGATAAAAAGATCTACTTTGCTCCTGGATAGGCAGAATTAATATTATCAAAATGACCATACTACCAAAAGCACTATACAGGTTTAATGCAATTCCAATCAAAATCCCAATGACATTCCTCATAGAAATAGAAAAAGCAATCATGAAATTCATCTGGAAAAATAAGAGACCAAGAATAGCTAAAGCAATCATTAGCAGGAAGAGTGAAGCAGGTGGCACAACTATACCAGACCTCAAACTATACTACAGAGTAATAGTAACAAAAACAGCATGGTATTGACACCTAAACAGACCGGAAGACCAATGGTATAGAATAGAGGACACAGAAACTAACCCACAAAATTACAATTATCTTATATTAGACAAAGGGGCCAAAAACATGCATTGGAGAAAAGATAGCCTCTTCAACAAAATGGTGCTAGGAAAACTGGAAATCCATATGCCCAAGAAAATGAGCTTAAATCCCTATCTCTCATCATGCACAAAACTCATCTCAAAGTGGATCAAAGACCTAGGAATTAAACCAGAGACTCTGCGTCTAATAGAAGAAAAAGTAGGCCCTAATCATCATCATGTGGGTTTAGGTCACAACTTCCTTAATAAGACTCCTATAGTGTAAGAATTAAAACCAAATAATTAATATATGGGATGGGCTCAAACTAAAAAATTTCTTCTCAGCAAAAGAAACAATTTGTGAGGTGAATAGAGAGCCTACATCCTGAGAGTAAATATTTACCCCTCACACATCAGATAGAGCAGTAATCACTAGGGTATAGAAAGAACTCAAAAAGTAAGGACCAAAAAACAATAATCCAATCAATAAATGGGCCATGGGCCTTGACAGACACTTCTCAGAATATATGAAAAAAATGTTCATCATCTCTAGGAATTAGAGAAATGCAAATCAAAACTACTCTAAGATATCATCTCACTCCAGTCAGAATGGCAGTTATTATGAAGACAAATAACAATAAGTGTTGGCAAGGATGTGGGGAAAAAATGGTACACTCATTCATTGCTGGTGGGACTGCAAATTGGTGCAACCAATATGGAAAACAGTATGGAGATTCCTTGAAAAACTGGGAATGGAACCACCATTTGACCCAGCTATCCCTCTCCTCAGCCTATACCCAAAGCACTTAAAAACAACATACTACAGGGACACAGCCACATTAATGTTTATAGCAGCACAATTCATAATAGTTAAACTGTGGAACCAACCTAGATACCCTTCAGTAGAGGAATGGATAAAAAAAAGTGGCATATAAACACAATGGAATATTACTCAGCAATTAGAGAATAAAATAATGGCATTTGCAGTTAAATGGATCGAGTTGGAGAAGATAATGCTAAGTGGAGTTAGCCAATCCCAAAAAAACAAATGCTGAATGTTTTCTCTCATATAAGGTGACTGATTCATAGTGGGGTAGGGAAAGGGAGCACGGGAGGAATAGACAAACTCTAAATAGGGCAGAGGGGTGGAAGGGGAAGGGAGAGGGCATGGGGTTAGCAATAATGGTGGAATGTGATGGACATCATTATTTAAAGTACATGTATAAAGACATGAATTGGTATAAGCATACTTTATATACAGAGATATGAAAAATTGCTCTATATGTGTAAACAGAATTATAAATACATTCCACTATCTTGTATTTAAAAATAAAATCAATTTAAAACAGAAAAGAAAAAGAAAATGCTGCAACATATAGGTGTAGGTAATGATTTCTTCAATAGGACTTTATAACTCAGTAAATAAGAGCAAAAAGTTAGATGTCATCACAGTGAAGGGAACAATTCATAGCACAAGGACGGAATCCACAGAATAGGAAAGAACCCTTTGCCAGCTATTCTAACAGAAGATTAATATCTAGACCACATAAAGAACTCAAAAAACTCAATATCAGAAGCCCATTCAATAAATGGGCAAAAAATTTTAGACATTTTCAAAAAGCAAAAGTATAAATGGCCAAAAATTATATTTTAAAAATGTTTGACAACTATAGTCATCTGGGAAATATAAATCAAAACTACAATGAGTTTTCATTTCAAATTACAAATAACAATAGATGCTGTCAGAATGTGGGAGGAAAGAACCCTTATACAGCCTTTGTAGGAATGTAAATTAGGATAGCAACTATGGGAGTAATTATAGAGATTCCTCAAAAGACTAGGAATGGAACCACAATATGACCCAGCTATACTATTCACTCCTGAGTATTTAACTAAAAGATTTAAGTCAGCATAGAATAGTGACCCATGCCTGTCCATGTTTAGAAGAGCAATTCACAACTGCAATTTTGAATTACTGTATGAATTACCAAGTTCAGAACCAGCCTAAGTATCAGTCAATAGATGTTTGAATAAAGAAAATGTGATATATAGACACAACGGAGTTTTTTTTCAGCCTTAAAGAATCATAAAACTATGTCATTTGCAGAGAAATGGATAGAACTAGAGACCATTGTTAGACAAAATAAGTACAGTCAGAAAGTCAAGAATCATGTTTTCTCTCAAATGTGGAATTTAGCCAGAAAAGAAAAAAAGGATCTCATGAGAGCAGTAACATAGAGGAAGGGGATGAGGGGAAGGGAAGAAAGGAGAGTAAGGAGGTGCTGAGCATTTAAATTTATCAAATTATGCAATGTGCATATACAAACATACCACAATGAAACCCACTATTCTGTGTAATTTCTATGTGCTGATAAAAGAATATCAGTTAACAAACTGGGAGGCATCTATGCGAAACAGAGAAAAACTCCTGGATACACAGGATCCTAAAACTGTGTGTCCAGGAGAGATGTTTTCTATAATCTTGAAACAATTTCACTTTAAAGCTTGTTGCTAGTGCATTCTGCCTGTGTGCTGCAGCTTGGTGCTGGGTGTGTACAGTGCATGTCAGTCACTACAGTCGTCATCCAAGTCTTGCCTTGAGTCCTTGCTTCCAAGACACTGGTCAGGAGAAGATGAACCAAGAACAAATTGAAACATGAATCTTCAGAATTTTAAGTGTTATCCATTCCTCAGCCCATTGTCTGTGTGATTATCTACTTCCATTCCTAGTATTTGGGGCGCTGTGGATTAAATGTCTTGACCCCAACTTTAAATATTGAAGACTTAATCTCTAACGTGATGGTGTTAGGATGTTGGGGCCTTTGGGAAGGAGCTCAGTTATGAAAGTGGAGCTTAACCCTCATAAACATGAGAAATTACTTTTCCTCTCTTTTTACTCTGTGAAGATACAAGGAAAAGGCTGTATCTATAATTCAGGATGTGGGTCATCAGAATCCCTCTAATCTTGCACTTCCACCCTGCAGCAAGATGAGAAATAAGTGTCTGCTGCTTAAGCCATTGACACCCAGAGATCTCACAAAGACTCACACATAGAACCATACACAGACCCCAACAAAGAGCCATGGTGAACATCACAGAGACCTCTGACAGCCACCACAGAAAATATCTCACAAGGATTCCCCTTAAAAATAAGGGAACAGCCCAGCACAGTGGTGCTTGCCTGTAATTCCAACAGCTTAGGAGGCTGAGGCAGGAGGATCACAATTTCAAAACAAGCCTCAGCAGCAGTAAGACACTAAACATCTCAGTGAGACCCTATCTCTAAATAAAATTCAAAATAGGGCTGGAGATGCAGCTCAGAGGTGGAGTGTCCTTGATTTCAATCCCTAGAGACACCCCCCAAATAATAAGAGAACAGATCCTCAAACAGATCTCACAGAGACCTCCACACAGGCCTCTGACAGAGACTTGCACTGAGAGAAATTTCAGAGACCTCTCATGGAGACCTAAGGCAGAGATCTCCCTCAGTAACTTCTCAATGCCACAGTATTTTCACCACTCCCTCACAGAGACACCACTTAGTCTCCCAGACCCTATGGAAGCTTCAAAGATTCTCATAGAGACCTCACAGAGACCCCAGAAAGATGACCATACAAGAACCAATAGAGACAGTACAGGGACTTTCAGTGCAATAGCGAAACCTCACAGAGATTTCCCAGGGACTTCACAAAGATCACCTTCAGAGACTTCTCCCAAAGAGATCTCTAACACAGAATAGGCATAGAAAGACCTCACACAGAAACTTGTGCAGAGGAACCATAGAGTGACCTCCCACAGAGACCACACACATTTATCAGGTGATGGCACAGTAACCTCTCAGGGCAACATTACACAGTAATTCTCACAGGACCTCATATTGCCCCACATACCCAGAGAACCTCCACAGTGATTTTACAGGTTTTCTACAGAGTTGTCCACACAGAACTCACCCAGAGACAAAACATGAAGACCTCTTCCTGCCCCAGAGAGTCCTTAACAGAGATGCCACAGAGATGTCCTACAGTGCCTCCCAGGATTACAAAAGCCTCACAGTCTCCCACAGGGACCTCCTCCTACATAGAAAATCCACAAAGACATACATAAAGATCTCACCACAAGAGAGTCCTCAATGAAGATTCTTACATAGAATCCTCTACACGTAGCTCCTCAGAGACCTCACACAGATTTCAAGAGACCCTCCACAGGCACTTCATAGAGTTCCCAAAGAAACCTAACACATGGAGAACTTTCACAGAGACCCCACATCCATTCCTCCTTCCTAGTGGATCTGAAACCACTTCACCAACTGTAAGCACAAGAGGGACACCACCAGCCTTGTCCTGTCCCCAGAACCCCAAGACACTGAGACACGGCCTCCCAAATGGTGTTCTCTGCTTGGGAAAATCCTCTGGAACTTTGGTTCCATGGTAATGCCATTGCTTCTGAATAGAGGAACTGCAGATTCCAAATACAGAACTGCCAAATTCCTTCCTCTATGGGTTTTCACCAGCCTCACCTCTGACCCACACTTTAGAGAATCTCGAATTTTAAACGTGAATAAAATTCTGCCAACCTTCAGTGAGAGAAATTATCTTGTTTGTCTAGCTTTAGTATTGACAAGTAAAATGTATCAATGTCATATTTTATTTCATTGGAGACAAGAACTGAGCAGCAAAGAGGCATCTGGACTCATATCTATCTCCCAGGGGGCTGTCCAACTAACACATTATTTTGCACATAGCTGGTAATATGAAACTTGGAGAATTAGCTGTATTTTCAAATGAAAAAAGCTAAGAATCATGAAAAGATTTTTTTACAAACAAGATTTCTGACAATATTCTTAGTTTATCCTCTGGGAAGTTCATATTTAATCCTTTATTGTTGTAATGTTTTCTTCCTTAAAATGTGGTAAAGCCCTCAAATAATATATTTTGGGGAGGAGGGGCTACCAGGGATTGAATTAAGGGGCGTTCTACCACTGAGCCACATCCTCAGTCCTATTTGTAGTTTATTTAGAGCCAGGGTCTCACCGAATTGCTTAGTGCCTTGTTTTTGCTGAGGCTAGCTTTGAACTTGTGATCCTCCTGCCTCAGCCTCTCCAACTGCTGGGACTACAGGAATGTGCCACCTTGCCCAGCTGTGAAATGATACTACACATTTCCAAAATATAAAGTGTTAATGTTCAGTGAACATAGCTTAAACTAAGCTATGTAGAAGATTTCATTTGGAAAGAATTCTAAGAAATGAATATTTTCTAAGACTCAGGCAGTCGAGCTCTGTTATATGTTCATTATAGGGCTGAAAAGGACACGTAACTTCAAACAGTTTAGAATCCTTCAAAATATATCACTTAATCCATGTTTGAGATACACACAGAGACTAATGAAACTCCTAGTAGGGAACATTAAAACATCTGAATTGAGAAAATTGTACATTTAATCATATTTATATTAGAATAATCCATAATGAAAAGTTTCAATTATTATACCTCAGCACTTTCCAAAGGATGCAATTGGTAAAATTACACATTTCTTATCACTTATAAGCAATGTACTTATCTCATTTTTTAAAAGACATCTGTCAAGCATGTGTCACTGGTTGGGTCTCTCAGGTTATCCATCATGATAAAAGCATCACAGTCCTTTTATTAAAAGAAGTAGAGCTGACACAAGGACTCCTTAAGTCTATTTGTTTCAATAAGAAGTCCCATTCTCCATAATTAAAAATTTACACCTATTAATTTTTCTACTCTACTCTCTTGTAATGTCATCAAATCATAAAATAAAGAAATACGATCATGGATGTCCTCTAATACTCTCTATTGGACTATTTGTTTTTTTATAGTGGAACTTACACAGGGTAAGTTTAGGTTATCAAAGAAACAGGAAACAAATTAGGAAATATTCTATACGGAAAATGCTTTACAAAGAATAGTGCATCCTTTTCAAATTGATTTTTAATATTATTAATTAAGTGATTACTACTCAATCTTTAGAGGTGGTTGTAAAGACTGAAAACAGATAAGCATTCATAATAATATTTAATTACTATGACATGCTGAATGTATTGTCCCTCAGTAGCAATTCATAGTTCAATAAGCTGGGCAAAACAGCAATGAACAGTTTGCATTAAACAACATTCCCATAACTCACTGTATATATCCATCTGTCACATGTCACCTTGATGATTTGTGTGTCTAATTTTCATGGCAGAAACCCAGAACCTTATCCAGAAGTAATCCAGGGGTTCAATCCATTACAAAGATATTTATACTACAAACTTCATAGCTACCTGTATTTTATTTTAATAAAATTTACCTACTATAAATCTTATAAATATTTCAGCATTTTAAAACATACCAAGAAATAGATAACCAAAAAAATTAAGATATTGGAGAACATAAATACATCTCCTTTGTTTTCAAATTTTTCACGTCAAAACCTTTTGATGCAAATAATTTGTTTTGTTTTGTTTCACAGTACTGGAGATTGAATCTGGGTCCTAGTATGAACACATGCTATACCACTGAGCTATACCCCAAGCCCCTTTTTTCTTTCATTCTTTTTTGTGGTGCTGGGGATTGAACCTAGGGCCTTGTGCATGCAAGGCAAGCACTCTACCAACTGAGCTATATTCTCAGCCCTGCCCCCTTTTTATTTCATTTTGAGTCAGGGTCTTGCTAAGTTGCTGAGGCTGTTTTTCAACTTGCAATCATCCTCAGAATCCTGAATATCTGGGATTACATGTGTGTACCACCTTGCCCAAGTTGAAGTGCCTTTTTAAATCCACAGATGAAAGACTCTCTAAATGACATCTAGAATCTATTGCAAATTTAGTTTTGAAATAGACTTTTATTTAATAAGGTTTCATATTGACTTCAATGAATCAGGCACTCCAGAATACAATGTGGAGTGGTAAAATATGTGATTCCTTCTTCATATTTCAAGGGAAAAAGCTCTTTTGCAAATAAGCAAAAACAAAAACAGGAAGGCATTCTACAATGTTATCTCTAAGAATAATTCCCCTTCATAGACTACAATGCTGTTGACAATTTCAAGGACTTTTACATGTAAAGAATTCCCACAGGAAGAAATTACTCCAAGCTTTCCCAAACACAGCTACACTTTCTGTCCTTCTCACCACCTTAACAGTATGACACATCCAGCTCCAGATAGTCCCAATGGCTTCCCTGTTCTCCAAGGTTGGTCACATTCATAACCATTTTTGTAACACAATAAATTGCTGTAATTATTTCCAGGGCCAAGGTGGATTGTTGCATTTTACAAACAAATACAGGACTCTGTGATTACTCAGAGGTTTTCTGGGGCCCCCCTCCTTGGGATGAATTGTCATATCCAGAACAATCTATCTCCCCATAAACATGTGACCCATGCTTCTCACACCCATGGTACAGTTATGCAAACAACACAAGTGATACCATCACAAGTGATAACATTCAGAAAGCTATAAAATAATGCTTTGCCAGCCACAGTGAATGGGAATTAGAAGATGCTAAGCTCTCCTCTAGGAAACATTTTTGTGCATTAGTTTTTCTCATTCTCATTGTGACATTACATTACATCTGAAGTTATTCTTCCCCCCTCTGTCCAATACTTGAAATTGCTGCCACCAGCTCCTTGATGTTCTCAACAATCTCTACCATTTTTTTCCTTTGACCAGTTGACCATTCAGACATCTCTTTTAGGAATCCTCCTGAAACTTTACAAGTAAGACCATCCCTCCACTCTTTTATATTTCTGCCACAATCTGTTGCTAGGAACACTTTACATACCTATTTCCAATATCAATAAAAACTTCATGAGGTGTACAAATTTTTTGTATGCTGTGGGTCCCTAGAGTGACAGAAACTTTCCACATTCTAGGTGTATGACTTAAGCAAGTCATTTAGTGTCTCCAAACCACTTCCTAAAATGAGAATGAATGTTAATAACATTGTAGTGAACAGGAAATGAGTTACAATATTAAAACACTTTGCATAATTCCTATTGGATGATGTTGATATTATCATTGTTTTTATTTTTACTGCATGATTGCCAACTGAACTTTTACTTGCTAAATAAAGTACACACAATTGTGGCATATTGTTTCCAGAATTAAACACTGTTGTAGCACAAAAACTAATGTTTAATACACACTACATATTTACAGTGCTGAGGAAAAAAAATGTTCTTTCAAGTAATTTTACAAATCACTTTTTTTAAACATAATATTTAGTGGGTTTCTACTAATTTACTTTGGTGTTAAAGGACTATTTTCTGTAATCCTAGTTACTTTTGCTTTCACTGTGAATAAGCTGCATTCATAGAGTTCTTCAAAACTGACTTTGTTCCCTCCACACTGCCTATGCACATCAGCTCCTGGGTACTGGTGTTTCCAGCTCTTGGGTGAAACTTAGGGTTCCCATGGCTCACCTGCTTGTGTTCAGATAAGAAAAAAACCACTAGTTCTCTCCAGGAACAAAATGAGGTCTGGTTGCAGTAATTACACTGCCAGTCCCAGGTTAATAGTCAAAACTTGACATTGCATTGAAACATGAAGTTTCTCTCTCAGGAACAGCCAGGCTTGCTGGAATCCTGCAGAGCCAGGCCAGCAAACAGCAAGTAGATGTCTCCATTTGCATGTGGTACATCTATCTCTTCTGCCAAACAGGCCTAGTGGTCTTGTCTTCAAGTCCAGCAGCTACCCTGGGAGTAAAAGAGCAAGAAATTTTCACTTGATGGTTGTTGCTCTTCCCTGAGCCCACAGGATACTGTCTGCACTGCACATGCATTCAGAGGGGACACTTTCATGGGCATTCCCTGGGGTTTCCAGGGCCTTGCTCCTGTATTTCCTCTGGCTGGTCCTCTCAGTTTTCCCCTAGATCCCCTCATCTGGTAGTACTCTTGGTATCACCATCTCTCCCATCCCAGATTTCTTAAGCTGTGGTCTGTCTTTTGACCCTGTGGTGGGAAAAACAGTTATTCCTAAAATAGCCTCTTCTGTGTTTCTGGGTCCTTCAGCTCACCCTACTCCTAGATGGCTCAAAGATGGTCAGAAAATAGTCTTTGAGTCACTCCCAAACATTGGCAGGTTCTCACAATTGGTTCATACATGGGAATTGTTTTAAGAAAAATTGAGAACACTTAATTTAGCAAAACTTGCCTAAGGAAAGAAAACAAAAAGGATCTAGCACAAGGTTGCACTTGGTACCAAAGACGACCTCAGCAGATTTCACTCACTGCCAGAGAAAAGAAAGTGCCATATGGAAACACTCTGATTGGGTGCAGTCAGCATTTCTGACCTATATGCTAATAGTCAGATCAGTCGAGAGCTTGTTATGGTCTGAAGCTGAGTTGCTGTGATTGACGGAGATTTAGTTGCTTGGTTAAAAGTGCATTCCTAACCTTAGACTGGTTTACAATTTGTATAACAAGCTAGGTTACTGGTCACCGTATACAGAAGCCACTCTGGGAGACATGTTTAGGACACACTTAGTTTAAGCATTAGCCCCATTTTGCTCATATTTTCAAATCTCCACACAGTGACTAAATCCTTGAGTTTAGACAGAAACATTATCTTCTACAATTCGTCAAAATGGATCTTCTTGATTTCTGTTCATATTTCAGTTTCACAACTTCGAGTTAGTTAGATGATCCGGGCATAGTGGTACATGCCTATGTTAGCAAGTCAGAACGCAGAGGCAGGAGGATCATATGTTCAAAGCCAGCCTCAGCAACTTAGAGACCAGAAGTAACTTAGCAAGACCCTAATAAAAAAATACAACATAAAAATAAAAAGGATTGCGGATGTGGTCAGTGGTAAAACACTCCCCTGGGATCAATCTCCAGTTAGATGGCTTGTAGGTTTTATGCCTACCATAGTAAGACCACTGGATGTGCCAGGACAGCAGTGTATGAGTATTTAAACTTTGAGTACAACAGGATACAATGTCCTCGGCAGCCTGGGGATGGTCATGTGTTGGTCTCCGGCCTAGGAGTCTGGTGCCATTGTGGAGCTGTTCCTGCTGGTGAGAAGCTGTCATGCTCCTTCTGCCTGGAGCACTTCATGGAGCCGGCCACCACCCCATGTGGCCACAACTTTTGTAGGTGTTGCCTGAACGATACGTGGGCCTTTCAGGGCAAGCCATACCAGAGCCCAAGTAACATGCTGTCTCCCCAGAGTTCCCGGAGCAGAAGAACACAGCACTATGCGCCCTGGTGAACCAGTTTCTACAGGCCGCACTGGAGCAGGTACCCACCATTAACTGGACACCACGCTCCCCTGGTGGCCCCCAGACTGGACACCCGGTGGTCTGTAACCACTGTCTGAAGGTGGAGGAGACCGTGAAGACCTGCTTAGTGTGCATGGCCTCCTTCTATCAGGAGCACTTGCTGCCACATCCCGAAAGAGCCCTGCCTTCCAAGACCATCTGTTGCAGCTGCCATTTGGAAACCTGCTGCACTCCAAATGCTCTCAGCACAACTGCCTGCGGGACTTATTTTGCCCCAGATATGCCCAGTGTATCTGCCACATTTTCCTGGTGGAGCACAAGGCCTCCTCTCCGGTGTCCCTGAAACTGACCTGCCCTGATCTGGAAAATAAACTGAAACATAAACTAACCATCATGTACAGTTGTATCAACGGGCATCAAGAGCACTGGAGGACATAAGAACCAGGTAGCAGAGCTTGTGGAAGGCTGCAGACAGGAAGATGGAACAGCTGAGACAGGAATACATGTAAATGAACGTTCTCATTGATGCCTATGAGGTGAACTCTATACGCAAGATAAAGGAAGACGAGAAGAGGATCATCAACAAGTTTAACTCCATTTACCAGATTCTCCTCAAGAATAAAAGAGAGATCCAGACTCTGAAGGCAGAGATGGAGAGCTTGGTGAAAGGGGACAAGTTCAAGTACCTAGAGAGAGCATCAAAATTGCAAAAAGTCTCAATGAAGCCAGACTATGTCCCCAGGGTGGAGCAAGACCACAAGCTGATCACACACACACAAAAGAGACTGCTCAGTATTTGTTACAAATGAAAACCTCTAAGCCAAAGGGCTTTCTGCAAACCTCAGGGCAAGGTTCCTTGCTGGTGGCAGGATAATAAGTGAGTTTCCAAAGTCCTCACAGACATGGCTCATTTCTTGCAGGTCTGATCGTTTGCCATTAGTTTTACTGGTCAATTGGCAGATGAAGCCCTCCTTTGAGGAGCACAACTCTAGGCCACCATGTCCTCCTTTGCTGCAGTCTGGCTAGGCACAATTCACCAGCCACTTATCAAGCAGAAACGAACTTTATTTTTAGAACACACACCATACCACACAGAGCTCTTCAGGAATTCCCTCAGAGCCCAACTGCCACCACCGGATTCCCACAAACCTCTCAACCCCCCAACTCCTCCTGCTCTTGAGGCCAATTGGCTGGGTCGCATGGGCGGAGCCAAAAAAAGTCCCCCAATGAGCAGCTCCATGGTCTGAAAGGGCAGGGAAACAGCCCAATGAGCATCACCGCAGAGGAGCCAATCAGCTGGCAGCTAGAAGTTTGCTGGGGCTGCTGGGAGCCAATCATCAGCTGGCAGCTGGAAGTTTGCTGGCAGCTGGAAGTTTGCTGGGGCCCATTCAGCTGTGGCTCTCAACACTCCTTGCTCCCTAGTCCTGCATTTTATCCTGTAGGTTCTTGGAAGGAAACTTTTTAAGCACAAGGACACTCTGTGTTATGTGGTTTTAACAAGATAATGTCATTGGCAAGTTCTATAGAGGGGCACCCACATCACCTCATCACCTGTGTTCAGAAGGAATGATAGACAAGAGAACCCACCTTCAGCCCCTCTGCATGGGGGATGCTCCTCCTCATCATGGACTCCAGGTCCACAGGGACCTGAATTTCTTAGGGGAAAGGAGGCACTAGTACCACCTGCTCACCAACAATGAGGAATGGATCAAATTTAAAAGCCTCTGCATAGTGAAGGGTATAATAAACAGAGTGAAAAGACAACTTAGAAAGTGAGAGAAAATATTTTTCAGCTATTCATTTGACAGAGAAATAATATGCAGAATATAGTTTAAAAAACTCATAAACTCAACAACCAATAAATATGTAAACACAATAAAAATGGGAAAAAGTGACCTTGATATACTTTTCAAAAGAAGAAATACAAATGGCCAGTAAATAAATGAAAAAATGTTCCACATTTTTAGCCATCTGGAAAATACAAATCAGAACTACAATGAGATTTCATTTTACCCCAACTGCAATGGCTATTATAAAAAATAATTTTAAAAAATTACAAATGCTGGTGAGGATGTAGAATAAAAGGAACTCTTTTACACTGATGGTAAGAATGTAAATGAGTACAACCTCTATAGAAAACATAATGAGGTTTTTCAGAAATCTAAAAATAGAACTACCCTACTATCAAGGTATACCACTGCTGGGTATTTATCAAAAGTAAATAAAGTCAGCATACAAAATGATACCTGAATGCTCATGTTTATTGTGGCACTATTTACAGTGGGAATATGGAATCAGCCTAGATGCCTCTCAAAATATTCACAAATTAAAAAGTGTGTATACACACACACACACACACAAAGGAATATTATTCAGCTATAAAGAATAATACAATCGTCATTCATAGGAAAATTGATGGAACACAAGGGCATGGAGTTAAGTGAAATAAGTCAGACACAGTTAAGGCACACATAGCCTATTTTCCCTCAAATACAAAAACCAGGGGGATTTAAAAAATGTCCTAAAAGTAGAATAGGGACCACTTTGGACCAGGAACAGTACAGGGTGACAGAGGAGAGGGTGAGAGAGGGTCAAGGGGAGAGTGCACGTGATCAATGCACCTGTGGAAATGGCTCAATGAAGTCTATTAATTGGTACAACTAATAAATTACAATGATAATAAAACATATATTCATATAAAGATGAGGACACAGACACACATATACAGAAGGAGATCATATGGAGACACAAGGAGAAGATAGCCATCTATAATCCAAGGAGAAAATTATCAGAAGAATCCCACTCTAATGACATCTGGATCTCAGTCTCACAGTTTCCAGAACATTTAATAAATGTTTGTTATTCAAGCCACCTTGTCATGGTATTCTGCTATGGCAACCCAAGCTGCCTAATAACACACCTTTCAACAGAGAGTTCTAACCAGAGAAAGTGGACTCTTTCATTTTCTCATAACAAACCCTGGCTGATATCCCACATGAGTCTGTCACTGTGTTCAGAAGTAACTAACACCACTCTCATTATCTTAATCCTTTTGATGACATCAGTTAGCACTATCCAATTTGAAACTGAAAGGTAGTGAGGATACAGATGGGAGAGTTCCAGAGTGAAGAAAATGAAGACCAAGTACAAAATTCAAGGGGTTCAAAACATTAGTAGTCAAAATAAATAATATTTAGTGTATTAGTTCCAAAAATCTAAATTATAATGTCCAAATTCTGAGGAACTCCAAAATGTCAAAAATTTAAATAAAAACAGGATCTCCAAGAATGTTTTCTATTCAGAAACTTAACCAAAGAATGGCATAGACTGCAGGTGATGAGAATGGAGCCCACCTGTAGGGCTAGAGTTGACCCAGAAGGCTTTAGCTGCAAGGAGAACATGGAACTATAGATCGTGACAGAAGAGAGTCAGGGGGAGGCCAGCAATAGGGGATGGATCATTCGGGACTCTTCATCAACCACTATAGAAGAATTTCAGTATTGTAACTATCTATCAGGAGTGGTGATTTGAATCACAGACTCTGACTGGCAGACCACAGGAGTGCAACTGTGCTGCGAACTCCTTGTGCAAAATCGCTAGACTACCCAGTTGCTATGATGACACCCTTCTGAAAGGAGGTCCCATGCATGCCATGGCACTATTGGTCTTGAACCTGAATTCAGACACTAGCTGCTGGGAATTATGAGTGCAAGTTGATAGTTATAATTGGAATACCCAGAACTTTGTCCTTCATCTTGCATGCTTTGAAGAAACTTTTACACAAAAAATTATTTTGATATTAAAATCTATTTAATGAATGTCCTGAGCTAGCTCTGAGTCATTATACCTCCATCAGCACATAATAATCCACCTGGTCTTAGTTTTCTCTCTACATGTGTTTGTTTGTCTTTTCTTATCCATCAACCCTCACCAGTTTTGGAATTAACTGCCATGCAGGTCATAGCCATTCTCTTTGGAGTCATGAAACAGCAGCCTGCAGGTACAAGTGGAATCAATCACTCCGAGGCACTCAGACGTAGGTGACATGTATGTATGAATAAACATCTGGCCTGAGTATAGATAAGACATCCTTGAGGCTTAGCCCACATAATATTTGCCTTTACATTCTTATAGTAGGGCTCAGTGCCTTACCTTCATGCTGGTGCTCTAACTGAACAAAGAAAACATCTTATCTTCATGTAATTTGAACATTATAAAAGAATGTACACGGACCCATGAAGAACTATTTTCTGAATAGGAATGGTCTTTCAAGGGCCATGTTCACAATTGGATGAAAGATAAGTGTTTTCTCAGAGACTATTTGTGGTCTTTCCAAGGTTCATAGAAAAAGAATGGTATTCAAATTTCAAGTTAAAATCACCTCACCTTGGAATAAATGGCACACAAAAAGAAGTTGCTGAATGGCCTTTGAGGCAGGGATATCTCACAGAAGTGTGGGCAGTGGTAAGGAGTCCATTGATGGATCAGCAACAGCAGAAAGATGATTACATTTCCAGGTATCAGGTGCAGAGAAAGATGTATTCCTGTGCTTTGGCCTGAGGCTGTCACGGAAGAACTGCTGCCACCTCAGCAGTGGCCTTAGAAAAACTTCAAGGAAGACAAGAAAGGTCATGGAATGAACACTCTGGTCTCTTTATCCATAGCCCATAGCACTTCCCATCAGTGCTTTTCATTGGCTGATGGTGAATGGTGACCAGAGGTTCATGGATCTGGGATGATGGAGCGGGGAACAAACTCAGGATGCTGCTGAAGTGTGACAGAGAAGAGTCCATCAAATAGTGCAGAGTGGTGAATTTCATATGGACATATCTGCATTGATGGTCTGATGGCTTTCAAAATTCTTCCAATTTAACCAACACAACTATAGTATGTGTTAAAAGAAAGGGGTTTGAGAGACTCTCAGTGATGATTGTCTATCTTTTTAGTACGGTATTGTACCCATTTTTCTCTACTAAAAATGCCTTTCTGTGCTTAGTACTACCAAGGTCAGATAATGATTGAGAGAATTTTCAAGATGGAAAGAAGAAAAACTAACAATATAAACTCCATGGATGGAGAAGTAGAATCTATTATGAAAACATTGAAGGATGACGAAGATGAAAAGTTAAAAAGAAGATAAAAATTTTGAATTAGAGAGCATCAAGAAGACAAAGAACATAGAAGTGGGAAATTATTTCTTTACAAAATCATTAATGAGAATTTAATTAGCAAACTGCTTTTCTTGAAAAAGAATCGTAGCTAACAGGCAAAGTAACATTTATGTGCCACTTAAGCAGTATTAGATCTGAAACTCCATTTCTGCCATTACATATCAATAGAGGAAATAAGGCTTCTCTCCAGGACAGAGGTGTTTAATCAATAGTTAAGTTTTTGGTGAAACAGTCCTATGCTGTCACTTGCATGATGAAGAACCATGTGTTAAGAACAAGCCCAGACAGAAGACTAACTTTATTCTAATGTTAAAATCAATCTCTTTGGAATAGAGATTATGATTTGAACAAAAGAGAACACATTCTTTGATGTACTTCATATTGCCTGCACTACCAATCATCTTCAGCAGGCGTCATTTCACACACTGTGAGATTGTTAGCACAGTAGAGTGACCAGAGAAATCTGCCCAGCTGAAGCTGAATTCCAGGAAAAGACTCAGGGAAGTTGGAAAAATATTTTAACTTGCTCTTTGAGATTCATCCATCACAAATGTAGAATTACATCTGGCCTTAGCATTATGGTTACAGATTCATTAGCAGACAAGAGGTGGTGGCAGAGACTGGGAATTAGAAATTCGCATAAAGTGTAACTAGAAGGTTTAAAAAGATTCTCATTGCAAGAGCATTTAATGGGTTGTCTGCATTACCAAGTTTATATTCTTTATATTAGAATAACTTTTTTCATCTATGAGCATACATATACTTTAGCATTGGCAAAATATTTGCTAACTAAGACTTCACATTCAAATTCTGTAAGACTTCATATAATGTGTTTTGACAGCAGAAACACATGTCATTAGCTACCATACAGTCTGTTGGCTTAGTGCAATATAAAAATGCAAGATTGCCATTAAAAAGCAAAACAGAGGAGAGAAAGTGGAACATTAATATAAGGATACCATAGTATAATGCCATCATATGGCATATTGCTAGTGTGTAGAATAAATGAAGCTGAGATTGTTTAAAAAGAGTCACTGAGATGACCTTTATTATCAAGGCCCTATGTATGGTAGTGTTTGGTTGTTAAAATGCTTTTAAAGTTATTTGTCATATAACTTTAATTATAATAACCAATTATTATATATTTATGTATGTTATAAATATAATTATTATATATTTATTATATATATATATATATTATGTAACCACCACATTCAGTTTCATTTTCTTCATCTGGTAGGCTGTGGTCAATACCCAGAATATGTACAAAAGTATAAGAAATTTTGGGCAGAGAAAAAATAAGAATAATAAAATGAACATATTAGGATATTTAATAGGAGGAAACTAATTAGCCTTCCGCACATTCAGAAGTCCAAGCAAGTTGAAAGATTTATTAGTCAGCTTTTGTTACTATGACAAAATACATGATAAATCAACTTAAAGAAGGAACTATAAATTAAAATATTTCATGATCACTAAACCAAAGAAATATTATACAAAGAATCAAAAACAAATACCAGAGCTCTCAAATGGTTGAAACTCTCCAAAAGAGCAATTAAATATGTAAAAATTATGAATAAATTAAATCTATGAAACAAAATGTCTCAGAACAGTAGGCATCTCACAATAATTCTGGATATATATGGTCTGACTGGCAGAATGTATTGGAAAACCAAAAGCAATATATGCTGTTTGTAAGATACTCATATTAAATACCAATATATTTAAGACTTAAAGTAAAAAATGAAAAAATATAATCAATTCAAATGAAATACAAAAACAAGCAGGAATAGTTTTTCTCATAGCTCATAAAATAGATTTTAAGCAAAAATTAATCAGAAGAGATGAGGAAAGTCACTATAAAATGTTAAAAGGAATGATCAAAAATAAGATATAATGATAAGAAGTATTTATGCCCCAAGTGTTGATGCACTTAATTACATGAAACAAACACTTCTTTAGTACAAGTCCAGTCAGACCCCAATTCAATGATATTGGGTGATTTGAATATACCCCTCCTACAATAGATAGGTCATCCATCCAGACATAAAATCAATGCATACAATTGTGATGTATACAATACTATAAATCAAATGAATGCAAAATATGTCTATATAATATTTCATCCAACAACAGCTGAATTTTTGTTCCTCAGGAACTCGTGGTATTTTTCCCAAAATAGGCCATATTTGAGGTCAATAAGCAAGTCTTGATAGAAACAAAAAAAAATTTATATTGTCCTTGGTACCTTATCAGGTCATAATGAAATGAAATTCGAACTCAATAGCAGGAAAAATGTATAGAAACCACATAAAAACATGGGTATTTAACGATTATCTTTTAAATGAATGGGTCATAGAAAAATGAGATCAGAAATAAATAAAATCTAGAATTAAACAAGAATAGAGATACAACATACTAAAATCTCTGTGACACTATGAAGGCAGTTTTAAGAGGAGAACATTTAGCATTAAGTGCCTATATACATACACACATGTACACATACACAATAACAGCACACACACAAAAATCAGAATGATCCCAAATGAACAATCTAATGCTACATGTCAAAGTCCTAGAAATACAGGAACAAACTAATACCAAAACCAATGGAAGACAGAAAATAATAAAAATCAGAGCCAAAATCAATGAAATAGAGAATTTAAAAAATACAAAGGATCAATGGACTAAAGAATTGGTTCTTTGAAAAGATAAATAAGATTAATAAACCTCTAGCCAATTTACCTGAAAGAAAGAAAAGACGCAAATCAACAAAATTAGAGATAAAAAAAGAGAGAGATCACCACAGACATGTCTAAAATTCAGAGGACCTTTAAGGTCTATTTTAAAAACTTATGTTCAATAAATTGGAAGATATAGAAAATATTTACAAATTTCTAGACACATATGTCCTTCTTAAATTGAACCAAAGAGATATAGGAAATATAAACAGATCAATAGCAAGCAATGTGATTAAAGCAGCAATTAAAAGTTATTGAACAAAGAAAAGTCCACCTGAGTTCTATCAGACTCTTAAATAACTAATGTCAATTCTCCTCATATTCTTATATGTAATAAAAAACAAGAATACTCTCAAACTCATATTATGAAGGCAGTATCATCCTGATACCAAAAGCACAAAAACACACATCAAGGAAAGAACAATACAGACCAAGATCCCTGATGAACATACGTGGAAAAATACTAGTAAAACATTAGCAAACCATGTTCAAAAACACATTAAGAAGATTATATACCATGATTAAGTTAGATTCATCCAAAGGATGCAATATTGGTTCAATATACATAAATCAATGTAATTCATCGTATAGACTCAAGAACAAAAATTGCACAATCATCTCTACAGATGCAGAAAAAGCCTTTGGCAAAATTCACCACCCAGTTATGTAAAAAGCATTGAAGAAATTAGGGATAGAAGGAAATTACCTAAATATCATAAAGTCTATATATGACAAATCCAAAGGTAATTTAAAAACTGAAAGCTTTTCCTCTAAAATCAGGAACAAGACAAGGATGTCCACTCTCACCACTCCTATTCATTATGGTTCTTGAAATTCTAGCCAGAGCAATGAGGCAAGAGAAGAAAATTAAAGGGATGCAAATAGGAAATGAAGAAGTCAAACTATTTCTGTTTGCTGGTGACATGATCCTATACACAGAGGACAGCCCCCCCTGCAAATATATATGTATTTCCCCCACACACACCAGAAGATGTCTACATCTGATCAACAAATTCAGCAAATCAGCAGGATTAACATACAAAAAAAAATCAATAGCTTTCCTATGTGTCAATGATGAACCTACCCAGAAAAAAATCAAGGAAACTGGGCTGAGGAGGTGGCTCAAGCAGTAACAGGCTCACCTGGCATGCTTGGGGTGCTGGGTTCGATCCTCAGCACCACATAAAAATAAAATAAAGATGTTGTGTCCACCGAAAACCAAAAAATAAATATTAAAAAAAACAAGGAAACTACTTCATTCACTGTAGCCTCAAAAAAAAAATACTTATGAATAAATGTAACAAAGTAAAATACCTCTACAATGAAAATTATAAAATACTGAAGAAATAAATTAAAGAAAACCTTAGAAGATGTAAAAACTGAACATGTTTTAGGGTAGGTAAAATTAAAATAATCAAAAAGACCATATCACCAAAAGCAATCTAGAGATACATATCAAATACCAATGTTAATCCTTACAGAACCAGAAAAAAAGTGTTCTAAAATTTTTATGCAAGAATAAAAGGCTCAGAATAGCCAAAGCAATCCTGAGCAACAAAAGCAAGGTTGGAGGCATCACAATAACTGATCTCAAATTATATTACAGAACTATAATTACAAAATCAGTATTGGCATAAAAATAAATATGAAGATTAAGCTGGGTGGGGTGGCATACTCCTATAATCCCATCATTTTAGGAGGCTGTGGCAGAAGGATGGGGAGTTCAAAGCCAGCCTCAGCAAAAGCCAGGCCCTAAGCAACTCAGTAAGACCTTGTCTCTAATTATAATACAAAATAGGGCTGGGGATGTGGCTTGTGGTTCAGTGCCCCTGAGTTTCATCCCTGGTATCCCCACCAAAAAAAAAAAAATGAAATAAATACAAAGATCAATGGAATAGACTAGAGGACACATAGACAAACACACCAGACATAAACACAGTCATCATTTGACCAAGTTGCCAAAAACATACATTGGAAAAAAACAAAACTCTTTTAACAAACGGTGATGGGAAAACTATGTATCTATTTGTAGAAAAATGAAACTAGATCCCTATGCCTCCTGCTCCACAAAAAATCAACTTCAAGTGGATTAAAAAAAAAAAATAGGAATTAGACCAGGATCATTAAAACTCCTAGAAGAAAAAATAGGTTCAAGGAAAGAAAAGTACACACCAAGATCCCTGATTGCAAAAATACTAGTAAAACATTAGCAAACCATGTTCAAAAACACATTAAGAAGATTGTACACCATGATTAAGTTGGATTCATCCAAAGGATGCAATATTGGTTCAATATCCTTAATAAGACTCCTAAAGCTCAAGAGATAAAAACAAGTATCAATGTGCAATGTCATTGAATTTAAAAGCTTCTGCACAGCAAAGGGAGAGCCCTCTAACCCACCGGATGCTTCAGTGAAGAATACATGAGATTCCAGCAGCCGACTACACCATGGCTCAGCAAAGGAATTCATTAAGAGTGTAAAGAAAGAGTGTACAGAATGGGAGAAAATCTTTGCCAGTCACTCTTCTGACAGGGGGTTAATATCCAGAGTATATAAAAACTGAAAAGGATTCGGGTCCTGTATATGGGGGAGGGTCTTTGAGTAACCACATTTTTCTTTTTCTTTGTCCACACACCCCAGGCGGTGAACTGGCCTGGAACTCCAAACAACGTGGGCTCAGATCATGGCTACATCTTCCGGCTGCCCGCTGTGGGAACTAGGCCTCACTGAAGCTGGGGTCTTCCCTGAGGGTCTTTGTGGCCAAGAGCCATGGCTTGGCTTAGTGTCCTGTGTTCTTCCTTGAAGCATCGGGTGGGTTAGAGGGCACTCCCGCCTGCCCAAAGCTCAGCTTTTTATGGGCACCTACTCAGCTGTCTCAAGAGCAGCTTGAGGCTGAAGAAAAAACAAGATCTCGGAGGTCACGGCAGACCTCACTGGTCTCCTCCTAAAGAGAAGCCCCACCTGGATACAGGTACTGAAAAGGATGGATATCTCAGTTGTTAGAGAATTTTGGAAATGGAAGTTCTTTTCCTGAGATCCATGTGGTGCAGTATCCATTGGATATGAGACCAAAGGGAAAAAATGTCAAATGCACTGGCCATTCAGGTGGATCCTGAGGAAAAATTAAATATGATGCAATTGCTCAAAAATGACAGTCAAAAGACAAGGTCATTTATAGCAAATTCACTGACCTTGTTCCAAAGAAGGTTATGAATATAGATGATCCAGAAAAGACCTGCTGAAGAAGCTATTAAAGAGATAACAGAAAAGTCAAGGGTAGCCTTAGAGAAATCAGTAAGCAAAAAGTTTGCCGCAGCCATGCCAATACCAGCAGCTGATAAACTGGCTCCTGCTCAGGACATCCCCTACACACCATCTCAGCAGGGAGTAGCTTTCAACTCTGGAGCTAAACAGATGGTTATTTGAATAATAGAAATGCAGAATGATCCAATGGTACCTTCAAGATTCAAGATTAATAAGAAAATTCCCTACACCTGTCTTGCATTCTTCCTACACCTGTCATGCAATCTCCTAGTCAAAAGGTTACTGTGAAGGAACAACAAGAGTGGCAGATTCCTCCTTGTACTTCCAACTGGAAAAATGCAAAGGATTATAAAATTTCATTTGATAAATGTCTAGCTGCTGATGGAAGAGGACTTCGGACAGTAAACATAACAGAATTTTGCCAAACTGGCCAAAGTGCTCAACGTTGCTGATTGGAAGGTTCATGAAGCTGTGGAAATGGATGCACAAGTAGCAAAAGATGGCTCAAAAAAAAAAAGGAGAAATATGAGGGAAAATTTTTTTTAAATGGCCCCAAAAACCAGAGAGAAGAGAGCAGGATCAAGACCTGTGTGGAAAAAGAGGATAGTTAGGCACATGAGAGAGATGAAATCGGTCATGATAGACAATAAGAGAAACTGCATGACTGGAATATTCTTAGGGCAGCTTCTGATAAGAGGTCAAAGCTGCAGAGAAATGAGAATAGAAATATCAGTACTTGGTGTACCTAGTCCTTGGAATTCTAATGAAGTGCATTATAACCAAAAGCTTTTCAACCAATCCAAGGGTATGGACAGTGGATTCCTAGGTGCAGAGAATGAAATTTACAATGTTTATGATAAAGCCTGGAGAGGTGGTAAAGATATGGCCCAGAGTATTTATAGGCTCAGTAAAAATCTGGACAAGAACATGTTTGGTAATGACCTAGAAACCAGAATAAAGACCAACAGATTTGTTCCTGACAAGTTTTCTGGTTCAAACCTTAGAGAGGCCGAGAAGACCAGTTCAGTTGGAAGAAAATCCTTTGGGTTTTGGCAAGTTTTTGGAAGAAGCCAAACAGCATGGTGGCTGTGAGGATTGAAATTACTACTTTGAATTATTTAGCTTTTTTAAACAATGGGTTGTGTTTGTGCTTCTTCTACCTTTCAATTCTTACAGAACATACTGCCCCCACACAGTATTAAGACCATTTTGTATGATGCTAGTAGTCTGGGGTAATATTTTACATAGAACAACTGCTTATAAATAGGTTACCCCAACCATGATGAGAAGGCTGTGCTTACCTAATGAATTTTGCAGCTATTGTGATATTTTAGTTTGGAGTGGGGAAAGTCAGGTCTTGCTTAGTACAACTATTTGTTTCAAATAAAAACATTTGGCTCCCTGGTGGTCTAGTGGTTAGGATTCGGCGCTCTCAAATAAAAACATTTAGACCCCCAAACAAACAAACAAAAAAAACCTCAAAACACTTAACACCAATAAATAAATAAAATGTTTTTAAAAACCCACTAAAAGATGGGCAAAAAGATTTAATTATACATTTTCTAAAGAAGAAATACAAATGAACAAAAAACATATGGAAAAAAATGTTCAACATTTTTAGCAAAATCAAACTACACTAAGAGCTGCCGGGTGCAGTGGCACACGCCTGTAAAACCAGTGACTTGGGAGGCTGAGACAGGAAGATCACAAGTTCAAAGCAGCCTCGGCAAAAGCAAGGTGCTAAGTAACTCAGTAAGACCCTGTCTCTAAATAAAATACAAAATAGGGTTGGGGATGTGGCTCAGTGGTCAAGTGCCCCAAGTTTAATCCCCAGTACAAAAAAAAAAAATTAAACTAAGATTTCATCTCACCTCAGAATGGCAATCATCAAGTTAATGATAATTGCTGGCAATGGTGTGGGAAGAAAGGTACACATACATTATTGGTGGGACTGCATATTAGTACCACCACTTTGGAAATGAGTATGGAGATTTCTCAAATGAGCACAAATGAATTCACCCTATAATCCAGATATCCCACTCCTAGTTATTTAGCCAAAAGAATTAAAATCAGCATACTATAGGATAAATACATACCAATGCTTACAGCATGTGATATTAATGTGAGATCTGATGTGCAATGCCCTGGATTCCATGCCAGTTGTGTGCTCGTGCACACATGTGTGTATATACACACACAGAAAAAGGACAAAATTTTTAAAGTGCCACTCACCCCATTGGCATCTTCTCTCTTTAAGAACTCAGTTTCCACATGACCAACTTCCCATTTCTACTCTTCCCTCAGCATTTTTTCTCCAGTGTTTCCTCATGGTACCCAGTTGTCTTGGACTTTTGGAGGCAAACCTCTGGATCCCTACCTAGGAAGGAGTAGAAAATGTTAATGTTAACCGAGGGCACACAGAAGCAGGAATGTTGGTACTAGGACACTGACTCACTTCCTTCCCAGGTTCCCTGGACTTCTACTCCATATTCAGACCCAGACTCTAAGCAGGGTGGGCCCAGTGGGAGACTTACATTAGGTGCCCCTCTCACAGGAGGATCCAAATAGCTCAAGAATGAATGTTCTACAATCCCACTTGGACTGATGTGTATTGGAGTGAGTGTAAATACTTATCCTACAGATGAAAGATGTTCTCTCATGGCCAGCCTAGGTGGCTGTTAAAAAAATGAATGGATAAAAAAATGTGGTATATGTACACTCACTCACACACACACACCCACACCCACACACACCACACCACACACATACACACACAGTTTTTACTCATCCATAAAGAAAAATGAAGCTTTGTCATATGCTGGTAAATGAATGCAACTGGAGAATGTCAGGCTAAGAGAAAAAAATCAGACTCAGAAAGTCAAAGGTCAAATGTTTTCTCTCATTTGTGGAAGCTAGAAAGAAAAAAAAAATTAATGATCTCACAAAAATAAAAGTGGATCAGTAGAGTAGAGGTTGGAGGAGTAATGAAAGGGGAAGAGCTGGGGAATAAAGTTGACCCAAATATAATATGTTCATCTATGTATCTATCACAATTTTATATATAACTTTAATGCATAAATTAAAAAATAAATAAAAGACCAATAGAGTCTAGGAAGGGGATCAGGAGGAGGAAGGAGGGAAGGGAAGGGGGAAGTACTATGGATTGAAGGAGAACAAACTATGTTACATGCATTTATGAACATGTCACAATGAACCTCACTGTTATGTATAACTATAAGGCACTAATAAAAACACCCCAAAACAGGAGAAAAGTTTTATTTTGTCTTAAAATTTCAGAGTTTTAATCCATACTTGGCTTCATTGTTTCTGAGCCTGTGATGAGGCAGAATATCATAGTGTGGACGGTGTGACCAAGGAAAACTGCTCACATTATGGAAGCCAGAAAGCAAAGGGCAAAGAAGCTGCTGGGGACAAGAAACAGTCTTCCAAGGCATGTTCCCATGGACCCACTTACTCCAACTAGACCCTACTCCCTATGGTCTCCAACTCATTCCAATAATGCCATCAATTTGTGAATCTATTGGTGGAATAATCAGCCAATGATGTCAAAGCCTTCATTATCCAACCACTTTCTCTGAATACTGCTTTATTGGGGACCAAGTCTTCAACAGATGAGCCTTAAGGGAACATTCCATATCCAAACTATAACAAAGGACTTAACAAAGGACTTAGAGGAAACTTACCCAGAACATGAGAACATATTGATTATCAGGTTGATTAAAGCTCCTTTATTATCAACACATTTGGAGATTCTGATTTTGTTGTCTAAGGGAAAAAAAACTGATACATGGATTTTCTTTGAACACCCTCTAATTTGTTTGAATTTGTTTGTGGCTGAAGCAGATAATTGCCCAAACTTCTTTCTTAGATGATACATATGTTCAAAACAGGTCAAAACATTAAGCTTTTGGCCCATTCTACCATTGTACAAGCTATAAATGCTTGCTGGCAGCTTAGAGGGCCCTCTTTAATAGCTTGTTTGAAAAATGAATAAAAATCCATATAAAACAAATATTCAAATAGTTTCCATAGGAACACAGATAAGTGTGACCCCACCTTCTAGTCTTCCATGTTTCTGGCATCTGTGCCAAACCTGCACTTACAAAGACATTTCAAATGTAGCAGTAATTAAGTAACATGGTCCCCCCCCCCAGATCCCTTGACTTAAACTAACCTTGCAGTTAACATCTACAGAGTGGCATCTATAGCTACGAGTGGAGGCACATGCTGCTGCTGCCAAATGAGATTTCATGCTGTTTTCCTGAGCACAAGGCACAGGCAGAGTGCTGATGTCCTGCTCCTGCACTATTGGGAAACAATAGTTCTAGATTTGCTGCATGCATTGTCATGTTGGTCCTGGCATCACATAATAGATTGTCAGCCTCTCGAATCCATTGAAAGTAGAAGCAGTGGCAACAGTGTATGAGCCCATGTTTTAAGAAAACATCTAATTGCCCACATGCATTTCAGGCAGGTCACAGTGCTGGACAATCCATTCAAGGCTATCACATGTCAGTCCCCTATACTGGATTAATGATACTTCTCATCTGGTTTAGGTCTCTTCTGCAGCAGGGGCTTTATACGTGCATGATCATAAAGGATGCAATTAAATGATCTGTGAATACTCCATCATTCACATAATACTTAAAGGTCTATTTACTTGACTCATATTCATCATCAGAGCCTATCTATTCCTTTAACATGATTTTTGGCAATGAGATTATCTGCAAGAGTGAAAGCTGAAGCAACATAATAACAGCCTGGCTCAGCTATGTTCCTCACTCCAGAATCCAACAGAAAGTATTTCTCCAGTGCTTGGATGATCACACTGGTAATCTCTTCAAACTTAAGCTTCACATCCTCACATCCAGGAAAGCCTCTACCAATATCAAGCATATACACGCTAAAACCAACCTCAGCTCCCATGTCAAAGACACAGTGGGCATCAGAGATGGCCTGAACTAAGATCTCAGGATCAGTGCACCCACTCCTCACGTGAAAGCTGACACCAATGACATCAATATTTAATTCTTTAGCTAGTTCCAAAAGAAGTCTGCTGGTTTTGGAGTGTGGCACCAAATTTAACACTGAGGTGACAGACTGCTTTGGAATCATCAGAGCTGATCTGCAAAACCAACTTTGCCTTTAGATGCACCCTGGCTACTTTCATCAACTCAACTTCACAGTCAAAAGTCATCATTTTGGCTCCAATACTGGCAGCACATTTAATTTGAGAAGATTGTTTACAAGGATTTGCATAGGAAATTCTCACTGTGCAGTCTTGCTAGCACAGTCAAATCCTGTCCCAATGGCAGGTAAGATCTTCCCTATGGCTCTGTTATCATTGCATTTGACTGCATGAAAGGGGGTGACACGAGGAAGAGCTTTTAACCATCTTAGATATTTCTTTAGAATGTCTCCAAGGTCTGCAACATAAAAGGCACCCTTATCATCAGAAGAAGACACTCATTAATTTTGGGGTTCAGAATGTCCTTGACAGTAAAGCCTTCGTCAAAGAAGTGGCAGTGGAACTCTTCATTAGTAAAGCTGTTCACGGATTCTCCATTTGCCTCAGAAATGCAACAAGATGGAAAACTAAGAGATGAAATTTAAAATTTAAAGAAATTATTCCCAGGTTCTTACAAAGGTAATTCTCCAGGATTTCCAAATCCTTAGACCAGCAGTGGAAATGTTCTCCCCGCCCCCTACCCCCAGACTTCAGCAAGGAGAAGGAGCGCCCAGCTCCTGCACCTGTCACGGGCGGCACAGGGACACAGACAGGCGCAGGAGCACAGAGCTTGGAGAAGCCAAAGGCCTCCAGGAGCTTCCCGCCAGCAACACGCTCCAAGACCGCAGCCGGCGCGGCTTGGAGCAGGTGGGTGCCACAAGGCACCGCGAAGACACCTGGGCTCCAGGGAAGTGGCTCCCCAAGGTCACGGCCGTGGATGGCTCCACCACCGCGTGTCCCCGCCTCTCAAGTGTCCCTGGCAGGCAGAGCAGACGGGTGCTGGCGCGGACCGCTGGACACCTCCCGCCGCTCGCTCACCTCAGAGCGCCTGGTTGGCAGGCCCCAAGGAGATGCCACAGCCTACCCCTGCTGCGGGGAGCGGGAGCGGGGAGCGGGAGCGGGGAGTGGGACTTGGCCTCCCGCCGCCGCCTCCGCTGCACATCTGCTGCCTGGCTCCCCGCCTGCCAGAGTTGTTGGCCTAAGGTGGTTACTAGAAAATTAAGCATATCTTTAGATTTCCTTGTCCTTTTCTGGCATCCTTTGTGGATTTTTTAAATGGCAACCTCTTACCTCTGCTGTCATTATTGTGGTTTTTATAGCTCCTGTCTAAGAATGTTTAGCAATTCTAGATATTGGCTTATTATCTTTTTTAGATTGATTTATTATCTTTTAGTTTCAAAAAACTAAACTATGCCTCAAATACATTGTACCATGCCCATTAATGTCTCTGGTAACACTTGGTTGTTGATTAAACTTGTATTTTGGTGTGTTTATAATGTTTTCTGGATTCACAGATTGGCTTTGTATTCTCATTTTTCTTCTTTTGACCTTTAATCTTTCTGGAGTTCAATTCTATATCCAACAAACTGAATAAATTAACAAACGGGGGAAAAAAAACAAATCTTCTGTACAAGTCTTCTATAGTAAACCCATGTAGAAGAAAGGCAGGGAGTAGAAAATCACCATTGGAACCTCATGACAACATTGCTGCTGGCCACATCTATTGACTTACTTTCTTTCAGTAAGCGGATAGAACCAAGGGGGTGCTTAACTGCTGAGCCTCATGCCCAGCTATTTTTATGTTTTATTTAGATACAGGGTCTCACTAAGTTGCTCAGGGCTTTACTAAGTTGTTGAGTCTGGCTTTGAACTTGTGAACCTCCTTCTTCAGCTTCTGAGCCTTTGGGATTACAGGCACAGGCCACCACACCTAGCATGTCTTTTTGTATCATGCTCCCCTGATGTAATTGGATGAAGATGGTATATTATCTCAGTGACATTCTTCCAAAATATTGAAATTCCTCTGCAAACCTCAGTCTATCTTGAGAATAATTTGAGTGACATTTTGCAAACAACCCGACCAATATTTTTCAAAGGGTTAGATTAAAAACAACAAGAAGAAATTTTTAAAATTTTATTTTTAATTGTAGATGGATACAATACTTTTTTAAAAATTTATTTATGTGGTGCTGAGAATTGAACCCAGTGCCTCACGTGTGCTAGGCAAGTGCTCTGCCACCAAGCCACAACCCCAGCCCCAACCCAGGAGAAATTAATGAGTGGTCAGATTGAAGAAACTTGAGGAGACATGATGACAAAATGCAATGTGGTGTCTTAAGTGGCATCCTGGAACAACAATAAGAAACAAAGCATTAGTGGGAAAATTTAGTAAATGTGAAAGTTTAGCTAATGACGATGCACAGATGTTAATTCTTTGTACTGAAAACAGTACTGTGTGACATAGGAGAGTATGGGTAAAGAATATGTGAGAACTCTCTGTACCATATTTGCAACTTTTCTGCAAACCTAAATTTATTTCAAAATAATTTATTGTTTAAAAAGTCAATACTTTAGATATCATACAAGAAACCTCAGGGGAATTTGCCTTAAAAATGTAGAGGGCATTTTCAAGATTGATAAATTTGACTAAATAATATTTCAACCAAAATTTAGCTAAATAGACAATAGCCCACGCAGGATCCAGGATTTCAGTAGGCCTCCCCTGTGGATCAGACACTGCCAGAGCCTAGCCTTTGGTGCAGGACCACCCCTTCCTACCAGCAGACTACCGTGGGAGGTCAAGTCCAGTGACCCACACCCACCCACTCCAACTTACGCAGGTCCCAGACCTAGGATGCAGTAGCATTCATCCAGGGACACCAGCATGATCTGGAAGCCCAACATCAAGGTGCAGTACTGACAATCTGCGCAGGTACTACAAGAATATAGGGAAAAAACTGTAATATCTCAGATCCACACTGCAAGAATGGGAAGACACATAGACAACATGAAAAAAACCAAGGGAGGAAAGTGCCCCAAACAAACCAGGATACTATAATAACAGAACCTATGAACAGTAAAGTTGATGAAATATCAGAGAAGGAGTTCAGAAGGTTCATAATTAAAATGTTCTGTGAATTAAAGAATGAACTGAA
Organism: Urocitellus parryii; assembly: GCF_045843805.1. NCBI lineage: Eukaryota > Metazoa > Chordata > Mammalia > Rodentia > Sciuridae > Urocitellus > Urocitellus parryii. Next base: position 1,393,283 of record NW_027551776.1, read on the forward strand.
TGAGCAAATACAAGCAAAAATGGATCACTCCAACAATGAGAGAAGAGAGCAAATACAGGTAGCAAAAGATTACTTCAAGATAGAGATAGAGACCCTGGAAAAAATAGTCAGAAATTTTTGAAATGAAGTTTATAATGAATCAAATAAAAAACTCAATAGAAAGCATAACCAACAGACTAGATAACTTGGAAGAAAGAACATAAGATAATGAAGACAAAATATACAATCTGGAAAATAAAGTTGATCACACAGTGCAGAAAGTGAGGAAACCAAGAACAGAACATCCAAGAATTATGGGACAGCATCAAAAGACCAAATCTAAGACTTATTGGGATACAAGAAGGCATAGAGTTTCAAACCAAAGAATGCACAATCTCCTCAATGAGATAATACCAGAAAATTTCCCAAGCATGAAGAATGAATGGGAAAACCAAAT